>NW_028280872.1:1260000-1615000 GCF_059751285.1 Brachycentrus maculatus
GCAGTACGTGAAGATAGGATCTACGGTGACTTTTGAGTGCAGGCTCTATTTCGGTGGTGACACCCTCTGGGATAGACCGCAGAGGGTGATGGCGAGGAGCGTCCCCAACGTACAATGGCTGCATGATGGACTGGCTATAAGTTTTCAGGTAATATTTTTTTGAAAGGCTTTCAGGTTTCTTATAAAATTCATGTCTATATATGTTTAGTAAAAAAATAACTATGTAATTTTTTCCACATAAATTTATTTGACCAGCAACTGGGTTTCGTTGTAACCGACATCGTCAGACTGGTGTGAGGCTAGACAAAATTTTATGTTATGTACACATCAAGGAAAGAGTAGAAAACCATGGTTTTACATACATTTTTGAAAAAATGAATTTAAATTGAATGTGTTTAAGTATTGAATTAAAATAATAATTACATGTAAAGGTTAAAAGCATGATTCGACATAATCAATTTTTAGAAATAGATTTTGTATGTGAATTGAAATAATAAATGTATTTAAAATTCTGGAAATGTTGGTTGCAGACTTCTACTACTGTTCATTAGTATGGGGAAGTCCTGTATTCTGTGAAATATAATAAAATTTTCAGCAGTTACTTCTTATCGACATGACATTTAAAACCATTTATTGTTTGTATCGTAATACGTATAGTAAAGGTGAATGGATGTGTGTGATGTGCGAATGAAAATTTCCTTATAAGGGGATTATTTTTATCTATTAATTTCGAGGATTTATAATCTCTCTAATTTTCTACCCTCACTAAATCTGTGTATTTTTTCTTTTCTATAAGTAAGACTCACACTCTTATGTTGTTCAGCGCCTTATAATTGCGTATAAATTTAATATTGACATTTTCTGGGTGATTGGGTTACCACCGTCAATAACGGTAACATTTCGCGACGAATGGTAATCCGTTACTTAGCTCAAAATTTAAATCTTTATGATGAGATTTTGAATTCATAGGATTATCTGTTGTTTACGTCGAATAGAGTTGGCAATTTTTATTGCCTTTTTATTTCGGGAATTTTAGAATTCCACAAAAATAAAAATAAATCATCATTCATAATATAACAATGACTACAGCAACCTTTATTTATCTTCCCACTTTTACATAGTAGAATCAGCACCTACCTCATTCTCATATTTAAACGTTCTTAAGGCGCACCACTTAAATTAAGGCTTTTTTTTACAAATTGTGTATGATTATAATGTTGCATGCATCAAAACGAGTGTCGCAATAAATTTAAAGTAGTATTTACCGAATAAATGTTTAGAAAAATATTTTTGAAAGCTTTTTATTGGCATTAACTTATTCATTGTGAAATATTCGAATACCTTTTTTATATTGTACATGTGTACATAAAAATAACAATCATAATATCCTGTTTGATTTGAGACTTAACAAAACGTTACATCATTTCTATGAAACAACATTTAATGTACCAAAATGAACGAAGCAGATAGAAAGAGTTCTCGAAGACGCCGTGTTTGACACGCGTATAAAAACACAGAAAAGTCTTCTAATTTTATTCATGTTGACACTCAAAGGATAATAAAAAGGAAAACAATAGAACACACGCAAAACAGCAAAAGGATATTATCCTGAAAAGAACAATGTTGGATGTCACATTGCCGACGTATGAAAATCAGGTTCGGTGATTTAGTCCTTGTTCACAAGGGTCCTTTATAACTTGTTTGCTCTCATGTTATAAAGGATTTTCCAGGATGAGACAGGAGCAAGATGGGGTCACCGCGATAAAAACATACCAGGAGAACATGTCGAGGTGGAGGTGTATCGTGTCACCTACAAAGTAACCCTAGTGCCTTGGGCGACTTTATGTATTATATAAATTATATGGAAAATGCCACTCCGCATCAAGGGCGTATCTTTGTAGAAATCTGTATTGTTGAAGTTTGAGATATTACTTTGAAAATATTTTTCGATTTGAGTTTAAATAAATTTGCGGGTATGCAAAAATAAAATCAATAACTTCGAAAACTTTATTTTATTTATTGTTTCGGCATTAACTTTGTGGTAAGACATGTTACAATGATTAAAGAAAACACTTCGTTTTTTACCACTTGAGTTTTATTATAGACTACATGTTTCAGAAGTTAAACTTCCATCATTCAGGTCTGTATAATAACTAAAATATAAAATTGTTCTATAAATAAGGAGAGGGGAAAGTAAGGGGAAGGGGTTAGTCAAGAAACGGAGTTTGAAAACAAAGGAAAAATTGAAAGCAATGGCGAAGAATTTTGAAACAATATATTATTTAATAAATTATTATTAGAATTCAGGTTTTTTTGTATTTCTAAATTTTCAAGATAATTCATAATTTGGCCTTTATATGGAACAAGGTGTAATAATTTTAATTTATGAGAGGGAAATGAGTGATTAGTATCTATTATATGATTTGCAAATTGCGAAAAATAATTGCTAACAAGACCGCTATGATGTTCTTTAATTCTAATCTTTAAATTTCTCGCAGTTTGGCCAATATATTTTCTATCACAATCTCCACACGAAATTTCATAAACACCACTTTTTTGTAATAAATCAATTTTAGATTTTGAGTTATCGAGGATTTTATGTAAATTATTATTAGTATAATATGCAGGTTGGATATGGGAGGGCAAGATTTTCGAAATATTTTTAGTTATTGAACCCGTATATAAAATTTTTCGCCAAGATTTATTTTTGATTGAATCATTATTAGGAGCTGAATATATGTATTTTTTGGTTAAATTAATGATGGAAGTTTAACTTCTGAAACATGTAGTCTATAATAAAACTCAAGTGGTAAAAAACGAAGTGTTTTCTTTAATCATTGTAACTTCGAAAACATTAAGGTAGTCCCTCTCAATTTGAATAAATTTAAAAAGATGTCTTTGTTTTCATTTTTATATTTATTTATCGATTCAAGATACATTATTTTATGCAATTATTAGTTATTATCATTATTTTTTTACATGAGTGAGTTATTACAAACTGCACCATTGATGTGCAATAAATATGATTTCAGAGACAAAAACATTGAATTTAATATATTTTTTAAATTCGTTATAAATCAACGCAAAGCGAACACTTATATATCTATTAGTCTCATTTTGTTTTATATACATGTATTGGAAAGGGTAAAGGTATTTGTTTTTACAATTCAAGGCAACTGTTAAATAAATAATAATAAATATTATTTTACATTTTTTTAAAAAAAAATTACGACTTAAGCATTTATTAATTTATTTTATTTTTCATTATATAAATGTTTTCCTTGTATAAAACTTTTTCTAAGAGTATGTTTTAGATAAAATTTATTAAATAAAATCATTGTAACCCTAGAAATTGAGATAAATAAAATATCATGAAAATGTTGAGATACTGATTTTTTTTCTTTCTTCTTGGCCCAAAAAATTTGGTTATAACACGGTATAACCATTAAATGATCTCTACAAAAGGCAGAAATATTTTTTACATTTTTAACAATGAATGGTGAAATAATACTGTAAATACGAGTTTAGATTTTATTACATTGATCCCAAGGTCTCACCCGCTGCAATCAAACGTGCTAACTGCGAGGTAGACCACCCCATGTAATAAATTGTCCTTATCTCTACTTCAACAGAATTTTATTACCCGTTGACCTTTAGTGTGACCTCACTTCACTTATTTAAAAATCTGTCAAACGCTTATTTATGGCATTCACGCAAAACAGCAAACGCGTCTCGCTTTAATCGGCACATACAGCGCGGCTGAAAGAGTCTGATGGTTCGTCCAGATAGTGTCCATGTGTGATGACATTGATATGGGTTGATCTGCTCCCTGCAAACCACCCCGACCCCTTCTCTGCTAAACTTTACTCCGTGATGAAGAGAGCAACGGAATAATAAAGCGCCCCCTTGCCGCAATCGAGGGGCTAATTTGACTCGAAAGGGGCATACACTGGGCAATTGTGATTAATTTCTTGCATGTATTTTTAAAACGCAGAAACGACAGATTATCTGATAACGTTAAATCAATTTTGGGTTGATTTTTACATAAACCTTTTAATATTTTGAATTAAAAGTGATGCATTAATTTTAAAATTTTAATTTCTTGATTTTAAACTAAATACCAAACATCTTTTTAACATCTATAAAATAAACGTAAGAACGTTTTGGTGTAATTAAATAAAATGATCAAACAATTTTTTTTTTGTATTTATAACTTAGACAGAAAGTATTATTTCTTGTTCTGTTGCTTCAATCAATCTTCATTAGTTAATATCCTTGTTCTAAAATATGACCTATCTGTGAGAGATATTTAAGTGATAAAATTAGGAGCACATAAACTGGTAAGGGTGATTAAACTTTCTGTATTATAGGCCGAGAGAGGAGGCATTTCCGTGGAGACCGAGCGCGCTGAGAGAACTGGATCTAGCCGCCTCACGGTGGCTTCGGTGGGATCGGGAGATGCCGGTCGCTATACCTGCACGGGCCCGGCCATAGCTCCTGATACTGTCACCCTTCACGTTATAGAAGGTAATTCCCGAATACCTCCTGCTTTATTATGCTACCCCGGCATGACTTGTTATGTGAATTATCGCCTAACCTCCCTCCTGGCATTATTAAGTTGGACGGAAGGCAATGTGATTAACGGTTTGTACTTAAAGTAGGCTATAAGAGTGAGTAACTCGCGAATGATGTTTTCACTGTCAAGAACAAAGTAAATCCAATTTCTAAATTAACTTTGGAATTCCAATTATTGTTCCATTTAAACAAGGGAGGAACATTAAGATAATTACAACGTTATTAGACTACTTACTGGTTTTTCAATTATCCGAATGGCTTCTTTAAACTCTGAATTAAACATTTGGCAATACAACAAAATAAATAAAGCGGTAAGAAAACAAAGATCGCAAACACCTCAAGAATACATTTACTGAATAACCCGAGAGAGAGGTCTTTGTCGGGGCCACGTTCGAACTAAACTACTTTGTTTTAAACAGGTTAAAAAGCAAAGGTTTGGTTTTCCTAAAGCCTTAATTAACTGGCCATTTAATTAGGAAAGCTGAATCCATGGAGCTTTGAAGGTTTGCTTGACTCAATAAAATACCAATTTTTATTTCTACTTTAGCATCTCTTTCTTCTGCATAAGTTAATTTTTAGTATATTATAAATTTGTTAAATAAAACCACTAAAAAGTAAATAAATTGTCTACAATATAGTAGAATTATGAAAAAAATGCCAAACTACAATTGCAAAACATTCGAGTTGACCAAAATTTATCCACGTTGAAAAAAGTAGTGCTGAAAAAGTTGTACTTTTGACGTGAAGTTTGTAGTGAAGCAATAAATAATTAAACGGATCCACAGAATTAATTCCAACAATTTGTCATCCCGACAAATTAGTTTCGCCTCATCCCAAATAAATATTTTTAACGCGTTATACCATCTAGATAAAGCATTAGGCCGGAAAGTAAGACGTAAAGGATGCCTTAATTAATCCGATTTATAGCGTACACCCCCTCTCATTGTGTAAAAAGATTTATCCCCAACCTTGGTGACGGCAAAAAGATATACAAAATTCAAAGAAACGGGACGCTAAGGTTGTCGCTTTAAAGAAAATTGGTTATAAATCAAGTTTTTAGAGTCGGAATAAGATCGTGTGTAGGCCGGGATAATTTCCTCGCTTCCTTCCGTTTCGGGGTAATTCCTGGATGTTTGGTGCGCAAATCAGCGCTCGATGTCCCGTTCTGAATCCTTTCCTAAGGCATTATTTATTTAAGCCACTTTCCTTTATCACTTCATGGGAAGTTAAGGGAATAAACAGCGAAACTATGACGTGACTTGCAAAGTTTGTTTTCCGTTTCTCGAGCTGTGCGCTTTGGTTCCTCTCCAAGTGAATAATGGTTTTCACATAAATTCCTTTTATTGCTAAACCCATTAAGCATTTAACCATCCGGCAATTACATATACAATGGGTTTGCTCTTACCTACAAGTGTATGAGTATGTCAGAAAAACGACTAATTACACTACGCACCTATTTATTTGAAACGTATCTTATAACAAATCATCATGGATTTTATGTTTTTCTCCAACAATTTGACAAAATATTATTTTCATAAAAAAAAAATTAACGAAACTTTAATTGTAACTCTAGTCTGGAGCATATTGTTGTATAAACAGAATTTAGACTATCATGCAGGTAGAAAGGGGGGTAAAGATACGCGCGAAGGATAGAGATAGATGAAGACTGACCATGACATAAGCAAACCAATAATCACACAGCTTGTAACCTACGAAGAAACAAAAGTAAACAAAGAAATCAAAGTTGAAATATAAACAAATGTAGAAAATATGCCAAAAACTTATTTGCACTCAGTATTTTATAAATAAACTCGTTTAATTGTTTTCTCCAGAAATATCACAACGATATTCCTATGTTGTGATTTTTTTCTACTACTAGCAAACAAATATTTTTTAAAAACACAATTCGCTCACTCCTTTCAAGAACGTCATAAATCAAAAATTGACAATTTTCAGTTGTGCATGTTTTCGGAATGCCCAGAAAATGTACTATATCCCAGCAAAAGCGGCATATTTTTAACTTAATATTTACCTGCTACAGGGCAGAAAGTGTTGTTTTTGCATTTTGAAGAAAAGGTATTGTTTAATTATTTTTATCAAAAAACTAAATATTTTTCAAATGGAGAAAAAAACTTCAGATTTTACCTAAAAAGATCTGTTGCACAGTAAAAAGTTCAGTAAGTGGCTTGATATTTATTTTTAATACATTGTATTATATTCTTCAACTTTAAAAACGTTCTCCTGAAAAATCAAGTATTTTGATTTATGACGTTCTTGAAAGGAGTGAGCGAATTGTTCTCATTAAAAAATCATGGCTGTATATCTACCAATAATTTCCATTAAATAATGTTGTATGGTAATTTCACAAAGTATAAAATAATTAATTATACAGGAATTTTATTGGAAAATAATCTACGTAAGTTATTGTCTCAATTAAGTGATTACAATGACGTAATTGGACTGGTATAATTTACGTAACAGCTGCTAAATTCAGAAAACTTCTTGTTCAAATAATAATGAGAGAAATTGTTTTAAATATTCAAACTGTAATTGAATCATTAAAAAAGTTGTGTACAAAAAGTTATCTGGGTCAAATGGAAAAGTTTTGCGTTATGAATGCATAATTAATTTATTAATTCTCATAACTTTGGATGAATGAAAAGAGAGAGTGGTTATATTTTTAAATTTCTTAATTTGTTTTTTTTTAATGATTTTAATGACAACATCCTTAGAGATGGGAAAAAATGATTTCTACAACGTTGCATTTTTGTAAGCAGTTTTTTTTTAAACTCAATTAATAAAAGAACTAAAACATTATAATCATAATTCTCATATCGCTTCTTGTTTTCAGTTCGCGGCAACATATGGTTGATTTGAGTTAGCTCCACATTAATTCTCCACAAAGGAGTTATTTTAATATAACAAAAACTCAACACAAATAAAGATTATTTTTTAAAAAAATATACACTTTTTGTGCAGATTATGACTTAAAAAAAATTGTGTAGTGTGGTAGTAAACCATGGGTAGAATGATAAATGTATAAAGTGATCACTGTGCGTGTATAAAGTGATCACTTAACCAGCCTATGACAGGTCATAAGCCCTGTAAATACCCAGATATCCCTCTTTGCTAAGATGTCAAAATGTAAATAGAGCTCCAAAGTGGAGAAATCCTGATTTATGGACCTTGATTTGGACTCACTCAAAATGTTGTGAACACTCATAATTATGTATTAAAACAATTAATTATTTCTTTCAAAAATTGATTTCGCAATCATTTTGTGATAATATATATTATTTTAATAAAAAAATCACTTTGTAAATACCACTTTTTCTTCAAATCTACTGTTACCCCTATTTCGATGCATTCCGCATCATTTTCAAACACCGTATACGGTGTTTGAAAATTATGCGGAATGCATCGAAACAAGTGTCTCAATAGATTTTTTAAAATAGTGGTATTTACTCAGTAAAACTCCAATTGAAAATAAATGATTTCTTCAAAAAATATTCTAAATATAAACGTTTATTTAATTTATGTATATTTTTTGTTTCTAGGGGAACATACAGAAGCTATGCAAAGAGACGAGTCTGCTTGGATGGCAAAAGCATCCAATGCATCTACACCTCAAATTTCTGCATCTCTCATACTCTCGTGGATAATATCATCGCTATTTATTCAAAAATATTTTCCTTTTTCATTCATAAATTCATGTTCCAAGTGTAATTTGAGATGAGATAAGAAACTTCTTTTCACTCAGGTAGCAATAAATATTCACTGTTCCTCATTTTAATTATATTTAAATATGTTTATCTTATCGTCAAATAATTTTTGGTAAAAGAAAATAATTTCATTAAGATTCGTTAGATTTTTTTTTATTTTCAGTAACTATTACTTAAATATTCAAACTCCTGTATTATTTAGCGGTAAAAATAATTCAAATATACCTCATTATTTTAAGAATTTAATTTATATGCATGTAAATACGTATTGTGTAAGAAAAAACATGTATTCAGCTTAGCATATTTTAAGTAAAACATCCAGCAAATAAATGTAGTTATATTTGATTAATTTAATACTGTAGTATCTCAATACATTAAATATTTTAAAATGTTCAAAATAACTGTATTTTTCTATAAAATAAATAAATATAATTCAAATACATTTATTTATTTATTTTGAAAACAATATTTTTTTTAAATAACTACATAAGAATTTGCCGATATCTATTTATCGTTGAATGGAAACAGTATGAGAATGGTATCCTCTTAATATTTTATGATATAGGTAGTTGCATTTTTTTGTTTATTTTAGGATAAAGGTTTTTTTCAGGAATTTCAAATGAACAAACCTTCAAGAACCCGAATTTGGTATGCAGCGGTAACAATGTGCAATTTTAAAGATTCATAACATGGTGCAAAACTTAATTAAATACAAATCTATGAAATTTTACAAAATATTTGAATAGATTGTCGATGATTGTGCTGTAACAAAGTTTTTTCATGGTTTCTTCAAAAAGATTTGCAATTTTAATTTGACAGGAATTAGATGCAGAAAACGGCTAAAAATATACGAATGATTTAGAATAACAAGATAATAATTAGATGCAGGTGAAAATGTAAGTATGTACAATAGAAAAGGCAGGCAAAGTATTATATTATATGTAGTTTGGCGATCTATCTCGTGTACAATGCCTACGAAGAATTGGCGTTAACTATTCGACGAATCATTTTTATATTATTACATACCGTTTCGATTTTATGTGATCCATGTTTTTTTGCATGCTCTCAGTTTTGTCTTCAAAAAAGTTCACGGTGGTTCATACTATATAATATACTGTATTTCCCTTCGATCAGCAAGCAACCCCGTCAGCAATACTTCAACACTCTGCCTGTCGTGTAAATCTTATTTGAAAATAAAGTATAACATTAAACATTTCCGAGGTATTTGAATTAACAACTGAAATAGTATAAACGCTGAAATTCAGACCATGAAATAGGATTTATTATCCTTTAACCGTGGCAACAATTTGCGTCTGTATTGAAAGCATTGAAACCACCAAATTTATCGTCTTTTGTTTAATACAATTTTGAAAAAGCTCGTAAATTTTTCCTGCTGGAAATATAAAGTTTCCTGTGAGTGCAGATTTATTGTGTTGTTTAAAATCCTACCAGTTTATTTTCCAATGTTTGCTGAAATAAAAGACACTTTTACTGTTGAGCGTTATAGTACAATCCCGCGTTGTTGAATGCCTTATATTTTCTCGAAAATGTACCTTCATAGTGTGACATGTCTAACGAATGGAATAAAATCTGCAAAATTGGGACATAATAGTTTAAATAAATCAATTTAATAGCAATTGGTGAAAACGATATTTCTGTACTTTTATTCGAATTAAGACTTATTTGGCTTGTTATTATCGGTAGGTATATTTATTTTTTATTAATACAAAAAGCTTAAAATTTTCTAATATTTAACATTTTGTTTTGATTTTTATTATTTTTTAAATAATTTTAAAGCGATTTTTAAACGTCATCGATTATGTAAGCGGATAAAGTATTTTTTTTTTTTAATATATGTTTTTGAGATAAACCTAAAACCAGTTTTTATTAATAGTAGAGACGTCTTCAATAATACAGAAAAATCATATTTATAACAGTTTGTTTGATGGGTCGTTTTTCTTTATTTCAACCTTCATTGATTTTCTTCTCAAATAACTTGGCCAAAACTTTATCGACGAGAGTTCAATAATAACCTGTAATAAACTTTATAAACACACAAGACACGGATTGTTTGTGAACGTTCGGATCTTAAAGATCCATTCTCGTACATGTATACTATACTGATCGAGTAACCGAATGCCGATTTTAGGTAAATCTCATACACAAACCTTGATCCGTTCTTTGTCTAATAATTCACAGATTCATCTGTTCAGTAATTTACAGATTCACTGATATTATAGGTTATTGAATTGAGTTTCTGAAAAAACCAATCGATAATTCAAAAATGCCCGCTTGGTGAATCTGAAAATCTTTTGACCATCTTTTTATGTTAATAATCGATTATCATCAAAATAAAAATTGCTCGCTTGCTGGTGCAATGTGTGTAATGAAAGATGCATAGTTTGATTTTTTTAATTTAAGTAAAACGTTCACATATGTGTATAGGTCTCTTATGTTCGTGTCTTACTCACCTTCAAATATTTGCAGAATAAACAAATCAAATGTAAAAATCAACATATTTCTTATGGGAATTTTGAGAATAAAAGAATACTATCATTTTTATTAAATTTATTAATCATTGTTGAAATATTTACAAAATTGAAATTATATATACTCCTTTGAGATAACAGGAATATTTTGAATAGTAATCTAAAAAAAAATATTTTTCTAATGACCTAATTCAAAATATAAATAAACTAAATTATTGAATAAGTTGTGGAAAATATTTTTTATTCCAAAAAAATTTTAATGTTTTTTCAAACCACTTTTTGTGCAGAAAATTTTGTTTTATTCATAAAATCAATATCCATGATTTAAAAAAAAAATATAACCGTTTAGTTTTAAACAAATCACGTTCAATTAACATTTTTAACTGGCAGTCGATCGTTATTCGGCTCCAAACATGAAATAAATGAATTTATATTATTTGTAGGGGTATTCTAAAATTTATGATACAAAATGTTTATTTTAAGTAATTTACAATTAATTCCATTTGATCCTAATCCTCACAACTCACTAGCTTAGAAATAAGTTACAATACAATAAATATTCACATTATTACATACCCAAAGCAGTATGTAATTGAAAACTTAGTCTGTAAATAATAAGTCAATATCACACAGGCAACGTTATCTAATCTATATACAGTAAAATCCTTGTAAATCCTTTGAATTACTGTCTGAGCGATTTTCTAAGAATTTTATTACCAATTAAACAAAATATTTACATGTTTAATTTTAAATCTATCATGATTGTTTAATTTTTATAATATAAGTATAATTTGATCGAGTATACTTTTCCATTAAAATATTTAAAATAATTTAAATAATTGTGTTTTACCAGTTATCATTTTTTTTATAATTCAGAAAATAAAACATTTTAATTTTATATTATTCGATGACGAATCTTAATTTAATTTTCGTGTTTTTTGCTGTCGTTCTTTCTACTCCAATTTTCAAGTGTATCTATTTATGAATTTACTTTTGTCTACATTCTTAAAACAACTTTTTATTTCATTATTTACAATAAATTAAATAAAATTTATAGTATAAATTGTAGTTGATTAAAAATATTATTTACTCGTTAACTACTTTTTTACAGTGTTTTAAAAATAATTAGTTTATTTTAAAACATATTTACACTTTTTAACAAATGAATAAATATCTAATAAAATATATCATCAAGATAAATCATATGTTGAACATCGTAAAATATCGTTTATAAATAAAAATATTTAAAAAAAAAATTAAAATTCACAGCAGTGAAATTGATAATGCCATAAAAATTATATTTCGGACTTTTATTTTAAGTAAAAAAGGTTGTTAAGTATTTTTTTAAGCTTTGTAAACACAACATATTTTCTTAACTTTTCACTTTAAGTGTCTTTCTATAATAATAATTTGGGTATACAAGATGTTCTTCAATTTAATAACTTACTATCATTAATTAATATTAAGAAATACATTGCCTAGTTGAGATGATCATCTGCCCATAACGACGGAGGATATAATGTAAGTGAATAAAGCGACAGCTACTGGAGACAGGAGGTTTGTAGCTGCTCTGTTGCTTGTCTGCATCGCCGCTGGATGCTCTCCTGGAAAAAAATGAAAAAAATATGCTTAAAACATAAATCACATCAATTATTTTAATACCCTTTACATCACCAAGCAAAAATAATTGACAAAGATATTGTTTAAAAAAATATATAGACACCATGGAGCAGTTAAGTTTTAGTAGGTATGCTAGGTAACTGATCGGAGGATAAAAATCTATTTTTTTTGTATCATTTCAGGTATTGTGCTGTATTATTCAAACTTTTCTTTCCCACCCTGATTCACAAAAAAATTGACATTTTTATGGTCAGAGAAGTCATTTGGTTTTACTAAAACTAAATATTCAATTTGTGTTTTTTAAAAGTTAAAAACGTCGATATAAATAAATATCCTGTATCGTTCACTTTTCTTCAAATTTTACATTCGAAACATTTCATTTCAAAATTCAATTTAATAAATACAGATATTATCATCGAATGTCTACCGAATCAATCAATGAAAATGAGATAAAAGATAAAAAGTGTCACCCTACATCCGCAGATTTGTGGAGCAATTAAAATTAAGTCTCATTTTAAGCCGTGATTGTAATATCTGTTTGAATCTCATTAAATTTACATGGGAGAAATAAATAATGAATTCTCTCTTCAGTATTATGAGTTATCTGTACAAAAGTCGTAATCTTAATATGAACTTATTTCTCAACTCGGGAACAAATTTCCGAAATATTAATCTAGCTTTGGCTCTACAGTGTAGCAGCGCCAGCGACCAAAATCTCTTTTACGATTGGCGTTTTACGTAAAATACTAACGGGGACAAATATAAATGACCCGAAAAGGACGCGATAAGAGGAAAAGCGTGAAATATTAATAGCGGTAATTTGTAACCACCCTGTATAGTCCGCGTTCGCTTTACCGCTGCGTTGCGATTAATCAAAAGCTCACTTCAAAAATGTTTGTTAATGAATGCAGCACGCAGCGCCACTGGATAATTCCGGGCTTATCACTGATAAATAATTCCAACAGTTTAAGTGACACTACAGTGGAGGGGGTGAGTTCGGAATAATGAGAAGAGTTGAGATTGATTTTAGATATTTTCAGAAGAAGAAATCAATATTATGTAGATAAATATATTTCCTCTTTTCTGTTAGTTTCATATAAATTGTTATCTTAATGACATACTACAAGTAATCATACTAACATTTTAGATCCAAGGACCGTATAAAGTTTTATTTGATTGTATTTTAACATCTCAACAAAGATGAAGAAAAATATGGAAATCTAGGCATTTACGGGGCTTACGACCGTCATAGGCTGGTTTAAGTGATAACTTTACACACGTGTAATATTCACCAATTCTATCCATAATTGACAACCACACTAATCAAATTCTTGGAACTTCTATATATGTATATGATCCAATTTCGAAACACTTGAATTTCACTAGAGACCATCTATTGGTGAGAAGAAAGAAGCTTTTTACTGAGTAGAAACTCTTTCATTTGTATATGAGGTCCGAGTAATTGAAATTCTCAATCTTTTTTTTCAACAAAATCATTTTGTTAAAATCAACTGATACCTAACGACTTTCTTAATTGAATAAAAGTTTCAGTGATTTCCACAATCGAGACTGAACAATATAAACAATTAAAATTATAATTAATTGACCAACCCACAAAACAATGTCATAAAAATAATTGTCGAGGTCCAATGTTTGACAAGCTTTTATTTCGTTACCCACGTAATTTGTTGAAATAAATTTACGATATTACATTAAAATGGTGAACGAATAAATTCAGAACGAAATAGTTATTTGCTCGGCCATACAATCACTTAGTTTCATGTGATTTGAGGGATGGGTAATAATAATTAATAACGATTTTAATCGCTATTTTAACGATTATGTCGATTTTTATTTTATTTAAATGATTAAGGTTTTGTTCTGACATTTTTTGGTTCAAATGCATTTTATAGAATAAAAAATACATGGTTGTTATTTTATTATATAACAAGATTATCTTTATGAGACAAATAATTGGAAATTACAATAATATGTCATGACTGCGATTTCGCGTGCCGAGGGCACATTTGATATTATATATTTATTATAAAATTACAAAAATTGTTTATGACATGCAATCAAATACGACATGGCCAAATACTTCGATATATTTCAGATCTATCCACTTTTATTTTCCAATAATGGATAGATCTCTTGTGTAAGTTTTTATTTTAATGACTTTATGGATTATGAAAGCAGGTCGTACAACTTTATTGCACAGTAATCTTAGTTTTTTTTTAAACTAAAAAGGTAAGTTTAAGTTTTTTAAAAATATATTGCAGCATGTAGTTCTATGTACGTAACTATAAGGTGTGTTTATTGTAATTTATGTTGCTTTTCTGTGAGATGCTTTCTTGTGTTACGTGAGAGTAATTTTTAAATGCAAATGTGAGGATTATTTGAGCGTATAGTTTTTTGACTGTCATAAATTGTAGATTAGGAAAGGTTATTTTAATTATGAAATAATTTATCGGTAGAAATAACTGCTTGTTAAGGGTTAATTTACTTGAAAGTTAATAATAACAACATTCCTTGCAACATCAAACTGAATTCAAGGGTGGTTTCAGGACATACGAAAATATTATTTTACTAAATAATGATTCAACCCATTTTAGCACAAGCAATAGGACCGTGGATTGTTTCTAGTAATAATTACTCAAGAAACTCGCATCTTATCCAACTTCCTTTACAAGCCATTAAGAATATGGGTATGCAACCCAGAGATAAAACAACGTATAAGAGAAGTTCAATTTGTAAAATAAGGAAATAATGCAAGGCGTAGATAAGCATCGATAAAATTTAGAAATAAATGATAAGATGGTTTAGATATATAGACCGAAACAGTAAGGACATGGAAACAGAGGAAGAACGAGGCCTTGGCATGATCAATTATGTCATATGCTTGAGCGTGATCAGCCAAGGGTCGAAATAATCGGCGGGCATGTATAGGGAGGTGAATTTTTGCATGTTTGTGAAGCTGATCGTTATGGTATTTCATTCTCTGTGCCTATCCCTGCAGTAAGCGGCGTGATGTTTAGTCAGTCAGTTAGCAAAAGCATACTGTGGTTGTTTTATCGAAACACGCAAAAGCTCTCCATCGTTTCTAAATTCCATTCCTTATTCAGATTCCATGAAGTTTCGTTGCAACAATACGCCGATGCCTATTGATGACTCGGCGTAATCCACCGATCACCGAGTGGTATTAGCGCCAGACAATCACTGCAGTAGGCGGAGAGTACGCCAGTTCACCGCAGGACCCGGTTATTTCGAATATTTCCCAGATTAACGAGCGGCTTCACTTTTAATTTGCGAGCTTATCGCGAAAAACGGCCGGCTTAATTTATGGTCAAAATTTCAATTAATCAGAGGTTTACCGTAGGTACGGATACAAATACACTGTAGCCGAACGGTGTAACATTTAAATTTGATATATTATTTGTCCCATTTTGCAGGACTTTTAACTGCAAAAAATAGTCCGCTAAATAAAATGTAAATTGCATCAGTTATGTAAACACGGATGAAATTAATTACGGTATTACGATTGCGTACCCAAAATGCAAATTGAATCAAATTCATCCTTGTGAATGTCATAAATTTATGACTATTTATTTAATAGCATTTTATCAAAATAACATTTTTTTTATTTATTTATTTGGCATTAACTTTGTGGAATGACATGATGATTCAATTATATAAATACAACACTTGTAAATAATAGACCACTTTTTTTGAATAATTAATGCAAACACGAATAATTTTAAAAACTACAGATGTTTTCGAAATTAGTCGTGTTAACATTGATAAACTCAATAAATTGGTTTTACACAAATGTTTTATTTTGAGGCAATAGCAGATACTTCCTGAACAAAATCTCAACTTCGAACCTCCGAGATGAAAACTCTCCGATCCTAACCGGAAACACATTGCGAGAATGAGTAAGAAATACTGACATCCGGAGCGTGTGTAAGATGAAGGATATCGTGAGGTGGGGACGACAACGAAGGCGACACTTGAATGAACATAAAAACAGAATGTCAGAAGACAGACTTCCACGTATTGCCCTTCAAGGTAATTCTGAAGGACGCAGACCCCCAGGCAGACCTCCGAAAAGATGAAAAGACAGCTGGGAGTCAACATCCCAAGAGCGACATACGGAGGCAAAAACTGATCCTCAGGATCAACAAAAAGAAGAAGGAGAAGAAGAGTTCTAATTTAACATTTAAAATTACACTACGCATATTGTTACCATAATTGTCAACACAATTAACATTGCATTTTTTCCTTCTAGTTTTTGTGCTGCAAAAGATATCACATTAGTACTTAAGATATCAATTATTTGAAAGTAAGGTAATCAGTTGAGAGTGTTCAATATAGGAGTGACATATTGTCAAAGGGAGTTTGACAAAGCCTGTAAAAGTCAATGAATCGATGCCCGCGAGAAGGATAAACATTCCCTACCTAAACAAACTAGTATAAATGTTATACTTTCTTTCGTCTGTTTTAGACGAGTCCCTCAGTTTTTAAACTTCTTAACAAACACCATATTGGTGTTTATAAATAATGAAATTTCAATCACCTTACTTATTTTTAAAGTTGAAAAGCTAATATTTTTAAAGTGGTTATTAGTTACCCTCGTCCAAACTACTGCGAAGTAAATAAAATTCGCATTCTGAATAATAATCGATCAAAATAAACCACTTTTATGGCGTTTAAAAAGCCGCATTTTATGAGATTATGAATCTTTTCCGGATTTATGGTGACGCAAAACTTTGTAATATTTTCCAGTTTTTTCTCTTGGCAACGGCTGTGATGAAAAATTGTGCTCCTTGGTAATGTAATCTGCCTCGCTGGCTTCCCTATTCGTCAGGGCTCAGGCACTTAAAGTGATTTGCAAACTTTCTTTTGTGCGATTCCAAACAAACGTATTTTTATTCCGGCAGTTATTGAAATCGCGCTATGGCTCAGTATCGGACAGGGTGAAAATACAATATTATTTCGCGAAACCATGACGGGATCTGCGATGGGTGATATTGGAATGTTTTTATTTATTTCTCGTAACGCCTGCGAGATGAGACGAGGGAAACGTCTCATTGGAAATTGGAGGAATATCATATTTCTAAATATTTTTAGTATTATATTTGGGTATGTTTTCCGAATTGACACGTTATATGAAACGTTAAATTCAGATGATGGAGCTCATGGCCACTCGATTACTTATTTTAAACAAAATTAAATTGTTGATTCGTTTCACAGAAAATATCCTTATAAAGTACATCTCGGAATTGACATTATAAAGAAAATATATAACCGCTCTTTTCTATTATTTTTTTTTAGGAAATATTAAATCGATGTAAAAAAACAAAAAATAAAATAACGAAATCGGTATCAAATTTCTAAATTTTAACTCACTATGCATAATGAGCACGAGTAATTAATATTTACATATATAATGAACTGATGTAGTAATACAAACACAACAATATATATAGATTTTCATACCCTCAAATGCGAAGTACATTATCGGCCATGAAAAATACAGGGTGACCAAACAATCGCACCGTGATCAACGAAATCAGAGTGATAATAGAACCGCAACATTTTTCTATCAAAACAACCCACACAAATGTTCATTTATAATGTTTTTTATTCGTAATCTTCTCATACAGAAAAATATGCACATCAGCAGATTTATTTCTCAGAAGCAATACCTTCCGACTAACCAAAAATAGACTGGTGATAGTGGTCAAGGATCGTCGTTCATATAGCTGTTTGAAATTATTACATGGATTAAAAAAAAAACTGGAAAAAACAAAAAAAATCAAAATGTTGTATATTCACATAAAACTATAAAATTTCTCAAAACAAAAGGAAGGATTAGGCAAGGAGTTTAGAGGGAGAGGTAGAAAAAACCAAGGAAGGGATGATACGATGAGCAGCTCGTATTCTAAGGACAGACAATAACATTTTATTTTGCTGTCTAACTGGTGTGTGTTTTAATTATTTTCACTCTAAATACTTGAATTCTGATTTTTTTCATCGATTAAAAAAAAAATAATAAACAAATTTGTACCATTTAGCACGTGCACGCTGACGCTAGCGGGATTCGCGTTGGACGGCACGCACGTGTAGTTTCCAGAGTCACTGAGAGCCGCTTTGGTGACGAGTAGCTTACTGGTGGTCCCTCCTTCCGTCTTTTCGGTCTCCAAGCTGATGCCGCCACGCGGAGAGTCGAAGTCCACCACGGAGTTGCCATGATACCTGGCAAATAAAAAAATCAGTCATTTACTTTTGCTGAAAAAAAAATGCCTTCTTAACTCTAAATTACTTTTGAAAACCTAATAAATTTAATTTCTTATACGTTGTCATCATACTTATTTTTTATTTATTTATTTTTTCGGCATTTATGATTAAATTGTTAATAAAAACACTTATTTTACCACATGAGTATTATATTTATTTTTAACGACTAGTTTTTTTTAACGACACTTTTTATTGCTTCATTTTTTCCAACCGGTTTTAACAAGAACCTTGTCATCATCAGTGTTTTTGTACTCATTCTAAAATATTGAAATACCCAGTTAGGTTATAGATAATTACCCTTCCCTTACGACACCAAAAACATCCACACACTCCGTACACCATATGAAAATGAGATTTAAAAAATGTGATTAAAAAAACGGGAAAAAGTCCTAAATGCTGCTTTTATTGAGCGTTGCGCATTAGTACATAAACGCTGATTATGACAAGGTTCTTGTTGAAACCGGTTTAAATAAGTGTACCAATAAAAAGTGGTTAAAACAAAGTTGTTTTATTTTATAAAGTTTTTTTGTTTTATTCACTTTATGAAAAAGTGGTTTATCTGTTGTTTTTTTATCGTATTTTTACATTGATTTAATATGAACGGAGCTCTAGTTGCACCAATTTAAACATAAGTTATTGCGGATATTAAACAAATTGAGAAAACTGAAAAAGAGAGAAAATGTGTATTTAGTCAATATCAAGCTTAATTAGAGGATTCTAATTGGGCAATATTTAGGATCAGTGGTTTGCAATGACGGACTTAAAAGTCTGTTACTGATAGACTTTTTAAACGTCATTCAAAGTGCCAATCAATTCATGTTGAAATTATAATCAGTCTTTTAACGATGTAAAAATATCAAAACATTAATTTTTTTAATTAAAAAAATGGTTATAGTAAGAAAGGCAATAATGACTTCAGAAAAAAAACCTAAGTACTGAAATCCTTGATTATGGTAAATAAAATAAATTACCATAAATGGCAATTTATTTATGATAAATATTAAAAAAAAACTTTTGTCTTAACTTCAGATAATACGGTTGACTATTTTTTTCCTTTTTATGTACATAAACATTTCTATATATAAATAATTATCTGAGTCAAATTAAATTAAGATTGTGTAATATTTTCGCCAAAAAACGAAATCGATTTTTACTTTACGAATTTTTACTATTTTTTTTACAAAACTGATGTGAACAACAATTTCTTTTAATTCTAATCAATTTTTTTAAACAACATTTAGATTGTGTCCAAATACTTGTTCACAGATCTAGATTATCTCCAATTATAGGAGCTAATTTTTATTAATATTTTAATTTTAATATTAATTTTAATTTATAATTTATTTAATTTTAATATTTTTTTACTGAAATTCTTGAAACCTCACGATATAAAACAACTTTAGTTTTATATGGAAGAATTTGAATATTGTGGTTGTCAATCATGGGCAGAATTGGTGAATGTTACACGGGTGTAAAGTGATCACTTAAACCAGCCTATGACGGTCGTAAGTCCCTTAAATACCCAGATTTCCATATTCTTCTTCATCAATATTATAAAGTAAAAAATAAAATAATATATATTTTTTTCAAATAAAACAATTACATATTTTATTTAGATGAGATGTAATTCTGTCAAAGTTTTAAACAGAAGTAATTTTCATACGACAAAACTAATTCAATTGCGTGTAAATCTCCTTTCTCATTTCCCATACGAATTTCACGACGCGAGAAAGTTGAAGCTTTGTATGAACTTTAATAACATACCATCTACTAACAACTTACCAAAGCACTGAGGCACTCGACGGCGGAGTGGAGTGAACGTTGACTGAGCAGGTGAGGGAAATGGTGCTTCCTTTCTTCACGTATACATCCTGAGACCCCCATATATTAGCTTGGGCGGCTGTAACAACGAGAAATTTAAACATTAGGAATATATTTTACATAAAACGTAAAAAAATAAACAGAAAATATTTAAATATTATTTTGAAAAATAAAAAGACTTTGTGTTTTGATCCACTCACATTTTTATTAACCAACTAGTTTCGGCAACAACCTGTTGCCCTCTTCAGGATTTAATTTATGACTTAAATTAAGTGGTTTTACATTTAGTCATAAATTAAACCGTGAAGAGGGCAACAGGTTGTTGCCGAAACTAGTTGGTTCATACAAATGTTGAGTGGATCAAAATACAAAGTCTTTTTATTTCTCAAAATAATAAATCAATATGATCCACAAAGTTAATGCTTTCAATGTTCAAAACAGAAAATATTTGAAACAAATTTACAAAATATTTGTTGAATTGTTCTATTGGCCTAATTTTTATTAATGTAACTATTTTTGTAAATGTAAAGTTATGTTTATTATTGTTAATGTAACTATTTTTTATTATATACTTTTTAATGTAAAGCTTTACAATTCCCGAACAAGTAAAAAAAAAACAAAAAAACTCTCCTTGACTTCTATTGTTCACTTTGTATAAAACAGTTTTTATTAACACTTATTCGTGACAACTGGTTTTGAAGAATCATTCCATCATCACCTGATGATGGAATGTAATGACCTCATTACAATAAAAATATAACGATTTGACATTTGCATAAAAATAAAATTTGAAAGAGAGAAACAAGACAAATGAATCGCAAACAAATGATAGTGGAATGATTTTCCGAAACCGTTAGTCACGAAGAAGTGTTATAGAAGTGGTGTTACACAAAGCGAACAGTGGATGACAAGGAGAGTGTTTTATTACTATACTACAAATGTAGACAAGGTAATCATATGTCGACAAGTTATCAATGATTTTAAAACACAAAAAATAAAATATTTTATTTCATTAATTGAGTCGGCAGTCAGATTGTGGTAAAAATCTGTCCATTTTTAATTTGAGTTTGACTAAGTAAATAACAATAGAGTTTCGGTTATCCGACCTTCGGTTATCCGTCCTTGCAAGTTATCCAACCTACCGGGGCAGTGCCTCTTTATAAATATATATTTTTTGTCAATGAGTGCCTAGCGAGAGCTTGATTTAAAATGTTTAATATTTCAACGATTACTTTGGTTTACATGAAATATATAAAAAAATAAATAAATATTCTTCGAGTTCAAAGGGATATCATGCATACTGGCTAACAGTCTAGTTATATGCATGTTATTTAATGATTTTGGACCCTCATTACTTGGAACAATGATTGGGTGGAGTTCTATACAAGAGAAGCAAACACAGAGATGGGTAGGTTAGGTTACAACATGATAGAAATATCAACGTGATAGTGAATCTGTGAATCTATACTCAAGTCTACGAGGGACGGACAAAACATGACACCACACACATATTTATATAAATATATACTTTTCTACATATCATACATACATTTTGTATAAATATTTATTTAACAATTATAATTCAACAAATATTCTAATTTGGTAATAAACGTTTACCAAATTTTGGGAGTAAGTAAGTTAACAATTTTATGATTATAATTTGTCCAATTTAAATATATCTTTAAAAATATATACAAATACATATTGTGAGTAATATAATCCTTTTTTCATTCATAAATGATTAATAGGTTATCATCAATACAAATGAAAATTTAAAAGATCTTAAGTCTCAGAAAATTTGATTGATCTTTAAAGTCTCTTATGAAAAAAAATTGTAAATGGAAAAAAAACTTTTTTCTGATTTTTTTGTTTTTGTAATATTTATCTAAACTTCTACTCAATTTCAATATCAAATTCAATGCAAAATTATTTCAAATCAGTGTTTTTATTTTATACAGAGTGATTTTTAAAGATAAGCACAATATCGTTGATGTACTGACAAAAGTCACTATGTAATTGGCTAAGATACTTACAAAATTATCAATTCACCGGTGAGTATTTTTTTCAAAGGCAAATAAGGTTTCTGTATATAAAGCCATTATTGTTATTTTATCTGAGAAAACTGACTTAAAAAATAATGTTATTAAAATATTTATGATTCTTTAAAAGTGTTTGTTGAATTGTTTTATATACAAAACTGAATAGATGGACTTTGGTCAGTATAAAAGCCATATGTTCCAATTACTTTACCACAGAGTTGAACAAATTATGCAGGTAGATTGTATAATTTGGTTTTGTTTATATATTAAATTTAATTATTTTAGTTTAATCAAAATTCAACTAACAAAATATGATTAATCACATTCAAGCTCAGTGACATAGTAAGTGTATACTTAGATATGCCTATTTAATATAATGGACACCACAATTACGCGGACGGCCTGTAAATTTGCGGACAATCATTCGAGGTGTTGGACAAACATCAGTCTTATGACCACATCCGACAGGCGGCTGTTGTGTACCACTGTGTACTCATGAATATTTCAGTCAGATGTTACTGAGCTGTCCATACTAATCAGAGCACAGTGGGGTCAATGTCTACAAAAATCGGGACATATTTGTTAATTTTTATTTTCTCATACTTAGCGAATATTTTTGTTCTCATAATATCGACTGTTATTGAAAGTAAATAACATACTTTTTTCAGGCAAGCCTAAGTGGCTTCTATATAAAAACAGTCGACTATATAGCTTTTGAGTCATAGTTCATAATGGTAACCATAGGACCAAAACCCAGGCTACATATTAATTTGATAACTGTGTCTACATATGATTAACAAAACTTTTTTTAAAAGAAGTTTGACCCTTAACGATATTTGAAATTTTTACACGTATTACTAGTATCGTAAGTTTAAATGAACCTTAAAATAAATAACCAAGAATTTCTATGAAAACAGTTTAACAATAAACGTTTATTTGTTGATGGTTATTTGTGTGTAGCTGTAAATATAAAAAACCTAAAAAATATTATTTGCGTGTTTTTAAATAGAGAACGACCTTGTAACAGTCAATAATAACTGCTTTTCAAATAAATTGGATATCATTCTCACAGATAAATACAATCGTAATGAAGAACAATGTTGTTGCTTTTAAAATATCTATGTATAATTGAAATAAAAATAAACATTGCTTATCGTTTTTCTCTAAAAAATTCGCAACATAAACATTTCGTTTTGTGTTATACAAAACAAAGTTCTAAAACAAGACTATATATTTTCATTCAAAATCTATTTACCGATCTATAATTAAAATGTTTGAATTATGCTCTGATATTTTCTGTATATTTTTTAATGGTTAAAAGTAATTTTGGTAAAAAAAGAACCTTTAAATAACAATACTACTATGTACTATACTAACACAGAAAGGTACAACTCTCAAATTTACACATGGTGTGTTTCACATACGATGTTTATAATGATGTTGAAAGAATACGTGTTTTAATAGAAAATTTTGAAACATGGTAATTACCAAGTAAAGAAAAAATTTATATTAAATATTTAATAATTTGAAGATATGTTAGTGAAAAAATTCATCGAATTTATTTTAATTTTTCTATATATTATTAATTTTGAACAACATACTATTTTGATACAAAGTGTGTTATATTGTGAATTAATTGTTTTTAAAAAAGACATATTATCAAACTTAAAAATATTTGATAAAATAATTTGGATTATTATAACATATATAAAACTCAATAATTTATTCGTTACTAGGGTTTTATCTAGAGTTAATATAACTCTTCCATTTCCGGTAAATTAGAAACTAAAACAGTAACTTATTTGTTGCAAAGTTTTATTTATAGTGGTTAATAAACCTCTAGTTTAAGAATATATTTAACAGTGAAAAATAATAAAAAGGAAAATGGTTATTTGAAAAAAAAAACAAACAGTCGAGCATTTAGTTTTTGCAAATAATTTTTAAATCTAAATATCAAATAAAAATTACGCTGCAGTAAAATGAAATAAAGGGATGTTTTATTGAATACTTCAAGTCTCGGAGACGTTTCTAGCATTGAACATAAGTTTTGCAAGAAATATTGAGTTAATAATTCCGAAACAAAGATAACAATCGACGTAGTTAAAGTAAACAGACAATACAAAGTACAAAGACATCACAAAATACGTAAAGCATTCACAAACCAAGCGGTCAAAATGCAAAAATGCACTTTCAAAGGATGTTTATAACAACGAAGAACCAAACCACAGAGGATGGAAGACATCGGGAAAAGGAACAACAGCAAAGGGTTCAAATAAAATGGCTACGAGCGAGCAGGGCGTTCATTCTCAAAAGTTTCAAAAGGGATGAATAATACTAGTTGCGGTCGAAACAAACCAACCAAAAGCTTTTGAAGAGCTAATTGAAACGACAACAATAAATTATTATGAAAACAAATATTTTAATTGGCTCTATCTACGAGCTTCAAAGTAATTTTGATCTTACTGAGACAAAAGGACTCACTTTAGTTTAATAAAAATGTAAAATTATAATTTTTTAGGCGTTTGCAACCGAAAGCTATTATATTTCTACACTTTATAATTTTTAGCTTTTTACATTGCAACAATACTTAAGCACACTTTTTTGTCAAGTAAAATTTATATTTATAAAAATAATTAGTAATTTTATAAATTATTGACATGGGAATTAAAAAAGTTTTTATTTTACAACATAGAAAGGAGTCAAATAATTTAAATTCTGTAACAAAACAAAGCGTTGCGCTTAAGGGTATACAAGCATTTTTTTTCTTTTCAGGGAGTCTCTTTTGTGAGGCTTTGATTACAATCAAAACTGAAACATCTAAGAATGCCACCGCACGATGAGAAACGCAAAAGAAAATGATGAAAGAAAAGAAAAGTGTGAGGAAATCTGACCTGAAGAGTGGTGAACAGGAACGGAGGTCGACAGGAGGAAGGATTCATCTGGAAAGCAGAAGAAAATAGTCGAATGAAAAAAAAATTGTGAGATGAAAATAAGGAGGGGCCTGGTGCATGGAATTTGTGCCGAATTGTGAAATTATCATCGTGATGGCAATAAAAAGTATTTTTATGTTACTGTTATTGTTTGAAGTAAAATTACGAAAATTGTACATACCATCGCTCTGGGACGATAAACATCAATTTCTCGTTCAATGTCTAATGGAAAATAGTTTTTTATGGATTAAATAAAAATGTAAAAAAAATAATACCGTATTTTTTAATCATTTTTAATCATTTAAATGTATTTAAAAGGAAAATGCTTATTTATTAGTATTCAATTGCTTGCGAAAGCAATTTTGTACGTTATTTTATGTAAATGAGTTAATTTTCTGTATTTGTATGTATAAAGTTAAAAAAAATTGTTTTCAACCATAAATTCTTCAAATACTAAATCAAATAGTAGTAGATAGATAACTATTTAGTATTATCTATCTACTACTCTTATATTCTTTTTTATTATAATGACGTATTTTATTTGTAAGGGCCAAAATCACTCACAAAAAAGTGGAGTTCAGAATCATAAAAAATATTTGTGTGTGCATGATGATAAAATTTTAGAAATCTTCCTAATTTTTTTAAGCAAAAGATAAATGTTTTGCCGAACTTTTAAAATTATATTTTTGATACCGAAAGGGTTGGAAATTCACATGGGAAATAAACAAGAAACTAATAGAGATATTGTATTATAAGAACCGCACGTTAAGGGCAGAGCTAATTAATATTGGGTAAAACTTATATTTATATGAAAAACCGTGATTGCGTAATAAACTCACCCCTTTAGCCGCAATATCTGTGAGATTAGTCTTCTGGGGGTTCCACCCCCTTATTTCTGAGAGCCCTTGTAATAAATGTTAGTCAACAAGCGCTTCGCTAAAGGGTGGATGAATTACAATATTTCAATAAAAAATATTTTAATTTCAAAATCACCAAGAGAACAGTAGTGCTTCAAATTACCGCAATTAATTTTGATAAAGAATATTAATTTCTTGTCGGTAATTTATTATTTTAAAATGGCAAAATTGTACCTAGAACTTTCAGTTTCAATTAAACAACCACGACATCAAATTATTTATATAGATCACATAATTTCTTCAGCGTCTGAAGTTTTCTTTCAACCTCAATTAATTCGCCTAACGTTTATACTTCAAATAACAAATTACATTTAAAAAATTCCATTAAATTTTCATTACAAATAAACTTGGGTCTTACCGAATATTCAATTTCATTTAATTATCATTATATTCATAAAAAATCTAATCACAATTTTCCTATAAATCATGTATTAAGTTTTCCATGGCCTTGCTTCAATGAAGGGCTTAAGAGTTAAATAAAATTAAGAATACCGCAACGGTACGTATTATCGTACGGTTGTATTGATGATAATTCTTCCGTTATTGATTTCTGGGCACATCTATTATTCTGCGCTAAGTCTTTATCGCACAACCATCATCATCATCGTGGTTGCTGAAATTTGAATAACTTAATTCAATGTTGTTATCTAATTCAAAAGACTCCAATCCAGATAAAAGGTAAAAATCATAGCTTTCAAATATATTATAAGAAATTTATTCAGTACAAAAGAAATTAAATATTTGTTTAAATCACTCAATTTTTAAAATAGTTTTTTTAAGCGATCAAAAATCTAATCATCCAACTCTGTTTTATAAATCAGTGAACTTCTAAAGAAATTAAAATAAAATATATTGAGATGCACTTTAAAACATTATTTTTAAAAAAATATTAAAATTGAATTGGAAAAAAAGTCAGAAAAAACACATTAAAAAAAAATTAAAGCAAGATTATTATTTAAAGCAACGGGCTACCGTGTAGTTTACATTTTGAACAGATATTATAATGGCCTATGAAAAAGATCGGTATTGATTTTATATCAGAATAAAAACTAAGATAACTTGGTACTCAACAACAATCCTAATTTTTCTGGGAAATGCCTTTAAAATGATCCTCTCAGCCCAAGAAAAGCCATAAATAAAATTTAGCCATTACAACACCCTGTGGGCTGAAGATTGTCCGTCGGTAATGGTGGTTTCTTTATTCCGGCAGATATGATTAATACGCGACGGAAATGGCCAACGCAAAAGGCGCCATTGTGGAGAGGATTCAGCCAATCGGCGACGAGCGCACGAACTTCACTGGAAATGGATTGATAGCGAAGAAAAACAAACGATTATCATGTCGGAATTGCTGACAAAAGTCGTTATGTTCGATTAATTACATGTTGAATTTAGCAGGTGAAGAAATAACTCAAGATTTTTTCAATGAAAATTTCTCTCTTGTTTCTGAATTTCATTTTTACAAATAATAAAGATAAATAATAAAGAAAGTTATCAATAAAACTATTTACCCAATGATTTGATCCTTTTATGACATTTTGGTATAAATCATAATGTTTTGAATTTTACAGGTAAAATATAAAAATTATTTATGTTTTTTTCGATGAAAATTTTCTTTTGTTTTTTAATTTTACCGTTATAAAAATAAAGACAAGTAATCAAGAAAAAAATATTTATCCAAAGATTTGAACCTTAAATGAGTTTTTGGTATAAATCTCAATATTTTAAATTAAGCAAATGGAATAATGAAAAAACTATTGATTTTTTTCAACGAAAATTTTCTTTTGTTTTTGAATTATGATAATTTATCTGGAAAAATGTTGTCATCGTTCCCACTGATAAGAAATAAAAAAATAAATAAATAAAAATAAGAAACGGCTTCAACGGCCCTCTTTAACCTTCAACGACCCATGGACACAACTCTGAATAATGTTATTAGTTTCACATACATCGGTTAAAATGTTACGGAATGCATCGCAACACGTATCACAATATATTTTAAGAAAAAGTGGTAATTACGAAGTAAAACTTAAATTAAAAACATTATAAGAAAAAGAAACACTGTGGAACATTAAACGTTTGCTGTTTTCCCCATTTCGTTACGAATGCATTTCTCTCCATTTCTATGTTGTTAAAATATGGGACCTAAATTGAGCAATATGTTGAGCTTAAATAAAGCTTTTATATACGACCTTCTAGAATCGTACATTTCTCTATAAGTTTTCCTTGCCCCCGACGTTTATAAAACGTAGCGTGTTTGTATCTACATTGGTCTCACGTCCGATCTGCCTCTATCTGGCCGCGGCGGGACGGTGCGCGGTGGGGTCCGGTCGGGGCGCAGTCGGACGGAGTAATAAGGAATATAAGGATAAAACATCCCAAGGCCTGGCGTTTCAACAACAAATCTGGAGCATTAGCGCCCCCGTATCGGACAACCTCTTTTCTCTCCACAAACAGAGCAAATCACAGGGGTGGAGTTCGATAAAAATATGCGATAAACGATATAAAAGATAATTTATTTCTTCATCTTCTTTTTCCAAAATCAAATGAAAAAATGAAATCAATTAAATTGTTTTAAACCGTTATCCGTAATTTACATGATTCAAAAAATTTTTTGTTAAAATAAGGTTTTATTTTTATTTTTAAGAAAAGGTAATATGAACACAATTTTTCACACATACATGTATATATATGTATATCGGTAGTGTAATGGCAAACGGGTATATCTGTCAAATTTTTCATTTTCTAAGTTTGTTTCACAAAATGTCTATAAAAGTGTATTCCATCTAGCAAAAAGATATAGATGTAGTTGCAATACTTATTTTTTTAGTTATGTACATATGCCATCTGAACAAAATATTTAATTTCACAAGTTTGTTTTTGCTCTCCTGTTAAATTTGGTCTAAGATAGATATACAACTTTGCCTTTACCGCTACCGATATATATATATATACATATATATATATATATATATATATATATATATATATATATATATATATATATATATATATATATATATCGTAGTCATACAGGAGAAAGTGACCAACTGCAGTTTTTACAAAAACGTGATTATTAACTATTTGATATCTTACTAGCTTAATACTGCTCTGAAAAAAATCCCAGAGCGATTTTAAACTTGGAAGTATAATATTTTGACTTGTTAAAAATGACTAACTGCATTGATGTTCATTTTCTTTACAAGCAAAAGTGACCAAGTGACAGTTGGACATTATTGCCTGTTGTAACAATTTTCAACGCCATGAAGTTATTTATAGTTCTATATGAAACATTTGACATTTAAATGTTTCTAGAGAAACAAAGTGACTAAATTCAAAGTCAAATGGCCAGTAGAGGTAAATTATTGATGAAAATGTATAAAAATCAAGAAAGAGTGATCCATATAATGTACATGAATTAAGATTTGACGATATGTTAGATCTCAAATCTTCTTCTAACCCTTAACCGCAACTAATGGTGCATAGGGCACTGCATCGTATTGATGCAGTGTTATCTTGATCGTTACTTACATGAAGGCAAGATGATCACTCCTGCGCTTCAGGGACCAGTCCAGGGTAATATGAAATAAATAATATAGTGTAAAATCACTCATATTTATTTTCAACCCCCCCTGGGATTCGAACCCCGGACCTCCAGCACGGTAGCTAAACACGCTTACCATTACACCACGGAGGCATACACAGATCTCAAATCACTTACCAAAAACATGACAAAAAACCCTATAAAAATAAAGACAGCGAAATTGCTTCATGGCTGCAAATTAAATGCTTCCGATATGAGTACACTAGACCAGGAAAAATATGTATTAGTATTCGTACAACGAAGATTTTAGAATCCTGTCAGTATTTGGGTGAGGATTTTCAGTAAGTTTTCCTCATTAAATTATTTATACAAAGAAGAACTAAGAAAAAGAAGAAAGATTTGCTGGTGATACTGGTGCAATTCCACAGGAATAGTATGGGTGGCACAGATCACTTTCTGTCAATATTAAAGAAGACTGAGCACCAGAACTAAACTTAGATTCTGAATCTCAGTCAGAATAATACTTCATTACTTTTTGTATATTTAATAAAAAAAAGTTATGTTATTTAAAAACTATATTTTATGCTACCAGCTAGTTTATTTTCCAAAAAAAGTTTCTTTCTTAATTTAAATTAATAAAATAAAATGCTTTGCATTAAACTTTTGTATTTGTAACTAACGTTTCCGTTCTCATTCTAAGAATCAAAAGTGACTATCTGCATTTTTTCCTAGATTTTTGCCAGGAAAAAGTGACCAACTGCTTTAAGTAATTTTAAAAACCTTAGGATGTAAATTTTCTAAAATATTATTTACTCATTTCAATATTGGTAAACATCTCTTTACACACAAAAATAATCACAATCGTGAATACATTATTTCTTGGTTTTTAGTTGATAACAAAAGTGTAAAAACGGTTAAATGGCCCTCTTGAACATTTTACGTTTTGTCAGTTGGTCACTTTCTCCTGTACGACTACGATATATATGTATATATAATATATATATATATATATATATATATATATATATATATATATATATATATATATATATATATATATTTATATATAAATATTTATTTATATATATATATATATATGTATATATATATATATATATATATACATATATATATATATATATATATATATATATATATATATATATTATATATATATATATATATATATATATATATATATATATATATATATATATATATATATATATATATATATATATATATATATATATATATATATATATATAAATATATGTATAAATATATGTATATATATATATATATATATATATATATATATATATATATATATATATATATATATATATATATATATATATATATATATATATATATATATATATATATATATATATATATATATATATATATATATATATATATATATATATATATATATATATATATATATATATATATATATATATATATATATATATATATATATATATATATATATATATATATATATATATATATATATATATATATATATATATATATATATATATATATATATATATATATATATATATATATATATATATATATATATATATATATATTTTTTTTTTTTTTTTTTTTTTTTTTTTTTTTTAACTCTTTATTCCAGCTTGACTAAGTGGTGGGTGCAATACTTAGTCAGCCATATATGTTTTACAACATTTTATTAAAACAATGAAATTAGAAATAAGAAGGAAATAAGAAATTGAAAGAAATAATAAAAAATAAAAATAAAAATAGAAATAATAATAAATTTGGAGAGATGTAGACGAGAATTAGCTCGCTGGCAAACGCAGCACTGCGCTCCAGTGCCGCCACATGTCCAGCCCCCATCTGTGCTCCACAAGCCGCTTTATGATGAGGTTGGAGCTCTTCATCAGCCTCTCCCGGAAGCCTGCCACTCGGTGCCTTAACAGGCCATCCCAATGTGGTAGGCGTGCTGTGGCAAACATACCACTCGCGCTGCAGTGTCGGGGTAACTTCATTAAAGCTCTGTAGCCGTTATTGTAGCATATTTTCATGCTCTTTAAGCTTCGTTGTGTAACCTTACACCATAGTTCGCTGCCGTATTGCTGCGTACACAACACTTGGAACAGTCTATTTTTTACCTGCGCGGAGCAGTGGGCAAAGCGGCGTGTCAGCATATTGGACCGCACGCAATGAGCACGATACTGGCGCTTGATGTCCTCATCATCCGCACAGTTCTCCTGTAGGATATGTCCCAAATACTTGAAGCTACTTACCCGCTTAACTTCTTGTCCATTTATAGTTATGGGCGGTACCTTTAATGAGTAATTTTTGGGTTTAAATACCACAAGCTCACATTTTTTGGCGTTGTACTCTAGGCCGTTTTCTGTGGCATAACATTCACAAATGGCAATAAGTTTACGTAGGCCAGCTATCGATGGTGCCATCAGGACCATATCATCGGCGTATGAGATGGCATTCACTCTCCCTCCTCCTATGGAGCATCCCGCATTTACTTGGTTTAACCTATCATGTAATGCATCCACGTAAAGGTTAAATAGGCTAGGAGATGTGATTCCACCTTGTTTGAGTCCTCGCTGAGCTTTAAACGGAGTTGAGGTTTCGGTCCCCCATTTTACTCTATAAATGAGATTTTCGTTCCAGTTTTTTAACATGCATTTCGTCGTAGAACATTCAATTGATTTTTGTATTTTTTCTTCCAAAATGTGATGTACTACTGTATCATATGCTTTCCTGAGATCCATAAAACAGGCATATACTGGCGTATTTCGGCGCACATATATATTTATAGTATTTTTAACAGCGAAGACAGCTGTGTCCGTTCCCGATCCTTTTTTAAAACCAAATTGGTTGTCGGTCGTTTTTAGGTTTTCAACAGCTTTCTCCATCATTATGTTTTCTATGGTTTTTGCCGCCATGGTGGAAATCGCTATTGGCCTGTAATTTTCTTTTTCTGTTAAATTTCCCATAGGATTTTTTGCAATAGGTATAATTATTGACGTACACAGAGACTCAGGTATGAACGAGTGCCGGAACATTGCTGTGAAAGCTAGCGCCCACAGTACGTGTATTCTCGCGCTAGCATATCTAAGGTACTCAGCACAAATTTCGTCTCCTCCGGCGGCTTTATTACATTTCAGTGACCTAATGGCAATCTGGATTTCCTTCACTTGTATAATGCAGGGACTCAGTGGATGCATATTGTTAGCATTATTATTGTAAATATTACAATTTTCCGCACTTCCTGTTTTCTCATACATTGAACTGAAGTGGGCTTTCCATAGTTCGCTGATTTTTCCGTCACCCGTTATGTTATCAATTTCTGTGGGTCTTGTAGCTTTGGACGATCTCATTTTATTTGTTTGTTTCCAGAACATTTTGAAATCAGCAGTAAGCATATTCTTTGCCAATATATCGGCTTGTATCTGTTTTTTATTCTTCACCACCGTGCGTAGATTTTTTTTGAAAATACTTCGCGTTTCCGCTCTCCTCTGGGCAACTGGTCCTGTAGACGGTTTTCCCTCTATGAGCCACGCTTTGAAGGCATTTCGTGCATTAATATGGCTTTGTTTTACTTGCTCATTCCATCCTGGAGTGTTTCCTGAATTTTGTTTTCCGCTTTTGGGCCCCCCTGCATTCACTTTAAATGCAAGTTGTGCGGCATTTCGCATAGCTTTTATCGTACTTTCGTAAAATTCTTTAATAATGAATTTATGATGTGGGTTTATACACTGTTCACATGTTAAAGCTTCGTAAGGAATTATTATTTTCTTAAAGAGCGACTCTGTCTTATCGTGGTATTTCTTCAGTTGTATTTGACTGTATTTGTTCCAATTAATTTTTTCCTCATTTATTTGAGTATTACTTTTAGATGTATATTTACACTTCATCTCCACTTGTATGTGTAGTGGAAAATGGTCGGACATCTGTTGGTTGTCGTCAATATGGATATTTGTGATCCGCTGTTCGAGCGTACTGGATATTATACAATGGTCCAACCAAGAGGTAGTATTATGCGCCTCACTGAAGAACGTAAAGGAGCTGATGTCGAGTTTTTTCACGTCATAGATACTATACTCGTTTTCCTGAGAAAAGGCATCTAATTCCTCCATGAATCTACTGTGTATGGGCGCATTGAAATCTCCCATACAAATTAACTCATTCACTTGAGTTTCGTCTACGATAGCTGTAACTCGGCTCAAGATGTCCACAAAGACAGGCAGGTTTTCGTTGCAACATACTGGCATATAAACATTTACCAATAGAGTGACTCCGTGGCTATGTTGTATGGTTATTGCCGCCATCCGATCGTCACCACATTCGATAATAGTTACATTAGCAATTTGCTTCCTTACCAGTATGGCTACGCCTCCGTGTGGTCTTCCCTGAATTATTTCCTCGGAAGAGTTCATTGCTGATGTTCCAGTGGCCAGAAACTCCTCGTGGATACTATTCAGGAAGTTTAAGTCGTCCTTCATCAACCAGGTTTCTTGTAGGAGAAGAATGTCAACATTGTTGCAAATTTCGTGTATACCCGGTGCTATGCGATGTACTGATTTACAGTTGTAGGAACATATTCTAATGGAATTGTTCATGATGAAATATTAGTTTTTTTTTCGCTATAAAAAAATCGTCGTACAAAAGAGTACTGTGGCCAAATATCTCCGTTTAGTGTGGTACTATACATGGATTCAGGAACTCCTATTTTAAAAGTCTTATAATCACCCGATTTTGTTTGTAACTCCTCACATTTATGAACGTCCACATCTTTTGTTTTCAGAAAGTCAATGATCATCTCACAATTCGTTTCTAGACTTAATCTCGATACCACTAAATATTTAACATTTTCTATTGCCTTAAGCCCAGACGAGACATTACTGCCTCGTATGGCGTTTTTATTTTTGAATTTTGGGCGTTTATTATCGTTATTATTGGAGTTATTTTTACTCTTTGCATTTTTAACGATTGTCCACTGGCTAGAAGATTCAGTAATATTATTTACATTTTGAGTTTTGTTTTTAGTGACATCTGTCAATTCATTTCCAACTATTTCGCTATAGAGCGTTGGTGGCTTTGGGTCGCTGTTCACAGATGGCGTTATCTCTTCGTTCGGTATGAATTTTTCATGCTGTCTCCTACCTACATTATGGTGGTCGTTTACGTTATGTTGACGTTTAATTTCTGCCACTTCACATTTCAGAGATTGGATCGATTCCGAATTCTTTGGCGTTTCAATGTTTAACTTATGGATTTCGTTCTTAAGATATGTTAACTCTCTAAGTAGAGAACTCACATCGATATAGTCAAACGTGATGGGAGGCAGTCTATTGATGTTTAGCACAGCGAATTTGGGCAGAGTATCTGGGTCTGTCTCTCTCAGAATTTTAATAATATCGTTGATATTACGTTTCTTCTTACCTTCGCCCACTCTTCTGGTTTGTGCAGCAGGCACGTAGGTTATTAAGATTGCCTTTGCGGCATCTATTTCGTCTTCCTTGAAGAATTCACAAAGTTGGCACAAACTGACTTCGTCCATAACATCCATTTTCTGCTGGATAAAGGCCAACACCTCGTTCACCACAATTCCACAAGAACATCGCGACGTCTTGTCGTTCATTTTCATGTAATTGTTTTTGTTTTTACTCGTAAAAATAACTTTTATTTATTGATTTCGCGGGACGATAAAATAATACGTGTTGTGTACGCCATCTACCGACCGATGTTTTGACGTCGGTAACGACAAAACCCAGTAACTGGTGGCCAAATAACATAAAAGTGAAAAAAAAAATTTAATTGCTGTTTTAATTTAAAAGTTCGTTTAAACAACAAAAAAAAACATGATTTTTGTCCGTTTTTATTTATGTTAAAATTATTAAAGAAAACATTTGTTTTTAAACTAGAAGTCATAAATAAACTCAAGTAGTATAAAACAAGTGTTTTTTTAAATAATTTTTGTCCTATGTTAACGCATGTTAAGTATGACTCACGATTCCAATGAATTATATATAATAGTATGCTCACATCCAGTGGCGTGCACAGAGTTTTTAGTCAGGAAGGCAGTAGGGTCAGGTAAGGATATTGAAAGCTGTCCCACCGCATGCCCAGATCTGATACAGAAGCATCTAGGCTTCCTGACAGATCTGCTCTTGCAAAGCAATATTTTTTAACTAAGTTGCTAAATTGATTGAAAATGTGAAACAATATAAAATTGTATCCCGATTTTACATTGAATTTCCATTTAAAAGCTTTCAACACACCTGTCACTGCCAATCTAAATAAATATAAGTTTGTAAATCCGTCACCAAATTTTCTAGAAGCACCCCGTTGTAGGCAGTGAAAGGGATTAGTATTTAGTTCAATTAGTCAGCTAGATCCGATTCTGACTTGACGTTGGCCAGTACACAGACGCCCACAACCCCGACCAGCACAGCAGACAGACATGGAACAGTGCAAAGACTTTTGCAGAAAATGGTCAGTCATCGCATTTCCACTCAACCATTATTCATCGACACTATTTCGGATCCCTTTCACAAGTAACGACACACATATATATATATATATATACGTGTATACACACATACACATATATTTTTTCTTGATGCACGCCTATCACAATCCTAACAAACCATGGACATAAAAAAAAGAACAACCCTATCTCACAACCTGGCACAAAGTCGTGGTTAGAACTTTGTACCAGGTTGGGTAAGGATAAGGCATAGTGGGCACTGGTCGTGTTTCTATATAGAAAGCGAGTATCCAGGGTAAGCACTGCTTTTCTGCTCATATAGAATGTGCGCCTCTGCACACATGTATCAATTTGGATTAACGGTATATCTACTATGCTTGTAGAACGATCAGACGTGCCGCAGGAAGTGTCCGGTCATCCGCATAACTCTCTGGTAATTAATCCGGATGGAACGCCATTATAAAATATAACCTCCACCCGTATATTAAACCTATACTCTCTGTACTAAATCTTGCCGCGTGAAATCATTTTCCTTTGGTGAATACCCAGTTTTTCATCTAACTGCGCTATTAAATCCCCTCAAACTGCATTCCCGCAGTCATTCCAGGGCTTGACTTTTTTTTCATTTTATTTTATTTCTTTCATCATACAGATAATAACAAATTATTGTACGATAATGTGCCCTCATTAAGATATCCCGTGCCGCAGGCACATTTTGCAAAACATATTTACAATTTAGGAATATAACTAACTTATTAAGAATAATATTTTGAATATTTAAAGCACTAACCTGTGGATCATTGTAATATATTTTGGAGAAATAAAATGACTATGACTTTGTTTCTTGATCCACTCACATTTTTATTAAAAACCAACTAGTTTCGGCAACAACCTGTTGCCTTCTTCAGGGTTTATTTTATGACTCAGAAAACAAACCCTGAAGAGGGCAACAGGTTGTTGCTGAAACTAGTTGGTTTTTAATGAAAATGTGAGTGGATCAAAATACAAAGTCATTTTATTTCTCAAAAATTAATAACCAATCACGCCACTTCCCGCAGAAATAGGGAGAGAATAGAACGCCATAAAACTCTGTATTTGCAAACACGTTTCGCCTCTTCCACATTCATGCATCTCCTCATACATACCTGCCGATTATTTTGACCCTATTACTTTGACTCATTCTTCACTTTCAAATATTGACACCCCTGATCGTACCAGGTTTTCCTCGGTCTTCCTCTGTATTTTTGTATTACCGTTCTTTTCTAGCTCATTCGTTCCACATCTCCAAACCATCTCAACACACCTTTCTTTATTTTATCGATAATTCTTATCTCAGCTTATCCCATTTTTTATTAAGTAGTAAATTGATTTGTTTATATTTATTTCTACATTTAAAATTTCACTACATTCTTTACACGTGTGCCTCGATGCTCCCCACAGATTGATTGGATGTCCGTCGTAAATTTTACGAATATCCGTAAATCTAGGGTTAAATCAAACTTAAAAAATTATTTTTATTGAATTCCTAGAAACACTCTGTGTCATTATTCCTTTGTCCTTACATTGACATTACAACTTCCACAAAAAAGAACAAAAAACGTGTTATTATGATCACTTATTATTATGACCATTCGGGAACTTTTTCTAAGAAGTCCGCGGGATATCTACAATTAGAGACGAATTACGACTAAAAATGGCACCTCATTAAACACTGATTGTACCCTTCTACCTTTATATAAAATTACATCGGGCTACAGTCAAAACATGGTAAGCATATATTTCCAATTATAATTTTTTTTACTTCGCGTTTAATTTGTAGAACTCCATTTTAATTTATGTGTTAATTGTTAAATCGAACACAGATTTTTTTTAGTTTACTAAGTTGTATTTTATTGTTGAAAAACATTATACTGTATTACATTATACATTAAATTAATACTGTGAAGATTGTTTCGCCTAGTTATGGCATTCGTTTGGAAATGCTATAACTAGGCGAAACAATTGTCACAGGATTAATTTTTAAGTGTTTTTTTAACAATAAAATACAACTTAGTAGACTAAAAAATCTGTCTTTCATTTAACAATTAATACATATATTAAATGTTGGTTTGAAAATGCCATAACAAGGTGAAACAATTGTCACAAAAATTATTTTTATGTATTTTCAACAACAAAATAAAATTTAGGAAACTCAAAAAATCAATGTTTGATTTTAACATTTAATATATAAATTTCAATTGATATTGTATGTTTTTTTTACATGCACAACTGAAAATTGACGAATTTTGATGTATGACGTTCTTGAAAGGAGTGAGCGATATGTGGCTGATGTTAACCCAAATAAGTACATAATAATAATAAAAAAAATATAAAAAATATTGTCTTTTTGGAGAATGGAATTATTTTAACACCGTTGGTATAATTTAATACGCGTTAGTATGCCGCGGGTCCATTATAGAATCCTAGTACAGCACAAAGGCTGCACGTAGAGTGAGGAATGCGAGATATAACGCCCTGGCTGGCAGGTAAAGAGAGGAACGGAGATCGGTTCCAGCAGTACCATTCCTCAGTCCGTGATCCTTACGTTATTAGGGTCTTTGTCATTGCCCAAAGCGTATTAATTCACAGGGTATTTCAAAATTATGAAGGGCTTTTAAAAAATGAAGGCCTAGACCTCTGCGAGTGTTTTTGCCTAGAATTTTCACTCATGAATTACATGAAATTATAGTAACTTTAAACATAAAGAGTAAATCCACTCACGAGTAGGCATGGGCCATGAAACTTAAAAAGTTGAAGCCTGAGTAGGGTCATGATAAGCGGTGTTGCATAAGCCGTAGCTAGATTTCAGAGTCACTTGGACGTTAGGTAATTAAAAAAAAAGAAGGCCCAGACCTCAAGCGTTCAAATCAGAATGTCCTTATGCTCGATTTTTTTTAAGAATTTATTTATTTATTTTAAGCTTTTTACCTGAATAAAATACCCGCTATTTTTTGTTGAATTTTCTTTTAAAACCACATATATCGCTCACTCCTTTCAAGAACGTCTAAAATAAAAAAAAACTAAATTTTTCAGGAGGTTTTTTAAGTTTAAAAATATAATACAATGTCTTAAAAATAAATATCAAACCACTTACTGAACTTTTTACTGTGCAACAGATCTTTTTAAATAAAACCTGTAGGTTTTTTCTCCATTTGAAAATATTTAGTATATATAAAAAAATAATTAAACAATACATTTTCTTCAAAATGAAAAAAACAACACTTTCTGCCTTGTAGCGGGTAAATATTAAGTTAAAAATATGCCTCTTTTGCTGAGATATTGTACATTTTCTGGACATTCGACTTACGTTGACTTAAAAGGTATGGAGTTAAAAAAAAAACTATAAAAAAACATTTATTCCCCATATACCAATATATATATATATATATATATATATATATATATATATATATATATATATATATATATATATATATGTATATATATATATATATATATATATATATATATATATATATATATATATATATATATATATATATATATATATATATATATATATATATATATATATATATATATATATATATATATATATATATATATATATATATATATATATATATATATATATATATATATATATATATATATATATATATATATATATATATATATATATATATATATATATATATATATATATATATATATATATATATATATATATATATACACCGCAGGACAAAAAAATTTACGAGTTTACTTGCTACCGCACGCCTTGACTTTACTGAACTCTTTTTCTAAGAAATCCTTTATCGATACCTCTTTCTTTTGTTCAATAAATTAAAGACACTTTGTGTCACCTTTCTACAATATTTACATTTTCAAATGTCTCAACAATTTTGTTTTACCCGCGTTTGAGGGAACATAACACAACAATCATGGAAAGTGCAAAGCAAATGTCGATTGCGATAAAATCCAAAATAATCACACTGTCGCAACAAAACATATCTAATTGTAAAATATCTCGTCGAGTTGGGTATTCAGAAGGTGCAGTGAGGTTTTTATTTAAAAAATTCCAACAAACTGAATCCATAGAACGGAAAAAAGGAAGCGGATGGGGGCGCGCGACATCTGCCCGAGATGATCGCTTAATAAAAAAAATTGTTATGCGCGATCGATTTTTAACGGCACTTAAAATACACGCAGAGGTGCAGTCTACTAGCTAATCAACATTTTCAGTAAAAACAGTGTTCAGGCGGCAGTTGGAGCATGGTTTCCAAGCACGAAGTCCCGCAAAGAAACCATTACTGACGAACAAAATGCAGAAGGCTAAACTGGATTGGGCGAAGGAGCACCAGAATTGGACCTTGGAGGATTGGCAAAATGTTATTTTCTCCGATGAATTAAAATTCAACCTTTTTGGTCCAGACGGCATAAAGATAGTTCGACGAAAACTTGGGGAAAAATACCATCCGTCGTGCGTCCCTCGAACCGTTAAACATTCACCCTACGTCATGATTTGGGGGTGCATGACAGCGTACGGTTTGGGACCTCTAAATTTTATACAGGGTACGATGAATGCCATCCAGTACAAAAAAGAGCTGAAAAACCATCTTATTCCAACAATCGAGGACATTACGCAGTATACCGCGGACCCGATTTTTCAGGACGATTTGGCGCCGTGCCATAGAGCCATGAATAAATATTTGTACTGTGAGTACAAATATTTATTTTTTAATGCACTTTGTAGACCACTTGATAAATAATTTATAGTTTTTCTTACAGATCATTGAATACAAGGATAAAATTGGCTTAAAATCGTTGACGTGGCCCGGGAATAGTCCTGATTTGAACCCGATAGAAAATTTATGGGCGATTATGAAAAAAAAAGTTGGGAAAAAAAAATAAAAAAACATTGAGGAATTAAAAAAAAACTTGATTCAAGTTTAGGAAGAAGAAATAACATCAGAAATTTAAGATTCGCTTTACGCTTCGTTAAATAATAGAATTTTACATGTTATAAAAAATAAAGGTGAATTCACTAAGTATTAAATATTTTTAAATGTTATAAATATGTTTAAATGTAAAATACCTTAATTTAAAATAAAGCGATTAGAACCTTCTTCTTAAATATGAATAAAAAAATTACATGTCTTTTATTACTCCATCACAAACACTCGACCATAAATGAACCGTTATGGGTCTCTAAGGTTCGGATAATCTGATACCTGGTATATAATGGCAATTTCTAAGTACAATTCATGAGTAAGATCTTTCATTTTAACCTTGAAGTAACGAGTAGTCATCACATATGTTAAACAATACAAAAAAAACTAATTAAATATCAAGAATAATTCATTATGTGTCAATTTTAGTTTTTTTGAGGACTCGTAAATTTTTTTGTCCAGGGGTGTATATATATATATATGTATATATATATTATATATATATATATATATATATATATATATATATATATATATATATATATATATATATATATATATATATATTGTTGTGGAAAATGGTTATGTACGATATTTACTTTTTTTTATAAATTGCATTTATTTATTAAATATTGTTTCAAAAGTTTTTTTTTTATAATTTAATCAATTTTATAGACATATCTATCCTTATAATCTTAAAATTAATAATGCAGTTCTCTCTAATAAAGTGACTAAGCTCTTGTGCTTGGAGAGGGACTTACACTTATTATTTATTGTTTGTGTTTGTTAGTAACATATTTAATTTTTATTATCATTAACTAATTATAATATTTGTTTAAAATATTTTTAATATTTAAAAAAAAAAAGTGTAATTTGTAAACACCGTGTAGGAAATCCAAGGAACGTTAAGGTTGAATAATAGCTGACTGGGGTTACTAAGAAAGTGGTACAATGGAGAATGCTCTATGAAAAATATATTAACATACCTTTAATAATAAATTTAGTTTGAAAGGCTCAGTTAGCACTTTGTTTATTGACCTTACTGCGTCAACACGCGAGACAAGGTTCGTTTACAAATATCAGCTTACTTTAGAAACATCCCTCCTAGAATTTTCAGAGGCTTGTATGGAAAAGAACCACAAAGTTATCAAAAGAAGGATGGACGTAAAGAAAAGACTAAATACGTGTAGAAATAAGTTTTTTCAAACGAATAGATGTTCAAAAGGTGATATAAAAAACGAATGCAATGCTGGTGAGATAAGCACTTTCGATAAAATTAAGAGAGATGTCTTGAGATGGTTTGGGCATGTGGAATGAGAGAAGAAACAACAGAAACTAAATTTATGAGACGAATGTATCTGGAAATTGAAGCAGACGAAGACCGAGGACAACTAGGCATGATCAAGTATGTCAAACACTTGAAAGCGGTCGGGTCAGGTATAACCTTTCAGCGAAAACTAAAAACTCTATGCACAATGTAGTCTTGCTTCCAGCATTGTATGGAAGTGAAGCATGGAGTTGGCAAAGAAAGGATGGAAGAAGACTAAATGCAGTCGAAATAAGGTTACTAAAACAAATTTATGGCAAACCGATGTATTAGAGATGTTTAAATGATAGAATAATAGAATGTAAGACTAAGAAAAGCATTATCGATAAAATTTATAAAAGGGTGTTGAGATGGTTGTGAATAGGAGTTAAGAAAGAGCAATATTAAAACAAATTTACGAGGTGAATATCTTTGGTAATGGAAGCAGAAGAAGACTGAGGAAAACTTGGCATGATCAAATATTTCAAATACTTAAAAGTGGTCAGGTTAGGAGTAGTCAAGTAATCAGCGGATATGTATGAGAAGAAGCAAGAGTGTAGAAGATGCGAAGATTATTTGAAAAGATAGATCTGTGTGGCGTTCTTTCCTCTCTGAATACCCCTGTGGAGAAGCGACACGATGATAAGTTAGTCAGTTAGTGTAAGCCTTGTAAAAGTAACTCATATGAATCAAATTTGAAGAGGACGGAAAAACCATCCCTGAGGTATTCCCAGACAAAAGGATTACATTGAATACGGTCTCTGACCGTATTGCTACCGGTGTTAGAATTCTTGTGTTAATGTACAAATATGCATATCTATTTTATACACAGTGACCACAAGAACAAATATTTGTATTTTGTAACACTTTTGTGACGTCCTGTTTGTGTTTTTAATATTCCGAAATACTAAGCATTGTTTACACGTTATACCTTGCCAGCGAAAAGAAATCCGTGGGAATTACATATTTCAAGTTGTTCTTCAAGTATGACATTTCGAACTGAATAATTATTGTAGGTATCACTTAAAGTCGAGTTTCACACGTTTTTCGAGTCTCGTGCGGCTTATTTTAATGTGATTTATTCAATTATGAATTATTTCGAAACTTTTGGAAGGAAAATAATAAGATTTCTTTCGTTTCATTCACATTTAAATGTGTTATAAAGGTATAAAAATAAACTTTACTTTTAATATGAAACGATTAAAAATCGTAAAAAGGCAGACTACATGCAGTCAAAATGAGTTCTCTTATTCAATTATGAATTATTTCGAAACTTTTGGAAGGAAAATAATAAGATTTCTTTCGTTTCATTCACATTTAAATGTGTTATAAAGGTATAAAAATAAACTTTACTTTTAATATGAAACGATTAAAAATCGTAAAAAGGCAGACTACATGCAGTCAAAATGAGTTCTCTTATTCAATTATGAATTATTTCGAAACTTTTGGAAGGAAAATAATAAGATTTCTTTCGTTTCATTCACATTTAAATGTGTTATAAAGGTATAAAAATAAACTTTACTTTTAATATGAAACGATTAAAAATCGTAAAAAGGCAGACTACATGCAGTCAAAATGAGTTCTCTTATTCAATTATGAATTATTTCGAAACTTTTGGAAGGAAAATAATAAGATTTCTTTCGTTTCATTCACATTTAAATGTGTTATAAAGGTATAAAAATAAACTTTACTTTTAATATGAAACGATTAAAAATCGTAAAAAGGCAGACTACATGCAGTCAAAATGAGTTCTCTTATTCAATTATGAATTATTTCGAAACTTTTGGTAGGAAAATAATAAGATTTCTTTCGTTTCATTCACATTTAAATGTGTTATAAAGGTATAAAAATAAACTTTACTTTTAATATGAAACGATTAAAAATCGTAAAAAGGCAGACTACATGCAGTCAAAATGAGTTCTCTTATTCAATTATGAATTATTTCGAAACTTTTGGTAGGAAAATAATAAGATTTCTTTCGTTTCATTCACATTTAAATGTGTTATAAAGGTATAAAAATAAACTTTACTTTTAATATGAAACGATTAAAAATCGTAAAAAAGCAGACTACATGCAGTCAAAATGAGTTCTCTTATTCAATTATGAATTATTTCGAAACTTTTGGTAGGAAAATAATAAGATTTCTTTCGTTTCATTCACATTTAAATGTGTTATAAAGGTATAAAAATAAACTTTACTTTTAATATGAAACGATTAAAAATCGTAAAAAGGCAGACTACATGCAGTCAAAATGAGTTCTCTTATTCAATTATGAATTATTTCGAAACTTTTGGTAGGAAAATAATAAGATTTCTTTCGTTTCATTCACATTTAAATGTGTTATAAAGGTATAAAAATAAACTTTACTTTTAATATGAAACGATTAAAAATCGTAAAAAGGCAGACTACATGCAGTCAAAATGAGTTCTCTTATTCAATTATGAATTATTTCGAAACTTTTGGAAGGAAAATAATAAGATTTCTTTCGTTTCATTCACATTTAAATGTGTTATAAAGGTATAAAAATAAACTTTACTTTTAATATGAAACGATTAAAAATCGTAAAAAGGCAGACTACATGCAGTCAAAATGAGTTCTCTTATTCAATTATGAATTATTTCGAAACTTTTGGAAGGAAAATAATAAGATTTCTTTCGTTTCATTCACATTTAAATGTGTTATAAAGGTATAAAAATAAACTTTACTTTTAATATGAAACGATTAAAAATCGTAAAAAGGCAGACTACATGCAGTCAAAATGAGTTCTCTTATTCAATTATGAATTATTTCGAAACTTTTGGAAGGAAAATAATAAGATTTCTTTCGTTTCATTCACATTTAAATGTGTTATAAAGGTATAAAAATAAACTTTACTTTTAATATGAAACGATTAAAAATCGTAAAAAGGCAGACTACATGCAGTCAAAATGAGTTCTCTTATTCAATTATGAATTATTTCGAAACTTTTGGAAGGAAAATAATAAGATTTCTTTCGTTTCATTCATATTTAAATGTGTTATAAAGGTATAAAAATTAGCTTTACTTTTAATATGAAACGATTAAAAATCGTAAAAAAGCAGACTACATGCAGTCAAAATGAGTTCTCTTATTCAATTATGAATTATTTCGAAACTTTTGGTAGGAAAATAATAAGATTTCTTTCGTTTCATTCATATTTAAAAATGTGATTTGTGTGGTATTAAAATTAACTTTACTTTTAATATGAAACTATTAAAAATCGTAAAAAGGCAGATTAAATGCAGTCAAAGTGAGTCCTCTCAAATGAATGTACGGCAAAACGGTGTATGATAGATGTGCGAATGGTGATACTCGTACGTATATAAGCAAAAAATGCAATTTTGAGATAAACATTTTAGTTGACATGGTTTGGGGATGTGAATCGATTGAGTGAAGAAAAAACTATAAAACAAATTTGTGAAGTGAATCTTGTTGGAAATGGAAGCAGAAGAATACCGAGATAAAAATGGCATTATCAAATATTTCTAATACTTGGGCATTATCAGGTCAGGAGTAGAAGTAATCAGCGAGTGTGTATGAGGAGATGCACGAATTCAGAAGATGCGAAGATTGTTTACAAAGATAGATCGGTGTGGCATTCTATTCTCTCTGCCTACCCCTGCGGGGAAGCGGCGTGATGGATAGTTGGTTAGTCAAATAAACAAATTATTTTACTTGTTTGGTACCCACTTAAGGAATGATTAATGCCTCTTTTTCAGAATAAAATTAGATGACTTTTGAATTTCGCTAATGACGCGTCTTTTGCAACAAAATAAGTACTTTTTTTCATCGTATTTACCTATACGCTACAGGTAAAAAGCGGCGTTTTTAAAAGAGCAAACAATAAACGAAAAAAAGCATAGACAATAGCCTGGCGACCTTCCCTTTTGTCGGTGTGCGGGTACCTACGTCTGAAAATCCATCCAAAGTATGTTTTTTTTTAGTACCTACCCGAGTGAAATAATTAGGCAACGCTCCAAAGGGCACACCGCAGATGCCCCCCCATGGCAACACCGCAAGTCGTAATAATGAATAATTATTCCGAGTTCCGAGATGTCTTTCCGTTTGGGATGTGATAGATTTTGTGGTTTCATGGTAAATAAGATTTTATGCGTTTGGCCCTCGAGAACGCATCATTTTTTCCACGCTTTATTAAGGTGAACTCGATGAGAAACAAGGGCATGAGAACGTGGCTCCATCTTGAGATAATCTTGGACTGACCGAACGACTAATATTCTTCCTTGCCCCATCCCAACTATTCGTCATTGTAGACTCTTCAGCTCTCCTCGTCCTCAGGTTGTAGGTCCGTTCTATCATATACAACACGGGTGGACAACCCGCTGCCCGCGGTGATGTATCACGAATATTTATTTTTTTAAATATCGGGTCCTTCAAAATATATTTAAAGTCATATTTTCGTTATTAAAACCAATCAAGTTTCTGTAATTACATGGAATGCATATATTCTGGTGAAAAGAAACTCAAATCTCGCACTGAGTGGCCATTGATAAATTGGTTTTATTTCAAATAGTAATGGTAATATTGAATTGTTGGGAAATATCCAAAATAAAATAAGGTTTGTTGGATTGAATTCTGCATTTATTTATGTATATGTTAATACGTGACGTGTTTCGTCTTCTTAGGACATTATCAAACACGTGTTTGACCCGGGGTACAATTTGCTAGGCCTGATATACAACGTCACCTTGATCATGTCCTCGAATCATGTTTTCTTTCTGCAGCATCCATGAATTTTTGGTCTTCCTCTAGATGTCGTTCGAGGCATATCTACGGCGATTGATTGGTTGACAATATGTTCAGGTTCTCTACGTCCTATGTGCCTTAAGTATATTTTTACATCTCATCATAGATGACGATGAAGAATATGGAATAAATTCCTTCAATTTTAATTCGTTTTGTCATTTTTTTTTTAAATAAATAACATGGATTGATGTTTTTTTTATACAAAATACAGTTTCACCAAGAAATTCCAGTACAAATTTCATTAGATTGACAATCATGGTTAGAACGGTGAATGTTGCACTTGTGTAAAGTGATCACTTACCCAGCCTATGCCAGCTCATAAGTACTGTAAACACCCAGACTTCCATATTCTTATTATTTTTTGACATCTCATCAAATATGAAGAAGAATATGGAAGTCTGGGCATTTACGGGGCTAACGACCGTCATAGGCTGTTCTACCCATTATTGAAAACCACACTACTCTTGGAAGTTCTATATATGTATATGAACTAATTTCGAGACGTTTTTCTTGAATAATTATAACTTCACTAGAGACATCTATTGGTGAGATGATACGCCAGCCCCGTAAATGCCCAGACTTCCATATTCTTCTTCATCTTTGATGAGATGTCAAAAAATAATATGAAAATAACTCCTATAATTGGAGATAATCCAGATTTTGTGAACAAGTATTTGGACACACTCAAAATGTTGTAAAAAAAGTTCCATATTCTTCGTCATCTATGTCGAGATTTTTCTCCTTTAAATTGGAAGAAAAAAAATACAAAAAAAATGATTGATGTGTTTAGAAGCAACGGAGGGAAATAAATGAATGATTCAAAATTGGTCACTTACCGACGCATGCTTTAAGCTCTGCTTCTCTGCTGAATGGAACCCGGTGGGCCATAAAAGATGAATGCACCCGTAATTTAGGGCTGTAAAATGCAATTTCCTCCCATAATGGTTGACGGAACATCCCGCTCTAAAACCAATCTCCGTTTCCTCCAATATGAAGGTACCTAATTATTAATTGTAGCGGCATTTGCTTTGTACACATCTCAACACTTCGGTTGGAAAATTTCACACTTGGATCTTATTAGGTATATATAGTTCACTTATCGTTAATTCTTGGCGTAGGTTCAGGTTTATATTGGAGGGCTTTTTTATTTTTTATTATTTAATATGGTTACAAAAGTTTTTTTAATAATTTAATTCATTTTTTAAATATATTTTTTCGAGAAATAAAAACACTTTGTGTTTTGATCCACTCACATTTTTATTAACCAACTAGTTTCGGCAACAACCTGTTGCCCTCTTCAGGGTTTAATTTATAAATTAAACCCTGAAGAGGGCAACAGGTTGTTGCCGAAACTAGTTGGTTAATAAAAATGTGAGTGGATCAAAACACAAAGTATTTTTATTTCTCGAAATAATATATCAATATGATCCCCAAAGTTAATGCTTTCAATATTCAAAACACATTTTTTAAATATTTCTACTTGCAATCTTATAATTAAAAACGCAGTTCTCTCCAACAAAGAGACTGAGCTCTTGTGCTTGGAGAGGGACTTACACTTGTTAGTGATGTTTGTTGGTAATACAGTTTATTTTTATTGAAATTTTTTTCCGTGTTTTGTGTTTTTTTTTCTTTCTTAGATTAACATACATAATATTCATTTAATTTATTTTAAGCATTTTAAAGTCTTCATTTTTTATGTCTGTAAGAAGGTTGATGAAGTACTTGATTGCTAAAAATTTAAAGTTCTGTTGAAATTGTTTGGTATTGCATTTTGCACAGCTTATATTGTTATTTTATAAGGAAATACGAGGTAAAATTTTGTGTCCAAATACTTGTTCACAAATCTGGATTATCTCGAATTATAGGAGTCATTTCGTATTATTTTTTTAATATCTCAACACAGATGAAGAAGAATATGGAAGTCTGGGCATCTGCGGGGCTTACGACCGTCATAGACTGGTTTAAGTGATCGCTTTACACACGTGTAGCATTCACCAATTCTACCCATGATTGACAACCACACTACCCAAATTCTTGGAAGTTCCATAAATATGATCTAATTTCGAAACGTTGTATATCGCGAGTGTTTTTGCCTAGAATTTTCACTCATGAATCACATTAACTTTAAACATAAAGAGTAAATCCACTCACAAGTAGGCATAGGCTATGAAACTTATAACGTTTAAGCCTGAGTAGGGTCATGATAAACGGTGTTGCATAAGCCGTAGCAAGATTTCAGAGTTACTTGGACGTTAGGTAAAAAAAAAAAAACGTTGTGCAAGAATCACTAGAATTTTCACAAGAGACATGTAATGCTGTTTTTTTTTAAACAATCGAATTTAAACTGCGTTCAATCAATATTCACACCAAATTTAACAGAATTATAATTAAAGTTAATGCAACAGTTGTTTACAGAAAGCATCCTCAATTCCCAATTTCCTCTCTTCCTTCTTATGGCCGTTCCCAGGAATTTATGAGAAGCGCGGGTGAGAAAAAGGCGTGTCAGTGATTATGATTTCTGGTTACCCTTTCGCCCTGAGATCTATGTTCGTTTCATACAATCCTGGTACCTGGGATCTTTTATTCCCAAATTATAAATGCATTGAGTGATTTCACTTTGTGTTATTGGTCAATATTTTGTAATGAAACGGGTTATTCAATTTTACGATGTTTAATATTAAGTTTTTCGATTGAAATATATGAAAAAAAAATGTGACTTTTTTGCTGAATTTATTTTAAATTTGTCCAAATACTTGTTCAGAAATTTGGATGTCAAATCTCGTTGTACACCTTTGAAAGCTGTCCCACCGCATTCCCAGATCTGATAAAGAACCATCTAGGCTTCCTAATACATCTTCTCTTGCAAAGCATTTTTCTATGAATTAGTTGCGAAATTTATAAAAAATCTGAAATAAATTGTAAATCTATTTTTGTATTTACATTAAATAGCTTTGAATATCCCTGTCACTGCCAATTTAAATAAATACAAGTTTGTAAAACCACCACCAAATTTCTAGAAATGCCTCGGTATGGGCAGTGAACGGAATTGGTAGTTAGCAGGGGCGGTGCCTTCCATATAGCAGAAAAGCAGAGCCTGTCCTTATTTTTAAAACACAAACAGAACCTACCCTACCTTACTAAGTACCACCAGCTTACCTTGCTACCTACTTCTACTGCCTAGCCTTATTAATTCGGTGGCATCATACATGATATAAATAGTTAAGGACATTGGTAATACACACCAAGGTAGAATACAAAATGCCGAACCCTCTTCTAGTGGAACGGAAGGTCTGCTGATGACAGTCAACAGCCCGCCTTCTCCTGAGGAGTGCAACGTGGTTTCCTCCCAGCAATGAGCAAATGCTGAGAAGTTCCCGATTGGCCCATATTAGATTATCCCTCCTGTTCCCAACTCAGATTTAAATAAAAACATATTAAATAACATTTAAATAAAAATAACTAAATATCCACTTAATGATCTATAAACCTTGTATATTATAAAATAAGCAGGGTAAATAATAAATGCAATTCCCATAAATCCTAAATAATTATCTGTACACGCCACTGGTAGTTAGTAAAGTTAGTCAGCTGGATTTTTTTTAAAGCTGGATGTGTGTGTTTTTATTATAAAATACTTCATTATCATACTATTTCTGTGAGCCTAAACGGTATCAAACTAAGATATAAGAAATAGGTATCACACTGTGGTAGAGTGGATTCCAACTGAGAAACTCTTACTAAATAGTCCGCGACACTAACCACGCGACCACAACCCGATCCGATTCCAATCCGACGTTGGCCGGTATACAGAAGCCTCCAACCCCGAGCAGCACAGCAGACAGACAAGGAACACTACAAAGACATTTGGAGAAAATGCTCAGTCATCGCATTTCCCACTCATCAGGGTTCAACATCACTAAACATGAATCCGAACACCGGCTATAGGGTGAATATCCCTTTCGGCGAAGTTTGTGCCTGTTGCCGACACGCCGAGATGTCCATCAAGCGCCCTAAAAGGGGCACAAACGCCCCAAGATTTTGCATACAAAGACAAATATGCACGGTAAAGATGCCCTAAAAAAGGGCACTTCCATTCTTATTTATTACTCGGGACGCGGACAAAGTAGGCATAACTTAAATCGTGCGTATTTAGTGCGTGGAATTTTTCAATCACAAATAACTTCGTTACAATGTAATACATCTTTATATTATATGCCATACACGGTCTTCAAACAGTAAAATATTTAGGTATATATGAATATATATATATATTTATATATCTATATATATATATATATATATATATATATATATATATATATATATATATATATATATATATATATATATATATATACATATATATATATTTATATATATATATTATATATATATATATATATATATATATATATATATATATATATATATATATATATATATATATATACTTATATATATATATATAGGTCTGAAATGGTGGTGAAATATTGGTAAATGGGGAAATTATGGAACTGGTTGATAATTTCGTATATTTGGGAAGTATGTTTTCTAAGGGTAGAAAGATTGATATGTAGAAAGGAGAGCAGACGGTGCACTGAAATCAGTTAAAGCAAACAAAAACCTATCAGTAAAAGCTTAACTGGCAGTACACAATGGAGTCCTGGTTCCAAGCATGGAGTTGGCAAAAGAAGGGTTAAAGTAGACTGTATGCAGGCAAAATGCGATACCTCAAACGATTTTGTGGCAAAACGATATATGATAGATGTTCTAATGGTGGTATAAGGAAATAATGCAAGGCTGAGATGAGCATTATCGATGTAATTCGAACATCTAAAAAAAAAGGATATTGGATTTTTTTTAAAAATTATACTTAGTTTTAATAAGTTTTGTTATTAGTCTTGATATAGAAGCGGTTAGCTTCGAAACCGGTAGACATTATAATTAAGTTATAATAAAATATTTTTAGTTTTTTTAAACCAAAGACATATTTTAATTATAAAATGGAAAATCACTAAGTTAGTGCTTTAAATATAAATTTTATATATTTTTTAAATTGGCACAGGTTTAAAGGCCATATCAGAGTAGCCAAGTGGCCGTTTGTTCCCCACCCCTGGTCCACACGAATATCACTCGAAAGTCCGGCTTATTTCGACCATTTGATTGGTTCGCGCAGATGCATAGCGTAAATCCGAACTGTTCGTTCATGATCCCAATTATTACAGATCGGGAAAGAGCGTAAAGGCGTCTATACACACGCATGCATTTATTTATGGTCGGAAAACATAAGGTGCGGTGCACACGATTCGTTCTTGCGGTGCGAAGCAAATTAATATAATAGCTATTACGGCTGTGCGCTCGTGAACTCTGACCTTACCCCACGATTGACGGCGGTATCTATCACAAAACTGACGTAGAGATGATATATGAATTGTAGCCTAATATTTACAACATTTTGAGTATGTCTATATAATTGATCACAAATCTCGGTTTTCTCCACTTTTTCAGCTATTCATAGATATTCATACATACAAATAAAAAGATCTCTGCAAAATAAAATACTTTCTGAATCCAACATAGATGGGTGTTCTTAACTCATACGTACTGTGTCATGAGATTGATCATATCACTCACTCCTTTCAAGAACGTCATAAATCAAAAATAGTCAATTTTCAGTTGTGCATGTTATTGGAATGCCCAGAAAATGTACTATATCCCAGCAAAAGAGGCATATTTTTAACTTAATATTTACCCGCTACAGGGCAGAAAATGTTGTTTTTGCATTTTGAAGAAAATGTATTGTTTAATTATTTTTATAAATAAATAATTACATTTCAAATGTAGAAAAAACCTTCAGGTTTTACCTAAAAAGATCTGTTGCACGGTAAAAAGTTCAATAAGTGGCTTGATATTTATTTTTAATACATTGTGTTTTATTTTTAAACTTTTAAATCGTTCTCCTGAAAAATCAAGTATTTTGATTTATGACGTTCTTGAAAGGAGTGAGCGATATATCAAGGAGTTCCAAAAATTTGAGTAGTGTAGTTGTCAATGGATATTTGTCAGACGGGAGGAATATCTAATTTAACATACTCAACCTATATCGATTGTATTAGACTTGTTTTGTGTTTATAACAGCCGATATAGTTAATATTTTCATTCATCATTTTCTTTTGGAAAATTCGCCTTCGAAAAAACGTTATTTTCGTAAGTTGGCAAGGAATGACGTCACAGAAACGATGGAGTTATTTTAATATTGGTAACATTGCTAGATTATTGGCGGCTCTATTTGTTGATGTCCATGGTTTTCCTCGTTCCAAACCCTGTCAACATATCTTACTTAATTTTATCGATATTGCTTATCCTAGCCTTGCATTCTCATTGCAACATCTAACACACTTCGTTTTCCGCACATTCGTCTAAGAGATGACATTTCAACCGCAATCAGTCTACTTTCATCCAGTTTTTGCTAACTCCTTCATTCAATATTATTGTGACATATTATTATTAATATTTACATAAATACAAGTATGTAAACATTTTGTAATTGCGATGGAGCACGTCAGGCATAATCTTAAAACCTATACAACTACTACTACTACTACCATCACGCCGTTTCCCCGCAGGGGTAGGCAGACAGGATGGAACGCCACACTCTTCTGTCCTGACATACACTCCTCGCCTCCTTCACATCCATACATCTAGTCATACATGCCCTCCGATTACGCAGACTTTTGACACCGCCAGATTTTAGGTTCTGATTGATCTGATCGTGCCAAGTCTTTTTCGATCGTCCACGCTCTGTTTTCCCTCTCACATTCGCCACATATATTTTCTTAGTCATTCTCTCGTTATCCATTCGCTCCACATGTCCATACCACCGCAAAGAACTCTTCCTAATCTTTTCAATTATTCCTCGTTCAGCCTTACATTCCTTTCTTATATCGTCGTTTTTAATTCTGTCAAACAATGATTTTCCACACATTCGTCTGAGGGAGCGCATTTCAACAGCGTTCACTCTGCTTTCATCCTTCCTTTGCCAGTTCCATGTTCCATGTTTCATGTTTATAACCTATACAAGAGTATCAGAGTTCACCTATACAAGAGTACTTGTGATAATTCAACCTTCCCGTTAATGGGTTGCCGTTCGTCGGTAATATCTAAACATTAATTTCTGTCGGTAATAACTAAACATTAATTTCTTAAAAATGGGCGTTCCCAATTAATTACCGCAGACTCTTGGAGGGTTCCGCGGCCACGACTCCCTCCTATCGCATAATTGTTCCGCCCCTTGAAAAAATATACTGCGCCATTCTTCAGCATGGCTATTTGTGTGTTTGCTTGAATGATGGTCCGCTTTGAGATCCATTAAGATTGGGTATAATGTAATGTTTTACTATTTCGCTAATTCGTATCTACGATTTTTTTGACGGAAGTTTGGTGTGAGAATGAACACATGACATTCCGAAAAATCCAGCGTATCGAAATTGCCAGCGTTTTCCGCACATTATTATCGTGAATTAAACCATCTTATTTTGTGCAAATATCTTTATTATTAATTTTAAATATAATAAATAATAAATAAAACCCTTATCCGCACCCCAATGGTGCATAGGGCACTGCGTCATATAAACGCAGTGTTATCTTGATCGTTTACACATGAAGGAAAGGTGATCAGCCCTCCGCTTCAGGTACCAGTCCAGGGTAGTATTGAATAAATATGACAGTGAAAAAATCACTGATATTTATTTTACCCCCCTTGGGAATCGAACCCTGGACCTCCAGAACGGTAGCCGAGCGTGCTAATCATTACACTACGGAGGCGGACAAACACATTTTAAATATTGTTGTATTAAATCTTCCAACCCTTATCTGCACCCAATGGTGCACAGGGCACTGCATCGTATTGATACAGTTTCATCTTGTATGTTACTTACATCAGTGTTCCGTAAACTTTTTCTTTTCAAGGTAAATTTTTGAGGTAGGTAGGTACACCAAATAAAAAATTTAATTGATTTATTATAAAAATTCATATAAAGCGAAAACATATAACATATTATGTTAAATGCGAAATGTGAGCCTGTTTGACTGAGCGTAGGCGACCAAAATTAGGAGCAATAGTTTAAAAGTTATCTTCACTAAACTAGACGTTTTTTCCGCGGCACAAGCGGCAAAGGACATTTTGTAAATATTTTTAGTAAGATTACTTTTTGATATTTCATCAAAGATGAAGAAGAATATGGAAGTCTGGGCATTTACGGGGCTTACGACCGTCATAGGCTGGTTTAAGTGATCACTTTACACACGTGTAACATTCACCAATTCTACCCATTATTGACAACCACACTACTCAAATTCTTGGAAGCTCTGTATATATGAACCAATTTAGAAACCTTGTTCATGAATCACTAGGACTTCACTAGAGACATCTATTGGTGAGATGTAATGAAGCTTATTATTAAGCAGAAACTCTTATATTAGTATGTGAGATCCGAATCCTGGATTATAATCACACACATGAGAAACGCCAGAAAATACCATTTTTATTTTTATTATTAAGCTTATAATTTGACCAGATAATTTATTTACAACATTTTGAGTGTGTCCAAATACTTGTTCACAAAATCTGGACTATCTCCAATTACAAAAGTTATTTTCATATTATTTTTTGATATTTCATCAAATTATTATAAAATTATTCTTCTTCATCTTTGATGAAATATCAAAAAGTAATATGAAAATAACTCCTGTAATTGGAGATAATCCAGATTTTGTGAACAAGTATTTGGACACACTCAAAATGTTGTGTTTTTAGTCTGTGTTTGATAATGTTCTAAGAAGACGAAACGCGTCACGTATTAAGATATACATAAATAAATGTAGAATTCGATCAAACAAAAACCTTGTTTTATTTTGGATATATTACCCAACAATTCAATATGGAATTCTACCAACTGTCTGCAGTTACAATAAATATTGTATTATGTTAAATGCCAAATGTAAGCCTACTAAACTGAGCACAGGCAATCAAAATTTGATGCAATTGTATTATTTTTACAAAACTAGACTTCTCCGCGGCACACCAACTAATCGCCACGGTACACCAGTGTGCCGCGGCACACACTTTGCGGAACACTGACTTACATGAAGGGTTCAGGGACCAGTCTAGAATAATATCAAATAAATATTCGGAAGGAATGCAAAGCTGAGATAAGCATTATCGATAAAATTAAGAAAGGTGTGTTGAGATGGTTTGGACATGTGGAACGAATGAGTGACGAAAGAACGGTAAAACAAATTTATGAGGCGAATGTTAGTGGGAAAAGAAGCAGAGGAAGACCGAGAAAAACATGGCACGATCAAGTATGCCAAATACTTGAAAGTGGTCAGGTTAGGAGTCGTAACAATCGGCGGGTATGTATGAGGAGATGCATGAACGTGGAAGAGGCGAAGAATGTTTGCAAGGACAGAGTGGTGTGGCGCTCTATTCTCTCTGCCTACCCCTGCGGGGAAGCGGCGTGATGGTTAGTTAGTTAGTTTTATTTGAGTGTAAAATCACTAATATTTATGGTCACCCCCCCCTGGGAATCGCACCCGGGGTCTCCAGCACGGTAGCTAAACACGCTAACCATTACACCACGGAGGCGGATATTTTCATGATGAGTAATTTCTATTTCTAACTTTGAGACATGGGATTAATTTAATAAGTTTCAATTCCATTTATTTATTAGTAATTAACATACACATAACGAACTAAAATTTAAAGCGTGTACATTAACAAAAATCGAAAATAAGCAAAAATACTATTGCTTAAGGTGTAGAAGAATCACGCTACGGAAAACTCCTTCAGACACATGGAACAGATCAATATCTAATGAGATATTGTTCAACGTGGAGGAAGCTCTTTCTACAGGGATAACCATCGGCAGGTTGGTCCTGTGTATAGGAATGTTAAGAAGACTGAAACATAAATAAGAAAGTAACAGATAAAAGGTACAGTAAAAAGGCATATAAAAAAACAAAAAGTTATTTAATCGATGACATTTTTAAATGATCTCTCTTTGTTTCTTGAACGTTTTTCGCAGCTACTTTGTGGCACATTTTATAAACTTTATAAAACTTAACAACTTTGTTTAAACCACTTTTTTATTAAAAGTACACTTTAACCTACCGGTTTCGACAAGAACCTTGTCATCATCAGGGTTTATTAAATTCTAAAACATTAAAAAACTCATAGTTAATTACATTCCCTTACCAAAAACTTCTTCACACACACAGTGTGGAAGTTTTTAGTAAAGGAATGTAATTAACTTTGAGTATTTTAATGTTTTAGAATTTAATAAACCCTGATGATGACAAGGTTCTTGTCGAAACCGGTAGGTTAAAGTGTACTAATAATAAAAAAGTGGTTAAAACAAAGTTGTTTAATTTTATAAAGAGGACTTTACGGTTTTAAATTTGACTATAGTTTCCGATGAGATATTAATTTTTTTTTTCTTATTTAAAATTGTAGACACTTTCTGGTTTCTTTACATCAGCATAAATTTTGATCAGTGTGAAAGATAATTTTGTCCAATTGCCCACCGTGGTCGTTTTTACAGGAAGCTTTTTTGCTGCAAGTTTTTTAAATATATATATTTTAATAATATTCTCTTCATATCGTTTTTGTTAACTCTTTTGTTCGCTATTTTTTCCTTATTAAATTTATGATTTTCTTGTTTGTTTTAAACCACACCCCATTAATTAATTTAACGCAAAGAGTTGGAAAATTTCCCCATTTTAATGCAGGCTTTGAAAATTACATGCAGGTAATTTAAAAAAATAATTATAAAATTGTAATCATCTCGATCAATTCGGCGGAGAAAAAATGGGCATAGTCGAGGGTGGATGTGAACTTTTGATGAACTTTGTAACGTTGTGAGTGTGTACAAATGCTTGTTCACAAATCTGGGTTTTCTTCACGTAGGAGTTATTTTTAAATTTTAAGATTTCAACGTCGATGAAGAAGAATATGGATGTTTGGGTATTTACAGGGCTTATGATCTGTTATAGGCTTGTTAAGTGATCACTTTACACACATGCAATATTAAAAATTCTACCAGTGACTGATGACCACGCTACTTAAATTTTAGGAATTCTTAGATATATTGATCAATCTCATGATACAGTACATATTATAAGTTCACGACAGCCATCTGTGCTGGATACAGAAAAGCTCTCGTGTTATGTGAGAGTAATTCCTGAATGCATATGTTAGGATTGTTTTAGCATATGGTTGTTTGACTGTCATAAGTTGTGTTCAGTTGAATGTTTCATCCGTGGGAGTCCATCTCGGAACTTGAAGTAGTATTTTCATTATTTATTTTTGGGCAACAATAACACCTTTTAATATTGGATATTTATTTTTGGGCAACAATAACACCATTTAATAATGGATTACTCTACAACATTTTGGGTGTGTCCAAATACTTGTACACAAAATCTAGATTATCTCCAATTACAGGAGTTATTTTCATATTATTTTATGACATCTCATCAAAGATGAAGAAGAATATTGAAGTCTGGGGATTTACGGGGCTGACGACCGTCATAGGCTAGTTTAAGTGATCACTTTACACACGTTTGACATTCACCAATTTTACTCGTTATTGACCACCACAATATTCAAATTCTTGGAAGTTCTATACAAATATATGAACCAATTTCGAAACATTGTTCTTGAATCACTAAAACCTCACTAGAAATGTGGGACATCTATTGGTGAGTGAAAAGAAGCTTTTTATTGAGAAGAAACTCTTATGTGTGTGAAGTACTCGTATGTAAAGTCTGAATCCTGGATTATAATCACATACATGAAATACATTTCAATCGAATCATTATTTTTTTACATCTCAAGATAGGAGAAGAACAATCAGGCTGGTTTAAGTGATCACTTTACACACGTGTAACATTCACCAATTCTACCGATAGTTGACAAACACACCACCCAAATTCTTGGAAGTTCTATATATTTTAACCAATTTCTAAACATTATTCTTGAATCACTAGAACTTCACTAGAGACATCTATTGGTGAGATGAAAAGAAGCTTTTTATTGGGCAGAAACTTTTTTATTAAACCAGCCTATGACGGTCTTCAGCCCCGTAAATGCCCAGACTTCCATATTCTTCTTCATCTTTGATGAGATGTCAAAAAATAATATGGATTACTCTTACCACCCCAATCAAGTTAATTTTACTTATTCTTCTTCTTCCTTCTATTTTTATTCGTTGTCTACCCCATTAATTCGGCAACCTTTTCTTTATTATCGTGCTCGAATTTTTATGTCTGTGGACATCGTCCAATAGATTCCAGTCTTCAGATAAGATGTATCTGAAGACAAGCTTTTGGTGGCTACCGATCAAATATTCGTCATAGCTTTCCGATTAGAATGCTACACGTGTTGCCGGGATTGAATATGATTGATTACATCGTACCTTACAATACAGTCGCGGAATATGCAGGGTGGCGCAAAATTAATCACCCCATCGGAAGATGTTATAATTTTACAACAATTTGAGTGTGTCCAAATACTTATTCTCAAGTCTGGATTATCTCCAATGATAGGAGTTGTTTTTCTGATGCATGTGATTATAATCCAGAATTCGGACCTCACATACTAATAAAAGAGTTTCTGTTCAATAAAAATCATCTTTTCATCTCTCCAATAGATATCTCTAAGAAGTTCTAGTGATTCAAGAACAATGTTTCAAAATGGGTTCATATGTATATATTTAGAACTTCCTAAAATTTGAGTAGTGTGGTTGTCAATAATGGGTAGAATTGGTGAATGTTACACGTGTGTAAAGTGATCACTTAAATCAGCCTATGACGGTCGTCAGCCCCGTAAATGCCCAGACTTCCATATTCTTCTTAATCTTTGATCATTTTAATATTTCAATTTTTGTCTTTTTAATAGGTTGGTAGTCATCTTTCGATAGGGTGAATAGTTTTGCCCCATTCTGTATATGTATATATACGTATATAATCCGACATCTCCTCCAGCGACATCAATCTATGCATACGAATGATTTGACTGCCATTGTCAAAACTAGTATCCGCATAATACCTTATGTTTACCTGGTAACAATTCAAGATTTCAATCACTTCCATTCGCAAAGGTCATCGCAGATGCCTCTTGACAATGCATTAAGTCCGTAATCGCTTGACATCGAGTCGAACATTTAGCAGCTTATGTCCGTAGAAGTCGTAATAAAGCCATTGAGAAAGAAGCCGGTATATTACTCGTGTATTTTACGATTCGATTGCCATAACCGAATGGGCTTATCTGAGATAAAACGGAACGCATGACAGATAAATTATTTTTATAGATATTTAAATGGTTGTATAATTAAGCGGCAGATTTTTGGAATGCCTATCCATTGGACGCCATAATGTAATGGGAAACTCTCGTGTTATTAATATTTAAAGCATTTGCTTTGTGGTTAGTCAATTTTTTTAAACAAAATGTTAGTGATGTTAGTAAATAACCACTATTATTTTTAATTTATGTTTTACTTAGTAAATACCACTAGTTCTTAAAATCTACTGTGACACGTGTTTAGACGAATTCCGCATCAATTTCAAACACCGAGAGTTGGGTCCTTGGGACGTTGAAGGATGAATAGGGGTAGGGTAGTAGCTATTTCTTATTTTTATTTATTTATTTATTTTTATTTCTTATCAGTGGGAACATAGACAATAGGGGGAGGCTTAAGTCATTGTCTTATTATTTATATTTTATGAATTTCTATTCACATAGTGTTAATAGTGATATAAATAGTGCTGAAATTTAAGTAAATAAATTTTGTATGTATCAGGGCCAAAGAATGAGGAGGAGGTATAGTAAATTCAACAATATTTAACTGTTTTTTTTGTAGGTGGAGCCGGAGGGGACCTCTGAGTTGCCAGCAGCTTCTAGAGCCCTATTCGTGGAGAAGGTGCGGCTCTCCAACGCGGCCTGCCAAGCCGGGGACTACGCCACGGCCGTCGCGCTGTACTCCGACGCCCTGACGCTAGACCCTGCAAACCACATCCTTTACAGCAACAGGTAAACCGTAAAGGCCTTACTCTCTATAATAGAAATCATTAAAAGACCGTCTGCGCTGAGATCCGGACGTCAGTTCACACCCGATTTTTTTAGAATAACCAAATACCAACTACGAATGGAATCGCCCAAAAACAGTATGAACCCGCGCGCGCTTACGCGAAGTGGAGTACTCACACAAAAACCTACTGTGCGGATTTTTTTCTTCTAGGAACAGAAATTGGAAAAATATCAAATATAGGACTCTTGATTGATTGTTAATAATATAAAGTTTTTTTTTTTCGGTTTTTTAATTTCCAAAATCTCTAAATTATGCAGTGAGTTTACTTTTTCATTCGAATGTATTATAGTATTTCTATGCCATTTTCAAAATTAAAAGAATGATTGTTATTTAATATATGTTCAGCAAATTCAGAAAAATTATTATTATTTAGGCATCTCGAACGTAGAAGCCTCATGAGATTTATGGTATATGTAGAAGTAAAAAAAAATGTAGTGTGGTTGTCAATCATGTGCAGAATGGTGAATATTACACGCGTATAAATCAGCCTATGACGGGTGCATTTGCCCTGTAACCTAGACTTTCATATTCTTCTTCATCTATGTTAACTAACTAACTAACCATCACGCCGCTTCCCCGCAGGGGTAGGCAGAGAGAATAGAGCGCCACACCACTCTGTCCTTGCAAACATTCTTCGCCTCTTCCACGTTCATGCATCTCCTCATACATACCCGCCGATTGTTACGACTCCTAGCCTGACCACTTTCAAGTATTTGGCATACTTGATCGTGCCATGTTTTTCTCGGTCTTCCTCTGCTTCTTTTCCCACTAACATTCGCCTCATAAATTTGTTTTACCGTTCTTTCCTCACTCATTCGTTCCACATGTCCAAACCATCTCAACACACCTTTCTTAATTTTATCGATAATGCTTATCTCAGCTTTGCATTCCTTCCTTATTTCACTATTCGTACATCTATCATACATCGTTTTGTCGCACATTCTTCTGAGAGATCGCATTTCGACTGCATTCAGTCTACTTTCATCCTTCTTTTGCCAACTCCATGTTTCACTTCCATACATTAGAGTTGGAACCAGGACTCCGTTGTGCACTATCTATGTTGAGATGTCATCTATGTTCAGCTATGTTGAGATGTCAAAATGTACGACATGTATGTATATATATATATATATATATATATATATATATATATATATATATATATATATATATATATATATATATATATTATTTATTGCGCTTTTAAACAATTATATTTTATTTTCCAGATCTGCCGCACTATTGAAACAAGGGCAGTTCTCTGCAGCCCTTCAAGATGCCATCAGAGCGAGAGAACTATGCCCAACATGGCCCAAAGCCTACTACAGACAAGGTAAAGTTCTCAAATGACCAATAATAAAAGTAGATTAATATTTTTTATATCCGTAGTGCATTATTAAAATATTTCATTCCCAAATACGAGTATTTGTAATTTTGTTGGAATTGCTTGGTGTTGCATTTTGTTATTATTCTAAAATCAATCTGTCGGGGTCAAATCAAAGGGTCAGCTCTCTTTGTCCTCAGGTTTTAGGTCCTTCTATCCTATACAAGGTCGCCTATGCGTTCATGCGTTCATCTTTCTGCAGCGTCCATTAATTTTTTGGTCTTCCTCTGGATGTCTTTAGTGCAGAGCAGTGTTCCGCTGCGTGTGTGCGTGCCGCGGAAAAAGTCACTTACCGACAAACGAGCGAGAAGAATTCATGGAGCTCAAAACTGATCTGACATTAAAACTGAAATTTTCCGAAACAGATCTAGCACATTTTCGGCTGCATATAAAAAAATAATATCCTCTGCTTTCAAAGCGTGCTATTGCAATTATTTTACTATTTGCCACGACTTGCTTGTGCAAATAGGGATTTTCGACTCTAGCTTTAAAAAAAAGAGAACGCTTGTGGACGATCAAGGAGGAGATGAGAGCAGCCTTATCAACAATTTCTCATAATTTTGATCACATGTGCTCGGTTAAGCAGGCTTAGATTTCGTATTAAACATAATATGTAATATATATCGTAGTCGTACAGGAGAAAGTGATCAACTAACAAAACGTAAAATGTTCAGGAGGGCCATTTAAGTCACTTTTGCTTGGCAAGAAAATAAACATCAATGCAGTTAGTCATTTTTAACAAGTCAATATATTATACTTCCAAGCTTAAAATCCTTTGCGATTTTTTCAGGGCAATATTAAGCTTGCAAGATATCAAATAGTCAATGATCACGTTTTTGTAAACAAATGCACTTGGTCACTTTTTCCTGTATGACTACGATATTTTCGTATTAAAATAATTGTTGTTATTAATCAATATGAACTAAAATTGTTTTTATCCTTGGTGTACCTCTAAAATTTCTTGATTTGGCAGGTGTACCTTGAACAGAAAAAGCTTGTGGAACACTGCTTTAGAGGACGATGTAGCCAGTATAGTTATGTATATTCTTTATTCTTTCAGGAGTCGCTCTACAGTGTTTGGGTCGACATGGAGAAGCGTTGGCAGCTTTCAGTTCTGGGTTGGCCCAGAATGCTGGTTCCCGCCAGCTCCTGGCAGCGCTGGTGGAAGCCTCTCTCAAGTCACCTCTTCGACCAGCCCTGCACCCCACCTTCATGCAGCTCCAAGCCATGAAGCTCGACCAGAGCCCGTTTGTGCTTATTTCGGTGAGTTCCACATCCTTCAATAGTTTTTCTTTACCGTTTTAAAAATCTTAATCGTATCGAAAAGAAGAAGGATACTTTTATGGTCTGGCAACATGGAAACAAGTTATATTGTTGGGTAATATATCCAACATAAAACAAGGTTCGTTGGATTGAATTCTTAATTTATTTATGTATATGTTAATACGTGACGCGTTTCGTCTTCGTAGGACATTATCAAACACTGACCTGTGGTCAGTAATAACCTGCATACAACCTTGGATGGACTTGTTTCCTCTACTTCACTTTGCTTGCCCCTGGATTTCCAGCAAGCTGGTCCTGACTCATTCTCAGTTTCTGAATCACCGAGAAAAGAATCATCCTTGCTACCAGACATGTCACTCACTCCTTTCAACAACGTCATATATCAAAAATCGTTAATTTTCAGTTGTGCATGTTTTTGGTATGCCCAGAAAATGTACTATATCCCAGCAAAAGCGGCATATTTTAAACTTAATATTTACCCGCTACAGAGCAGAAAGTGTTGTTTTTGCATTTTGAAGAAATAGTATTGTTTAATTAATTTTTAAATATACTTAATATTTTTCAAATGGAGAAAAAACATTCAGGTTTTACCTAAAAAGATATGTTGTACAGTAAAAAGTTCAATAAGTGGCTTGATATTTATTTTTAATACATTTTATTATATTTTTAAACTTTAAAAACCATCTCCTGAAAAATCAAGTTTTTTTGATTTATGACGTTGTTGAAAGGAGTGAGCGATATATCGTTATTCTCTTTTTTATGAAAGAAGATGGATGTTAGAGTAACCAGGGCTTACGACCTGACATTTTTGGTTTGACCGATCACTTTATACACTTGTGAAACATTCACCATTTTGCTCATCATTGAACATCCATATTGCATTAATTTCATTTTAAATGAATACCAATTAAATAATTCATTTTTTTACTAGGTTGTTGGTCAAGAGCTGCTGGGGGCTGGACACTATCATGCTGCCGTGACTGTACTGGAAGCTGCTTTAAGAATTGGATCTTGTTCCTTGAAGCTGAGGTAAGTCACTTTGTGCCGATTTAGTCATCATATGATTTATTTTATTTTTAATTATTTATAAATTTAACAGAACATTAACACAAATACTTAACAATAATGAATAACAAATAAAACAGGTAATTGTAACAAAATTTCACAAATGTTAACATAAATACTTAACAATAATGAATAACAAATAAAACAGGTAATTGTAACAAAATTTCACAAATGTTAAATGAGTTAAAAGTAAACAGCAAGAATAAAATATAAGTTAAGAAGATTAATGGGCAGACTTAATTTAATGCTAAAGTAATAATAATAATAAATAATAAATAATAATAAAACCCTTATCCGCACCCCAATGGTGCATAGGGTACTGCATCATATAAACGCAGTGTTATTTTGATCGTTTACACATGAAGGAAAGGTGATCAGCCCTCCGCTTCAGGTACCAGTCCAGGGTAATATTGAATAAATATGACAGTGAAAAAATCACTTATATTTATTTTACCCCCCTTGGGAATCGAACCCGGGACCTCCAGAAAGAATGCTAAAGTAAAAATAATAATAATAAAAACAGTTATAAGATGTACAAGTTGAGAAGAGCAATAAAGTAACAATAAGTGCTATAAGGCAACAGCAAAAAAACAGTAAAAACATAAAACAGAAAACATACGCAACATATACGTAGCTATTTATATAATAATACGTAGTATCAATCTATAAATATCTCCTATGTGAACAAACCCAGCGCTGTAAAAAAAAAATTGGGCAAACTCACTCCTCACTCCTTTCAACAACGTCATATATAAAAACACTTGATATTTCTGGAGATCGTTTTTAAAGTTTAAAAATATAATAAAATGTATTAAAAATAAATATCAAGCCACTTATTGAAGTTTTTATTGTGCAACAGATCTTTTTAAGTAAAACCTGAATGTTTTTTCTCCATTTGAAAAATATTTAGTATGTTTTGAATATTGAAAGCATTAACTTTGTGGATCATATTGATATATTATTTCGAGAAATAAAAATACTTTGTGTTCTGATCCACTCACATTTTTATTAACCAACTAGTTTCGGCAACAACCTGTTGCCCTCTTCAGGGTGACATTTATTACTAAATATATATATATAGAAAGAACTATCTATATATACTTTATTACTTATATCTATCTATATCTATATTTACTTATACGAGTATCTATCTATAAAACTTTCTATATATATATTTAGTAATAAATGTAACCCTGAAGAGGGCAACAGGTTGTTGCTGAAACTAGTTGATTAATAAAAATGTGAGTGGATCAGAACACAAAGAATTTTTATTTCTCGAAATAATATAATATTTAGTATATTTAAAAATATAATCAAACAATACCTTTTCATCAAAATACAAAAACAACACTTTCTGCCCTACAGCGGGTAAATATTAAGTTAAAAATATGCCGCTTTTGCTGGGATATAGTACATTTTCTGGGCATTCCGAAAACATGCACAACTAAAAATTGACGATTTTTGATATATGACGTTACTGAAAGGAGTAAGCAATTTGTCAGATCGGGTTTACGAAACGTTTTATAACAACAGTAGCATCTTTTATTCATGCAAATATTTTCATTTAAATTATTTTGTCCATATCTTACAGCTACGGAGGGTGCACAAAAACCAAACCCATAAAATTAATGCTTGCGTATATCGCTCACTCCTTTCAAGAACGTCAAAAATCAAAATTCGTCAATTTTCAGTTGTGCATGTTTTCGGAATGCCCAGAAAATATACTATCTCCCAGCAAAAGAGGCATATTTTTAACTTAATATTTACCCGCTACAGGGCAAAATATGTTGTTTTTGCATTTTTAAGATAATGTATTGTTTAATTATTTTCTTAAATTAACTTAATATTTTTCAAATGGAGAAAAAACCTTCAGGTTTTACCTAAAAAATCTGTTGCACAGTAAAACGTTCAATAAGTGGCTTAGTATTTATTTTTAATACATTGTGTTATATTTTCATACTTTAAAAACGTTCTCCTGAAAAATCAAGTTTTTTGATTTATGACGTTCTTGAAAGGAGTAAGCGATATCAAACCCATTCAGCCTCCCCAATCAAGGATTCGTTCTTGGCAAGGCTCACAAAGCGTTTGTACTTTGCAATAATTAATGTTTAAATCTCGTCTGTGTCCTTATTAGGATCTGGTCGGATCTTCGAGGAAAAATTATCGGCGACAGATTATTCTCGTGTCTTGTGAACATTCCCGACCCGTGTACTGGTTAATTCGAGTACCGGATCACCACTTCATCACTGCATCACTCCCACGAGGGCTTTTTGCGAAGTGTTACCAACGCGTCGGCCGCTTAGCCTTCAGCATTTCAAACGCGGTTTATTTGTATTCAGCTTTTTATCGCTTTCAGCCTGAAAGACCAAATAAAAATAAAGAAATATTTTTCAATTGGAGAAAAAACCTTCTGGTTAAACCTAAAAAGATCTGTTGCACAGTAAAAAGTTTAGTAAGTAGCTTGATATTTATTTTAAATACATTTTATTATTTTCTTAAACTTTAAAAACGATCTCCTGAAATATCGAGTTTTTTTATTTTTATTATGACGTTGTTGAAAGGAGTGAGCGAAATGATGACTTGCATATATTCATTTTGTCATTTGATTCAATTTGGGATCACTTGCGGTGTTCCGCAGGGTTCACTAATAAACCCTCTTAATTTTATATTGAAATCTCAACATTGACGAAGAAGAATATTTAACTTTGGGTTAACGATCTGTCGTAGGCTGGCTTGAGTATTTGCTTTATACGCGTGTAACATTCGTCATTCTACCCATTATTGACAATCACACTACTCAAATGGAACATAAATATAAATATAAAGTGTACAATTGTCACGTTATTTGATATGAGTTCTCAGCAGCATCTATGAGTAAATTTAGTAAGCTTATTTTTGCTTTTAAGAACGTGTCAATTACGTTATACCATATATAATATATGATTTCCAAAAAATTGAATTGTGTGGTTGTCAATCATGGGTAGAATGGTGTCTGTTATACGTGTATAAAGTGATCACTTAAACCATGTAAATACCCAGACTTCCATATTCTTCTGCATCTATGTTAAGATGTCAATATAAAATAACCCCTGAGTGGAGAAACTAAAATTTGTGAACAAGGATTTGGACACACTCAAAATTTTCACAATATTCAGTAGTGCAAATGTTTCCTCTTTTTATCCTTACATACAACGAAATATATTTGTAATATTTTCCTTATAGTACTATAAAACGCAAATAATTTTTATTATTATTTAAATACCAAATATACGTAGATTTTTACGCGATTACTTAGATTGTTGGACGATTTTGTTGGCTAAGCTTTTACAAGGATTTCTCTTGCATCCTTCCAAGTCAGGCCTGCGTCTCTAAGTTCAAATGCCGACGGATTGTCACCAGTGGACGTTTTGGGCGGCGAGAATCTTGTAAAAAGTGCCATGTAAAAGAGGCAAGCTTGATGGCGGCTCTCGGGAGGCATGCGAAGTTCAACCCAGCCAACTAAATCGCCTTTTCTTGAGGACAGTTGTGACCATGCTATTTCTAGACTACGTATAATTGATATCTCAAGTAACGAGGGATGCCTGTATTGCAATACAATGTAGCCGAGTATTGAGATTGGAGCGAGCAGTGATTGTTTTTGCACAAAAAGTTGATTGAATCCATTAATATTTGCTGCGCCAATCCCAAGACGGCAGTCTTCAGTCAAGGCACTATTCATTATAGAGGCAGGATATTAGATAACTCGGAGCAACTTCGGGAAGGTCTAATAGAAATACGTTTCAATTGGTAACGGAAGATGTCAGCGTGTGAGTTTTTATTAACATTCTTCGGGTAATGTTTGAATTAGGTTTTTTGTACCTCCCAATTGTACTTTCTATTATAGAAACGCCTGTTTCAAACGACCTTTCTAGTTTTGGTACTGTGTTTAATGTCCATAAATTAATGCTTTCGAACTTTGCAAATCGTGATAATGGTTTTTAGATGAAATAATAACGACTGTCTTTACTTTTGAAGTAAATAATAATGTCTGTGAGTTTGGAAAAAAATCATACCAATTAATCATAATTGTGGAGGTTAGTTTTGTACTAATATTTCTTGGCTGAACTGCATTTTATACATTGTAATAAAACAACATCTATATATTTTATTTATTGTTTCGGCATTAACTTTGTGGTAAGACATGTTACAATGATTAAAGAAAACACTTCGTTTTTTACCACTTGAGTTTTATTATAGACTACATGTTTCAGAAGTTAAACTTCCATCATTCAGGTCTATATAATAAATAAAATATAAAATATAAAATTGTTCTATAAATAAGGAGAGGGGAAAGTAGGGGGAAGGGATTAGTCAAGGGACGGAGTTTGAAAACAAAGGAAAAATGGAAAGCAATGGCGAAGAATTTTGAAACAATATATTATTTAATAAATTATTATTAGAATTCAGGTTTTTTTGTATTTCTAAATTTTCAAGATAATTCATAATTTAACCTTTATATGGAACAAGGTGTAATAATTTTAATTTATGAGAGTGAAATGAGTGATTAGTATCTATTATATGATTTGCAAATTCCGAAAAATAATTACTAACAAGACCGCTATGATGTTCTTTAATTCTAATCTTTAATTTTCTCGCAGTTTGGCGATTATATATTAATATACAATTTATATTAATTAATTACAATTTTATATTTTATATTTTAGTTATCATACAGACCTGAATGATGGAAGTTTAACTTCTGAAACATGTAGTCTATAATAAAACTCAAGTGGTAAAAAACGAAGTGTTTTCTTTAATCATTGTAACATCTATATAGTTTTTGTGATGAGAACATTTGAAGTTTTTGAAGCTAGTCGTGATTGTATTAATAAACTCAAGAAAGTAGTATTATTCAAGTGTTTTATTTTTTAAATTTAAATCATCATCCTCTTCCACAAAGTTAATGCTAAATCAATAAATAATATACTTATTTACACAAACTTTTTGCTTTCTTATTTCAAATGGCTGAATACGGTTCAAACTTTGACCAGTATCTTTTATCTGTTGAACATCTTAGACCAGTTTCGCTTGACATTGCTTCTTAACATGTGTTTTTTTTACCTAAATTATCATGTCATGCCACAAAGTTAACACCAAATCAATTTAATCTAATTTTAAATGGCTATACAAGGTTTAAACTTTGACCAGTATCACTTATCTGTTTGACAACTTGGACCAGTTTCGCTTGACATTGCTTCATAGCAATAAGTAATAATGTACGCACTTTATGATCTCTAATTTTAAATGGCTATACAAGGTTTAAACTTTGACCAGTATCACTTATCTGTTTGACAACTTGGACCAGTTTCGCTTGACATTGCTTCATAGCAATAAGTAATAATGTACGCACTTTATGATCTCTAATTTTAAATGGCTATACAAGGTTTAAACTTTGACCAGTATCACTTATCTGTTTGACAACTTGGACCAGTTTCGCTTGACATTGCTTCATAGCAATAAGTAATAATGTACGCACTTTATGATCTCTAATTTTAAATGGCTGTACAAGGTTTAAACTTTGAACAGTATCACTTATCTGTTTGACAACTTGGACCAGTTTCGCTTGACATTGCTTCATAGCAATAAGTACTCTTACATATCGCTCACTCCTTTAAAGAACGTCATAAATCAAAATACTTGATTTTTCAGGAGAACGTTTTTAAAGTTTTAGAATATAATACAATTTATTCAAAATAAATATCATGCCACTTATTGAACTTTCTACTGTGCAATATATATCTTTTTAGATAAAACCTGAAGGTTTTTTCTCTATTTGAAAAATATTTGGGATATTTCAAAAAATAATTAAACAAAACCTTTTCTTCAAAATGCAAAAACAACACTTTCTGCCCTGTAGCTGGTAAATATTAAGTTAAAAATATGCCTCTTTTTCTGGGATATAGTACATTTTCTTGGCATTCCGAAAAGATGCACAATTGAAAATTGTCGATTTTTGATTTATGACGTTCTTGAAAGGAGTGAGCGATATATGCTCTGTACAATAAGTTTAATAAATAAAAGGAGTTAAATTGAACAGCCGTAGATGACGGTAGAAAGGTCGTAAACATATGCAACCGGACTCATTAGTTAGTCCTCTCACGACTCTCGGGAGATAGATCTCAGATACTCCAGCGCAGGTCTCCATAAACTGGACTCCCTAATGACCTGAATTGGAATCGAAGTAATGATATGTGGCGATTTACAACATTTTGAGTGTGTCCAAATACTTATTCACAAAATCTGGATTATCTCCAATTACAGGAGTTATTTTCCTTTTAGTTTTTGACTCCTCACCAAGGATGAAGAACAATATGGAGGTCTGGGCATTTACGGGGCTGACGAACGTCATAGGCTAGTTTAAGTGATCATTTTTCACACGTGTAACATTTACCAATTCTACCCATTATTGACAACCACACTACTCAAATTCTTGGAAGTTCTATATACATGAATCAATTTTGAAACATTGTTCTTGAATCACTAGAACTTCACTAGAGACATCTATTGGTGAGATGAAAAGAATCTTTTTATTGAGCAGAAACTCTTTTATTATTATGTGTGATCCGAATCCTGGAATATAATCACACACATAAGAAACGCCAGAAAATATCATTTTCATTTTTATATTATTTTTTGACATCTCATCAAAGATGAAAAAGAATATGGAAGTCTGGGCATTTACGGGGCTGACGACCGTCATAGGCTGGTTTGGTTTTCTTTCTCATCTTTGATGAGATGTCAAAAAATAATACGAAAATAACTCCTGTAATTGGAGATAATCCAGATTTTGTGAACAAGTATTTAGACACACTCAAAATGTTGCATTTTCTTTTTTATTATTTAAGCTTATAAATTGACCAGATAATTTATTTAAAACATTTTGAGTGTGTCCAAATACTTGTTCACAAATCTGGATTAAAAATCTAGAAAATCTGGAAAAACATTAATTGGAGATAATCCAGATTTGTGAACAAGTATTCGGACACACTCAAAATGTTATACTTAAAATCATTTATTATGGAAATGTAACGTTTTGGCGAGGACCTCCACAAATATGTATGCAACGCAAACGAGCACTGGTCCAAATCAGGATCTATAAGCTTGCCAAATCAGTATTCTAACCACTATTCCGGGATGACTATTAAAGAAGGATCTATTAGTAGCGGTCAGTAACTGTCAGGCTCTCGGAGATTATTCGAGATGGATTTATCATTAATCCCGCGAACGGATGTGAATACAGATATATTTGCCCATACCAGATCGCAGCGAGATTCATCTCGTTCATAGGCCGGCAAAGTGTGGCGTCTGAGCCACGTGTGGCTCTTTGCTAAATTCCAATTTTTTTTTCAGAAAAATATATTGCATTTTGTTAAAAAAATCTGTGCTTGTTCCTTTTTTAGTTCGGTTGGGTAAGGACATATCGCTCACTTCTTTCAACAACGTCATTTATCAAAAAACTTGATTTTTCAGGACATCGTTTTTAATGTTTAAAAATATAATAAAATGTATTAAAAATAAATATCAAGCCACTTATATAACTTTTTATTTTGCAACAGATCTTTTTAGGTAAAACCTGAAGGTTTTTTCTCCATTTGAAAATATTTTGTATATTTAAAAAAATTATTAAGCAATACCTTTTCTTCAAAATGCAAAAACAACACTTTCTGCCCTGTAGCGGGTGAATATTAAGTTAAAAATATGCCGCTTTTGCTGGGATATAGTACATTTCTGGGCATTTCGAAAATACGAATAGCTGAAAATTGACGATTTTTTATATATTTGATATATTAGTATGTACATACATGAAATCGTATATAAGAAAAGAGTTGGAATGCTATTCAGAAAAAAAACATGAAAAAGCGTGTTAGAAAAGACCTAAGACGCTAAATACAAAATACATTAAAATGCATATTTTATTTATTGTTTTGGCATTAACTTTTTGGTAAGACATGTTACAATGATTAAAGAAAACACTTCGTTTTTTAACACTTGAGTTTTATTATAGACTTCATGTTTCAGAAGTTAAACTATCATCATTCAGGTCTCTATAAGTTATTATACAGACCTGAATGATGGAAGTTTAACTTCTGAAACGTGTAGTCTATAATAAAACTCAAGTGGTAAAAAACGAAGTGTTTTCTTTAATCATTGTAACATTAAAATGCATGTTAAAAATACCTATAACGTCAAATAGAAAATACCTTTATACGTATACCTCGCTGCACTGACTGCAGTGTTGGTGGAAAATATAGTACGTACGCATTTAGCGATCACGCAATCCAGTAGAATATAAGTGCATCTTGACTGACAAGAAATGAAAGTTGACCGGTTCGGAATCTGATTACAGATTATGGCTGCAACTTATCAACAAGACGGATTATAATTAGAAATAATGTGCACTGGGACTGCATTTAAAATATATCGCTCACTCCTTTCAAAAACGTCATATTTCAAAAATCGTAAATTTTCAGTTGTGCGTGTTTTCAGAATGCCCAGAAAATGTACTATATCCCAGCAAAAGCGGCATATTTTTAACTTAATATTTACCCGCTACAGGGCAGAAAGTGTTGTTTTTACATTTTTAAGGAAAGGTATTGTTGAATTATGTTTTTAAATAAACTAAATATTTTTCAAATGGAGAAAAAACATTCAGGTTTTACCTAAAAGGATCTGTTGCACAGAAAAAAGTTCAATAAGTAAGTGGCTTGATATTTATTTTTAATACATTATATTATATTTTTAAACTTTAAAAACGATCTCCTGAAAAATCGAGTTTTTTTATACATGACGTTGTTGAAAGAAGTGAGCGATATATCCTTACCCAACCGAACTAAAAATAAACAAGCACAGAATAATTAAAAAAAACTATTTATTTCTGAATTTCATAAAGAATCTATTTTTCTGATTTTCAAACGGAGAAATATGAGTTGCCAAAATTTGAGTAGTGTGCCTGTCATTCGTAAATAGAATGGTGAATGTCACACTTGTATAAAGTGATCACTAAACCAGCCAAGTCATGAGCCCTGTAAATTCCCAGACTTCCATATTATACTTCATCTAAGTTGAAACCTATTATTTTAGTTTATACAGTTCATACGAACGTCGCTTGTTCGATTCATTTTGTCGAAACACATTTTCCCCGTTTCTGTTATTCTCGCTCGATTCGGGATTTAGGCGATGACAGCCGATCCCTATCTACCGACCTCTGGCTGGGACCCGAGACGTCCCGTAACGTAACCATGACGTACCAAGACGTTCTGTGATATACTGCCGTACTAAGCGCGGAAGGGGTAACTTGCACTTAGTACGGCAACACCAATGCAATAAAAAATAAAAAATTCTGAAGTCAAGTATTTTTTGTATTTTATATTAACACTATTATTCTAGTTCTACTTATAATACCTATACCCTTATTCCCTTTACTATGACCTAAATTATATTGTATACACACACACAGGCCATGCCTTTGTAGGATTTTTTTTTGTATTTATATTTATATTTGTCCGCCTCCGTAGTGTAATGGTCAGCACGCTCGGCTACCGTTCTGGAGGTCCCGGGTTCGATTTCTAGGGGGGGTCAAATAAATATAAGTGATTTTTTCACTGTAATATTTATTCAATATTACCCTGGACTGGTACCTGAAGCGGAGGGCTGATCACCTTTCCTTCATGTGTAAACGATCGAGATAACACTGCGTTCATATGAAGCAGTGCCCTATGCACCATTGGGGTGCGGATAAGGGTTTTATTTTTATTATTATTATTTATATTTTATTAATATTTTTTGTATTTGAATTTATGTCATGTAATGTCAAAGAATTTAAAATAAAGAAAAAAAATGTTTTAACCCTTTCCGGTCCCCTAAAATTAAAATTTTTTTTAGGATAGTTATATTCCAATTGGATTTTTTTTTTCTGTTCTCTGCTCCACATACTGTCGTAATAAATACGAGTGACAAAAATGTAAGTTTGGAATTTAAATAAATAATACGAATGATGAAAAAAATGTCGAATAACATCCGACATGAGACCTTAGAGGAAAAAAATTGTTCGGGAATTGTACAGCTTTACAGTTAAAAAAGTATATATGTAATAAACAATAGTTACATTAAAAATAATAAAAATTACATTACATTAACAAAAATGGTTACATTAATAAAAATAAAGCCATTTTAACAATTCCACATTTATGTTAAAATAACTATTAAAAACATTCAGAGATAAAAGAAGGGTATGGCATTAAAAATAGAATTTGTAGGAAGGAGAGGAATTAATTATAAACCATATTGCATGTGCATAGTGAAAACTATAGTGCATGTTGGTCTTCGGGTCGACCAAAAATCACATGTGTTAGACATTTTGTGTTGTTTTGAGTGTGTAAATGGTGCTATGGTGGTGAAGGGTAGTATTGTTTGCATGCTGTGTTAGTGATTGTCCTGACGAAGAGACGGGTACGTCTCGAAACCGGTAGACATAAAAATCTCGGTGAGTGGTTATATACTAATTTTATTAACATTTTTGTAAAAAAAATAAATAAGGAATTAATTATTAAGGATTTTTATCCTTTCACCACCCTCATTAATTTCAGGATGATCCATCTCATGTACATAACTATGTATTTCCTCGAAATTTACTCGAATGCAGATACCCCCTCAGCGCTTAGTGGGCACCTCAGTTACCAAGACGTTAATTGTTCCTCGTACGTTCGTGGAGCAACGTCCGATTGTCTCGTGAGCCGAACATCCGATATCGCGTTCGGATTCCAATTCCGTCCGCAGTTTTCAGGTTGGCAATGTGACAGGCCCAAATTAAAATGGATTACGTTACCTCAAAACATTTCCTCAGTTATACCCAGTGGCGGTACTTCCCTAGAAGCCCAAAAGCCCGGCTTGCCAAACAACTCCAAATAAAAATGACTAAATCTAGACCAAATGATTAAAAATACATAATTGATGTATGACTGTTTTTAAATTATCGCGCGCTTATATGATTATTAAACACTATGCATGCCATTATATGGTGATGGTACTTATTGGTGATGGTTGATATCTGGGGAAGATATTTTACTATAGTGAACATTTTCTTTATTTTTTGACATCTCATCAAAGATGAAGAAGAATATGGAAGTCTGGGCATTTACGGGGCTTACGACCGTCATAGGCTGGTTTGAGTGATCACTTTACACACGTGTAACATTCACCAATTCTACCCATTATTGACAACCACACTACTCAAATTCTTGGAAGTTCTATATATATGAACCAATTTAGAAACCTTGTTCATGAATCACTAAAACTTCACTAGAGACATCTATTGGTGAGATGTAAAGAAGCTTTTTATTAAGCAGAAACTCTTATATTAATGCCCAGACTTCCATATTCTTCTTCATCTTTGATAAGATGTCAAAAAATAATATGAAAATAACTCCTGTAATTAGAGATAATCCAGATTTTGTGAACAAGTATTTGGACACACTCAAAATGTTGTAAACATTTTCTTTATTTAAAGTTACATGTACCTTACAAAAGTTACATGTAATACATACACATAATAATACGTACATATTTTTACAATGATTACAATACATTGTTTATATTCATAATACTTTCTGGGTGCTTACTATACTGGGAATGATATGAGGTGAAGAAATTATAGGTACATCATATATTCACGAATGTGAAAAATAATGCGTTTGCCTTACTGGTAAACTCTAGGCACGCCACTGGTTTTACCATACATATTTTTTACTTAATTGGGGACTTTTTAATGAATATAAATGGGGGGCATTGGAAGCAAACATTGCTATCTCCAAAATAATGTTAGCCATAACAAAAACGTATCAAAACTGTTGATTTAAGATACTACTCATCTATATAAATAAAATAACAATTATGTAGTTTTTTTAACTTGAATTTTATTTGACCAGCGACCGGGTTTCGTCGTAACCGACATCATCAGACTGGTGTGAAGCTTTTTTTTTACCTAACGTCCTAGTGACTCTGAAATCTAGCTACGGCTTATGCAACACCGCTTATCATGTCCCTACTCAGGCTTAGAATCTAGCAGGTAGCTAGATTTCAGAGTCACTTGGACGGTAGGTAATTTAAAAAAAAACAGTCCTAATGTATGAGGAGATGCATGAACGTAGAAGAGGTGAAGACAGAGTTGCGTGACGTCCTATTCGATCTGCCTACCCCTGCGGGGAAGCAAATCTTCAAAGCACAAAGTTGCAACTTGCAATCTGCAACAAAGTAGTAACAGGAACGCAGGAATTCGCGGATTAAAAATTAACTGCGTTAAAAGTATGCATGATATGTGCGCTTAAAACGATTTAATTAGAATGCTCGCGGACTGCATTCTCGATGGATTCTTAATCCTTACCCGAAAAGCTGGTGGCGAATTTTATGTACGTAAAACATGGTCTTAAAAATTACAAAACCTCCAGTTTAAAAGGGTATTATTACACGAGAGGAATATCGAAATAAACATACTCTAAATATAAAGGCATGTACATATAGTATAAAATAGTTATAAAATTAGCTCATTTTGTATTAAAAAAGCGATATCTTTTTTTCGAAAATAAAACATAGGAAATATTATACTGTTAATATATTATTAGATTAAAACCAATACCAATATTAAAATCAATCTGTTTTAATCTAATAATATATTAAAAATGCAATTCCATCACGAAGTGTCAGTGGATAATATAAATCTATTATTATGCTGTTTTAAAATGACATAAATTGAACAAACTTTCAAAATTACTTGCCAGGTTAGAGCGTGATATATATTTTTTTCATGGTGAAGAGTCAAAGTCAACTAAAAATTTATTTTAAAATCATCTACCGGGCATTAATATTTCATTCCGCCAAAGCTAGCCAGTATTGGTAATATTTTGCACTGTTATCAACAGATTCGTTATTCAGTATTATGAAACAAAAATTAGAATCCTGAAATATGAAAAATTGAAAAAGGACACTCAAAATACTGATTTAAGGCGTAGATGTTCGGGAAATTCATAAAAGTGGAAATATCTGGAAAACCAAGGCACTTTTACTGAGGTCATATTTTCATTTTTTGGTGAGTCATAAGCTGTTTTGAATATTGAAAGCATTAACTTTGTGGATTATATTGATATATTATTTCGAGAAATAAAAATACTTTGTGTTCTGATCCACTCACATTTTTATTAACCAACTAGTTTCGGCAACAACCTGTTGCCCTCTTCAGGGTTTCATTTATTACCCATTTATATGTAATAAATGAAACCCTGAAGAGGGCAACAGGTTGTTGCCGAAACTAGTTGGTTAATAAAAATGTGAGGGGATCAGAACACAAAGTATTTGTATTTCTTGAAATAATATAAGTCATAAGCTGGCCTAACACCCCTTAAAAGGAATACGTAGGATTATGGGACATTCTGTATTTCTCTGGGTTAATATCTCCGATCTCCAGTAATTAGCATGGAAACATCGTTACAGTAAATTCGACGTGGCGGAAGTATTTTGAGATCATTTTATAAAAGATCAGATCAATGCTGCAGTGACACGAGTACTCGTAAAATTTTATGGCAGCGATCGTTTTCTTTTATATCGACAGTAAGGGTCCAATTTTCAATCCCACATCTCGTGGAAACCGATTATTTTCACCAATTTACTTGATCGAGATCGAATTGATAAAGGAGGATATGTTTTCTAAAGAAATAACGCGATACGAACGTATGGCATATAAATTTAACCGTATTTAGTTATTATTTGTCCACCTCCGTGGTGTAATGGCCAGCACACTCAGTTACCGTTCTGGAGGCCGCGGGTTCGATTCCCAGAGATCCGCAAAGGCCCATTTTTTATCTGTACAGATACGGGCAAATCCGCAAAAGTTCATTTTGTCTAGTCTGATCAAGATAACACTGCGTTTATATGACGCAGTGCCCTATGCACCATTGGGGTGCGGATAAGGGTTTTATTATATTATTATTATTTATATATATATATATATATATATATATATATATATATATATATATATATATATATATATGCTTCTGCTCAATAAACAAGCTTCTTTTCATTTCACCAATAGATGTCTCTAGTGAAGTTTGTGTGATTCAAGCACAGTGTTTCAAACTTGGTTCATATATTTATAGAACTTCCAGGAATATATTTTATATATATACATATATATATATATATATATATATATATATATATATATATATATATATATATATATATATATATATATATATATATATCGATTTCTTTTGCAGGTTTTTTTATCAGTATAGGTTCGGGAGACAGACCCTGCGGTACACCCATGCCATCCATTCAAACCGCCCATATTCATTACTGTCCGCATTTTAAATATACTCTGTTGTATTATTTTTCTTTGGAAAACGCTAAAACCCGTGTAGTCATTATTTCTCCATACATTCGACTGCCCAGGCATCTTGTCACCGCTGCGATACGTCCAGTACTGGCCGAAAATCTCAGGCCGCTTTGGCCGAAATATACCGATCTTCTTCATGATGTGCCTTGTTGGGGACTTCGCTAACTGAGAGGAATTTATCGAGAGGGAATGACGTTTGGAAACGGGTACAAACTATTGTCCCTGACGGTACATTTTTGTATGCAAATTCGAGTATGTTGCATTGTTTTATTGTTTGTGAGATGGCGACCAAATGTTGTACGGTGTTCTGGCCGGGCGATTCAACCGTCTCTTTATTTCAACGTATTTAAATGTACCCGTTGAATCAGATAAAACGTCGTCCAAGTAAATATTTATTTGAAAATCGTATCATTTAAATGTTCTCTTACTTTATTTATTAAATGGTTCATAGGGTACCGCCAAGAAATGACGCGTTACCATTTAGCTCTACAATACCCTGATATTTTGGAGTGGAATTATTTATTACGGGATACAGATGACGTGAGTGAAGAACTCAAGGTGGAAGTCATGGGAGAGGAATTAAAAATGGAAGGAAGAATATTGGCTAGGAATTAACATGAGAGCTTAGGAGGTGACATGTAAAAACATGTTTATTTAAAAATAAAAATAAAGGTTTTTTAGACCGCAATGGCAGCACCATCTGTTGAACGTATCAACGTAAGACTGCTCACGAGAAATAGTGTGTTTTTTGACAGCTACCGCCACTTAGCATATTCTATGTTTTCGGTTGAAGTGTTTCATAGAGTTTTAATATTTTTATTGCTTTTTTTTTCTTTTCCATTTCGGCAGACTCACAGAGTCACAACAACGCGTGGGCGAGTACGGCTCGTGAGTAATAAATATGGACATGCATTAAATCTGTATTTATTTCTTAAATATCCAAGTTTTAAATTTATCTGCATTTTGGCTATTTATGCATAGCCTGTGTTGTGCCGAAATACTTGTAACATTTTGAGGATGCCCAAATACTTGTTCACAAATCTGGATTGTGTATGTATGTGATTTGAATCAAGGATTTGGACCTCACATACTAATAAAAGAGTTTCTACTCAATAAACAAGCTTCTTTTCATTTCACCAATAGATGTCTCTAGTGAAGTTTTTATGATTCAAGAATAGTGTTTCAAACTTGGTTCATATATAGATTATCATATACAGACTACCATACTCTTCTATATATTTGATGAGATGTAAAAAAATAATACGAAATGCTTGCATTTATTTGTTTTTGTTGATATTTTGCTTATTAATTGTCTGAATCAACGATTTCTTACGGATCATTTTTGTTGAATCGTCCGGTAGGCTCTCTCTCTCAGCCTATGACGGTCGTCAGCCCCGTAAATGCCCAGACTACCATATTCTTCATCATCTTTGATGAGGTGTCAACAAATAATACGAAATACTTGCGTTTATTTGTCTTTGTTGATATTCTGCTTATTAATTGTCTGATTCAACGATTTCTTATAGATCATTTTTGTTGAATCGTCCGGTAGGCTCTCTCTCTCAGCCTATGACGGTCGTCAGCCCCGTAAATGCCCAGACTACCATATTCTTCACCATCTTTAATGAGGTGTTAAAAAATAATATGAAATGCTTGCATTTATTCGTCTTTGTTGATATTCTGCTTATTGATTGTCTGATTCAACGATTTCTTAGGGACCATTTAAGTTGATTCGTCCGGTAGGCTCTCTCGCTGGTTATAAACGGGTATCCGGCTGACATTTCTTCCGTCTTGGTCGTATAATTCATGAGCTGGGAATTTTTATATGCTCTGTTTTTGGGAGCAGCCCTTTCCGCGGCGTTCCTTTGCTCGTTTTGCGCTGCCCAGGGATTACCGCCGGATAGCCACATATATACCTGACCGCTCCCAATGCGATCATCTTTTACTCGCGACTTTTTTGTATTTGAAATATCGTCACATACCTGCGTTTTCCGAATCCGGAATAGGGTATTTTCTCTCGGATACTGAATTTTGTCGAATTAATCGTGTAATTGACGATCAAGACAACACTGGTTCGATACGGCCCGAATGTGATCATCTTTTACTCGCGACTTTTTTGCTTCAAATCTTGCCACATACCTTGGTTTTCCGAATCCGGAATAGGGTTTTTTCTCTTGGGACGAATATCGAATTTTATCGAATTAATCATGTAATTGACGATCAAGGCAACACTGGTTCGATACGGCCTGAATGCGTTCATTTTTTACCCACGACTTTTTTTATACATAAGGACTGTAGTCCATTTGATCTTCACATTCGTTTGATAACGCCCTTACAAGGCGAAGCAATTGTCACAATACAATTTTTCATGTGTTTTTGTTAATAAAATACAACTTAGTAGACTCAAAAAATTTGTGTTTGATTTAAAATTAATACATAAATTAAAATGGAGTTCTGCAAATTAAAGGCCAAATCAATAAATAAATGAAAATAGGTCACTGGTCAAATAAAATATAAGTGGTTAAAAACTATTTAGTTGTTATTTCATTATATCAAGTGCAGTTCCACCAAGAAATGTCAGTACAAATCATTATTTATTATTATTTATTTATTTATTTATTTATTTATTGAACGGCTGAAGCCTTTAAGATAATACATATAATACATATATACAATATCTAATATAAAAATAAAAAATACACTAATAGAGAAACAAAAAGTTTTATAATAAATAGTCTTATAACATAAAATCATAATAAAGTAACAAGTAGTAAGCACTGGTAAATACACGTCTCCTTCAAACACTATCGGCGAGCAGCAAGAGAGAGTGAAACACAACGTTTAAATTTATCCATTATAACATGGAGAAGAAATGCTGAGAAAGTACAGATTTCAAGGAGGATAACAATATATTAAATAAATCTATACTTTCAAAAGCATTGGCTAACATGTGAAGCCGCGGAATCGGAGAGAACATGGCATAGTTTGCATTATGTACAAATACTGCGAATACAGATTTTTGCCTAGTACCTTTTTGGCGCACGCTAAGCTTTATTTGGTGTGGGAGATCAGGGCTGTCCAAAAAATTGTTAAGAATTTTATATAACAGAACCAGATCAGTAATTCTTCCCTTCTGTCACTAAGATTTATTAATTTAAGCCGCTTCATTATGCAATTATAATCTAACTCAACATAAATATAACATATTTGTTTCTTTTCTCGCAGAGGTTCTGTATTCAGCGCGCTGTCGTCGGCCCACTGGGCGCTCAGCCAGCTGGATAAGGCAATCGGCTACATGCAGCAGGACCTGGCCGTGGCCAAGAGCTTGGGCGACACTGCGGGCGAGTGTCGCGCGCACGGCAACCTCGGGGCCGCCTACTTCAGCCAGGGCTCCTTCAAGGAGGCGCTCACCGCGCACCGCTACCAGCTCGTGCTGGCCATGAAGTGCAAGGTAAGGCTGACTTGTGATATTCTAACTGTACGGTGGTGATTAGTTGGTGTGCCATGAAGTGCAAGGTAAGGCTGACTTGTGATGGTCTACCTGACTGACTTATCAACTAGCTAAATGTGACCATAGAACGCTACACTAATCTTTAGCTTTATAATACTCTCACTGGCTAGCTAACTGTTTTTGCAAACTCTTTACCACTCTGTTTTTGCAAACATTCTTTAAACCCACAGTGATTATGTCGTCGGACCATCTCTTTTGGGTCTTCCGACACCTCTTTTATTCTGCCAAGGTCTCCATCGTAAAATTCTTGGGGTCCATATTGTGGGGTCCTGTCTTGCAATATGTCCTACCCATTGCCATTTGAGTTTCGCCATGCGATCCATGTATGAAGAATGAAAAGAGTCTGAAAGAATTTAAAAATAAATGTTTTGTTTGCTGTAAGGAAATGTAAATGTGTATATAATAATAATAATAATAACTCTTTATTCCAGCTTGACTAAGTAGTGGGTGCAATACTTAGTCAGCCATATATGTTTTACAACATTTTTTTATACAATTAAATTAAAAACAATAAACAAATAAGAAAGTGAAAAAAAATAATAAAAAATTTAAAAATCAAAATTAAAATAATAAATTTGGAGAGATGTAGATGAACATTAACTCACTGGCAAACGCAGCACTGTGCTCCTTTATATATATATATATATATATATATATATATATATATATATATATATATATATATATATATATATATATATATATATATATATATATATATATATATATATATATATATATATATATATAAATGTAATAAATCAAGTGTATTTAATAGTTTATATTAGTTGTAATATAAGCTAACTTAAGAAATAATAAAATAAAATAAAATTAAAAATGAAAATATCCTCTACTTTGGCTCTTTTCCTGGTATCTTCATATTTTGTTTTATCCATCATACTTAAACCAAGCATGGATCTTTCCATGGATCGCTGTGCGCACTTGAGCTTTTCCTATCAACTATAAAAGTTTATTTGTCTGATTATTTATTATACTGATTATTGATTATTCATATAGTGAGTGAGTGAGTGTCTAGTTGTCACACGAAGTGCACGTCTTTTGTTATTTTTGCACCTTAAATCGCAAAATGTCTCAGTCGGACCTAATCATCAGTTCTCTCACGGAGAGAATTAACGAATTGGAGAAATTAGTGACGACAAAACTGGATAAAATTCTGAAATGGATTGATTCAAACACAGTAAAATCGGTTCAAAATCCGGCCGCTACTGAGTTCGGTAGTTCGGTAGGTCGGCTCCCCGCGAGCCCTTCTCCGCCCTGCCCCTCCGCCGTCGAACCAGTGCCGTCTACGTCCGTACGGGTACGGACCTACTCGGATATCTCCGCCAGTTCGGCTCGTACGCTCGTACCTAAGCTCCCCGCAAGCCCCTCTCCGCCCTGCCCAGCCGTCGTTGGCGGCCCAGTGGCGTCCGAGCCGAGCCGCTCGGAAATCTCCGCTAAGGTTCGGCAGCCACGTGCGGCTCCGCGCATGCGCGCTGGGGACGCTATGCCCGCGATGTCAACAAATACCAAAATGACAACTCGCGGCATGTCAAAGGCGGCGAATGCTAAGAAAGTCACGATGCCAGATGTCAGCGTCCAACAGTCGGACAGCGCCGAAGATACCCTGACGTCGGAGGCGATCCTTCCAGCAACTCAAGTCCTTCCTCCTGATGAAACATGGAAGATAGTGGAAAATAAGAGGCGTGTCGTCGTTCGAGGTACCTTGGGGAAGCGGAGAGAAGATGAAAAAATGAAATTTTATCACTTCTATCCGTTTCACAAGGACACGACGGCCGACGACATGTCTGCTTATTTAACGTCACTGGTGAGTACCGCCTCATTTAATGTAACCAAAATTAAATCGCGGGGTGACTACTCGTCATTTAAAGTCGGGTTAGATAAAAAAAATATTTCAAAAATTTTGCATAGCGACAATTGGCCGCGTAAATCTTTTATTAAAGAGTGGGAGACAAAACCGCGAGATGCGCCGCGCCTTCCCTCAGTAAAGTGACTAGTTCGCGATAATGCGAAAGATGTTAAATTGAATTTTTACTATATGAATGTTCGAGGATTGAAGACAAAATGCGTAGAATTCTATAACAGTGTTTCGGCCAGTGACCTTGATGTCATAGCACTAACCGAGACCTGGTTAAACGCTGGCGTTTTTGATTCCGAACTTTTTGATAGTAACTTTACAATAGTAAGACGAGACCGCGGTGGCCACAGGCAGGGTGGAGGGTGTTTATTGGCTGTGAGAAATAGAGAAAACTTGCAAGTCGAGCGTTTTTCTATTTTGGAAACGTCCAATGAAGATCTTTGGGTAAAACTTACATGCGATCTCGATATTACGTTCATCTGCGTATTATATTTTCCTCCGGCGAGTGAGACTGAAGTATATCGATTGTTCTTCGACAAGGTACTGTCCAGTTTAGAGCTACTTCAAGGTAGAAATATTATTATATTGGGTGATTTTAACCTACAGTCGGCAAGAAATATTACAAGTGTAGAAGATGACCTCACTTTTCTGTGCTCGATGTTGGGTCTCACACAGTATAATAATATTTTGAACTTTAAAAGTAGAACTTTGGATTTAGTGTTTAGTAGAAGGGCGATTGATGTACTTCGATCATTATCACCTCTTACGAGAGAAGATAATTACCACCCCGCACTTGAATTTTGTTACAATCCGATTGCAGATCGCCCCAATCGATCCAGAGTTCCCGGGGAGGGTACGGTTCGTCGGAGGGGCTGGAACTTCCACAAAGGCGACTTCGGCCAGCTATATTACCTCATGGACGGTATCGATTGGGGAGATCTGTATAACAAATCGGATGTAAACGAGGCGGTACAATATTTTTATTATACTGTTGAATGTGTATTTGATTCCTGCTTCCCTAGAAGATCTCAGGCTGCTGGTGGAAGGCGATATCCGAAGTGGTTTTCTAGGGATATTATTAGAGACATACAGACTAAGCATTTCTATCATAAGAAATGGAAAGCTTCTGGCTGCCACAGTGATTATGAGATGTTTGGACGTTACAGATCTGTCGTGAGACGTAGCATTCGATTAGCATACCGGGAGTTCATTACCAGCATGGAAAATGGTATTCTTCAGGATCCAAATACTTTTTGGGACTACATAAAGTCTCAAAAGGCGGATGGTGGGAATATTAACTCCATGACGTGGGGTGAAAAAATAGTACGGGGTGCAGACATTGCCGAGGCGTTTGCAGGTCATTTTAAGACTGTATATAGTAATGAACCTCCGCTTCTTGATATTAGCATTGCCAAGAAATGTTCGCCGACCGGTGCGCAGTTTATTGATGTTTGTAATATCAATGAGAAAGATGTGGCCGACACTATAAAAAAATTAAGTAACACTAATTCTCTTGGTCCAGATTTCATTCCAACTTTCTTCCTAAAAGGCTGCGTGGATTTGATTAAAAGACCACTTTGTTTTTTGTATAATCTTTCAGTGAATACAGGGGTCTTCCCGGAAACATGGAAGATGTCAAAGGTTACTCCTATACATAAGAGTGGCTCTAAGTCATCCGTAGAAAATTATAGACCTGTAGCTGTTCTTTCTGCACCAGCTAAGGTATTTGAAATCATAATAAGTAAAATCGTCGCTTCCCGAGTAGAGCCGTTTATAATTGATGAACAACATGGATTCAGGAAAGGCCGATCGGTTGAAACAAATCTGATGGTTTTTACGAATTACGTCACAGAAGCTCTAGACGCGGGACATCAGGTCGACTGTTCATATAATGACTTCGCCAAGGCCTTTGATACAGTCAACCATGATGTCTTATTGAAGAGGCTGTATGAGATCGGTTTCTCGGATGGTATGCTAAAATTAATGGCGAGCTACCTTCAAAACAGAAACCAATACGTCTCCTACGGTCTATTTGCGTCAGAGTCCTTCAATACTTTCTCGGGTGTCCCGCAAGGTTCTAACCTGGGTCCATTATTGTTTTCTATTTTCATTAATAATATCAAGAATGTAATTTTAAACTCACGGTTTTTGTTATTTGCGGATGACCTAAAGCTTTTCTTAAAGGTGACAACTTTTGACGATTTTCGTCTTCTCCAAGCAGATATATCAAATATATGTGAATGGGGAAGACGAAACAAATTAATGTTTAATGTTTCCAAGTGTTCGATCACGTCTTTCACTAGGGCCCAAAAAACATTATTTTATCGCTACAAAATGAACGACCAAAATCTGATGCGAGCATCGAATGTTAGGGATCTGGGCGTTAGATTTGTGAGCACCCTGACATTTCACGATCATATAGAGGCAGTCAGTAGTAATGCATTGAAAATGCTAGGATTTGTTCTGCGTACTGCCAGGGTTTTCGAAAATACCCGCGTGCTGAGAACTCTTTATAACTCCTTGGTGCGAAGTAGACTCGAGAGTGGCTCGATGATCTGGGGGCCACACGAGCTTAAGTACTCTCTTATGGTAGAGAAAGTCCAAAAGAAGTTTTTGAGGTATCTCTACATGAGAGAGTACGGCTATTATCCTTGGCTCTACCCGACCCAGTTTCTCCAGGGTATGCTTGGCTACAATAGTTTAGAGACTAGAAGGAATGCGTATTTGATTACGCATTTTTATCGATTGTTGCGCGGTATGATCGATAATCCTGAAATTATCCAGAGCATTGGTCTGTATGTTCCCGATAGTTACCTAAGACAGCGTCGGCATAGATTGTTTCAGATTCCTATACACAGGACCAACCTGCCGATGGTTATGCCTGTAGGAAGAGCTACCGCTATGTTGAACAATATCACATTGGATATTGATCTGTTCCATGTGTCCGAAGGAGTTTTCCGAAGCGAGATTCTTCTACACATTTAACAAGAGTCTTCTTGTGTAATTTTTAATTTGTTTTTTTTTTAATATATACGCCTTAAATGTTTGTTTGTAATGTATATATTAATTATTGAATAAATTGAATTGAATTGAATTGAATTGAATTGAATTGAATTGAATTGAAATTGAATATATTAATATCTGGCCCAACACTGCGTCAATGCGACTGTCAGTAAGGATCAGAAGAAGATTGCATTCCTAACGACACATTTATCACCTTCCAGGACACCCAGGCGGCCGCGGCGGCGCTCACGTCCCTCGGGCACGTGTACACGGCCATCGGGGACTACCCCAACGCGCTGGCCAGCCACAAGCAGTGCGTGCAGCTGGTGAAGCAGATGGGGGACCGGCTCCAGGAGGCCCGCGAGATCGGCAACGTGGGCGCCGTGTACCTGGCCATGGGCGAGTTCGACTCGGCGGTGGACTGCCACACGCAGCACTTGAGGCTGGCCAGGAGGCTCGGGAATCAGGTAAACTTAGAATAAATCAACCTTAACCCGAGATAACTTAACTATATTTGTAGATACATAGTAACTAAACATTCGTCAGGCGGACTATTAAAAACATGAAAATTATCAAAAGTATTTATTAAAAATAGTAACTGGTTACATAATACTTTAGTTGGGTTTTTTACGAATGAATGTAAGAGACATTTAACATATCGCTCACTACTTTCAAGAACGTCATAAATCAAAAAACTTAATTTTTCAGGAGAACGTTATTAAAGTTTTAAAACATAATACAATGTATTAAAAATAAATATCAAGCCACTTTTTGAACTTTTTTCTGTGAAACAGATCTTTTTAGGTAAAACCTGAAGGTTTTTTCTCCATTTGAAAGATATTTAGTAAATTTAAAAAAATAATTAAACAATACCTTTTCTTCAAAATGCAAAAACAACACATTCTGCCCTGTAGCGGGTAAATATTAAGTTAAAAATATGCCGCTTTTGCTGAGATATAGTACATTTTCTGAGCATTCTGAAAACATGCACAACTGAAAATTGACAATTTTTGATTTATGACGTTCTTGAAAGGAGTGAGCGATACATCACCATTCCGTAAACAAAGCCTGGCGGGTGCGGGGTGCAGGGAAGTAAGTGCACTTGACTTTTTCAGAGAAGGGTGACGTCACGTGGACGAATGTTTAGTTAACCCTTATTAATTTGCTAGTCATTTCTACTTTTAACATATACATTTTTTTTAAAGAATAATTCAGACGCCTTAACTTTGTATGGTAATTAATATAGGCAAAACAAAGCCCATAGCCACGAGGCATTAGTAAGATATTAGGGATAAATGTCGTATCGTCGAGATTGAGCGTTTCTTCATCTCAGAAATCAGTACCATACAAATTGTAGAAGGTGGGAAATCACTCACAAATTTAATATCGTTATAACTCCACTATTCATGAAAAATGGAAAATTACATTGTACAAAAACAACGCGTTGTACAAAAATAGTTGGTTAATGCACAAAATTACATACCTTCACAAATACTTAACTCTTTGAATCCTAGAGGCCGGTGTACCGGCTTTATTAAGTAACGCATATACCCTAATGGCCGGAATACTGGCCTCAACATCTATCATCATTACCCTCAGATTAATTTTGATTTACTTTGGATCGAAATTTAATTTTTAGTCATGTATAATTTTTTAGTCAAAAATTATTCAGAAGCTCAGGGTTAGGGTACTTGTACAATGAGCGCTTCAGGGTTCAAAGGTTAATTCTCATAAACAAATAATATTCATACATTTATTTTTAACCATTTTTTTTGGTATGTTTCTCCTTTGGAGAAAGCAAAGTGTCTATGTTAGATGCTTGTCTGCAGGTAGGATAGTAAGGGTAGGGAAGGTTAATATGAAAAATACATCACAAACACTCAGACCAATTGAAAATAAATCTTTCTAGAATTCATTTTGTAATTGGCGGGAATCGAACCCATGAAGCCAGTTTCGCAGTAGAGCGTCTACCCAACTACGCCACGGTGCCGGTTTTATTACTAGTTACGCTGACCCTCTAAAAAAAGGTACTAGGTCTTGTGCTTGGAGAGAGACTTATACTCATTGTTTATTGTTTATAATTATTAATGGTAAAACGGCAGGCACCGTGGCGTAGTTGGGTAGATGATAGACTGCAAAACTGGCAACGCAGGTTCGATTCCCGCCAATTGCAAAATGAATTCAAGAAAGATTAATTTTCAATTGGTCTGGGTGTTAGTAATGTATTTTTCATATTTACTTTCCCTATCCTTACTATCTTACCTACAGACAAGCATCTAAAATAGAAGCTTTGTGGGTCATTCTTTTTAAAAAAATAACTGTTTTTTTTCCTTTCTGTGTTTTTTTTCTAATAAGGCAATTGTTATTATTATTTTTTTTTTTAATATCTTGTATTTTTTATATCTGTTGGAAGGTTATTTAAATATTTGAATTACTGTTGAAATGTTTGGTATTGCATTTCGCTCTTGTAAAATCATTTTGGAATCTCGAAGATGAACTTTTCTTTAGATTCTAATATTTATCCCCCTTTAATAGTTGCAGAATTTAATAGTAAAAAAACAACAATTCTTCAACTATCAAATAAAACCGATTGTTTGTTATTTTTTGCAGGTGGAAGAGGCTCGAGCGTATTCCAATCTGGGATCATCACACCACTACCGACGGAACTTTACCCAAGCCATTGCATACCACGAAAACGTGCTGCGGATAGCACAAAGTCTCGGGGATCGAGCTGTAGAAGCTAGAGCTTATGCTGGTCTGGGACATGCAGCGAGGTACACATAATACAATTAGCCAATCCTCACTTAACAGCCATAAGTCGCTTGTCCACTACCCGGAATTTTACCGTCCGGCAGTCCGGTTTTGAAAAATGAAAGCGACTACGACTGATTAGCGTGATTGAATTTACGTGCAACTTGTTCACGCATCGATCAAGAGCACCAATCCGAAAAAATATGGACAAAAGCACATGCCAATCCAAGCCAATCGTCGTTTTAAATCGCTAATTGACGTGCCGGACGGTAACGTTCAGTGTAATTCCGTGTAGTGGACAAACGCCCATATACTCATTTACTAAACTTGCCATTTTAATGCGTATTATAGGTGTCTTAACTTGATCATCATCAAAGAATCTATTACTCAATTTTATTTCTTATTAACACACTTAGGACGGGAAAGGTATTTCCACCCGTTCAGTCGTTTGAGGACGGGAAGGGTATTTTTACCTTCTGCGCAGGTTTCATTTTAAAGTCAGAAAATAAGGGATTGTTTAACGTTTTTATATGAATATTATGTACCAATCTCTTTGTCAGATCTAAACTATATGTACATAATTATCAAATCCCGTCTCTAGCGGTCCGCAGGCGTAAACAACACCCGTCCGAAATGTGTTAATATGAGAGAGTTCTATTATTTATTAATATACTTAATTTGGGAGATGGGAAGAGTTCTTTTTGGTGGTATGGTGACATGTGAAGCAAATAGATAACGAGATAATGGCTAAGAAAATATATGTGGCGAATGTGAGAGGGCAAACAGAACGAGGACGACCGAAAAAAACTTGGCAAGATCAGATCACTCAGAACCTAAAATCCGTCGGTGTCAAGAGTCTGCGTAATCGGAGAGCATGTATGACTAGATGTATGGATGTGAAGGAGGCGAGGAGTGTATGTCAGGACAGAAGAGTGTGGCGTTCCAAGCTTTCTGCCTACCCCTGCGTAGAAACGTCGTGATGGTAGTAGTAGTAGTGGGAGAGATCTATTACTTATAAACACATTATTATCCGGCAGTTTTTTCATCAACCCTGACCATAATTAGTATACTAATCACAAGTAACGGCAAACCCTATTCCGATCTGTTTTTTGGCATCTCACGTTCTACCAAAAAAAGCACATAGAGCGCTTAAGCATCTCCCGCTCTAGCTTAAGCATCTCCCGCTACCAACAGTATGTAAAAGACGTTTTTAAGCGTTTTCCACACACAATGTGTCAAGGGGATATTCGCAAAGACAGAACTCATTCGCCAGCCAACCGCGGAAGAGGTAACACATCTTTGTATATAAACAATATGTTTTTGAAAAAAAAAAATTTTTTTCTTCAATTCTTCAAACCCTTACCTGCACCCCAATGGTGCATAGGGCACTGAATCATATAAACACAGTGAAATATTAAATAAATAAAATATTAGAGTAAAACAAATCACATGCATTTATTTGACCCCCCCCCTCTGGGAATCGAACCCGAGACCTTTAGAACGGTAGACGAGCATGCTGACCATTACACTACGGAGGCAGATTATTTTGTTTACCTTTCAAAAACTCTTTTGTTTTCAAAACCATATATTTATTTAGAGTAAAAACTATTTTTTTCAATTCAAAAACAGTGTTTTAAGGAAAAAAATCAACTACTATAAATGTTTCCTGGGTTTAAAGAAAATTAAGTTGTGTTTCTTTACATGTTACCTGGGTTTAAAGAAAATTAATTTTTCGTGTCTTATTTTTATTTTTATTTTTGATTTATTCGGGAATTGTACAGCTTTACATTTAGTAAAAGTATATAATAAAAAACAGTTACATTCATAAAAAAAAGAAAGCCAATTACACAATTCCACTTTTATGTTATAATAATAACGTTCAAAAACATCACTAGATAAAAAATAAAATAAAAAAGACTGGGAGTGTGTGTGTGTGAGGAAGGGAGTAAAAGGGTCTTAGGCCTTAAAATCTTTTAACATATTTCCTTTTTTTCCAGATGTGCCAGTGATTATGCCCAAGCAAAGAGATGGCATGAACGACAGCTAGACATGGCACTGGCGGCCAGAGACAAGGTAAACTAATCTAATCAAGAGTCTTACTCAAATCGACCATAGATACTGTCACGAATTCACATATGAAATGATATGTGAATTTTATGATAGAATAAATATGTATATACATGAGTTGACCAAAAATTTGAAATGTATGGTTGTCAATCATAGGTTATATTGGCACACATGGGTGAATGTTGCACATGTCGCTCACTCCTTTCAAGAACGTCATAAATCAAAATTTTTTAATTTTGAGTTGTGCATGTTTTCGGAATGCCCAGATAATGTACTATATCCCAGCAAAAGAGCCATATTTTTAACTTAATATTTACCCGCTACAGGGCAGAAAGTGTTGTTTTTGCATTTTGAAGAAAGGGTATTGTTTAATTATTTTTTTAAACATACAAAATATTTTTCAAATGGAGAAAAAACATTCAGGTTTTACCTAAAAAGATCTGTTGCACAGTAAAAAAGTTCAATAAGTGGCTCGATATTTATTTTTAACACATTGTGTTATATTTTTTTAACTTTGAAAACGTTCTCCTGAAAAATCAAGTATTTTGATTTATGACATTCTTGAAAGGGGTGAGCGACGTGGCACTTAACCAGGCTATGATAGGTCATAAGCCCTGCAAATACCCACACTCCCATATTCTTGAAAATAATAAATAAAAAATAACTCCCAAGTAGAGAAATCTAGATTTGTGGGCAAGGATTTGAACCCATCTAAAATGTCAATATTTACTCAATTATTATGAAGTTTTTGACTGGAAATCCAATCCAATTGCCATTCCCTTAAACATGTCCCGATGTGTCCTTATGTCAATGATGTGTCCTTATCAATTCAGTTATTTTTTCTTATTATTATAGGTTGGGGAGGGAAGAGCTTGCTCCAATCTCGGAATTGTTTATCAGTTACTAGGAGAGCATGATGCTGCCTTGAAATTGCACCAAGCTCACTTATCAATAGCCAGATCTCTCGGCGTAAGTATATTTCAATCCTTTAGTCTCAAAATTGATATACAAGGGCTGTTCAATTAATATGTAGACTGACATCATAAAACGATATGTATAATACTTTATATAGAAGTTACATGTCTGGGTCTGCTTCAAAGTAGTCACCTCTCCGATGCGCACACTTATCCCGATGGTGTTTCCACTTTTGGAAACATCCTAGAACACTTCTTTTCTGCTGTATTATTACTTAAGACAACAGCCCAAGTATTTTTACTTAAGACATTGGTAACGGTGAAGTTTGTGAATGAAATGTAATTTGACACTGGTGACATTAGATTGCATTGAAAGAATGATGAAAATAATCAATAATATTTTTGTATTACATTGGCACATATCTGCTACGCAGCAAATAGAACATGACAAATTGGATAAATAAGAAGTTGAAGGTAACCGAAATGCACAAAAATGTGCACACTTCCGCAACATGAGGTTTCTGAAATACAGTAATATGTGCACACCGCCACAACGTAAGGTTTCTGAAACGCACAAATATGTGCGTGTTGTAAACAATGTGTTAATACTAGGTATACTTGGCGTTGCTGTAACTCAGTCTGGTTAAATGAAAAAGAAAAAAATAGAAAGCAAACATATCTAATATGTTTAACACATTCTGTGTTGAGTCGTGTTGAATAAAGATAAGAATTCATAGCCGGTTCTGCTTGCAGGTGCAGGAGTAGGCAGAGGGATAGAATGCCATACCAATCTGCCTTTGCAAATAATTCCACATTCATGCATCTCCTTAAACATACCAGCTAATTCCGACTCATGACCTGACCATGCCCAAGTATTTGAAATACTTGAAGTTTTTCTCGGTATTCCTGTGCTTCTATTACCAACCACATTCGCCTTATAAATTTGTTTTACTGTTCTTCACATACCCAAGCCATCTCAATACCTTTCATTCTTATAGTGTTCTCTCAATTGTATAATTTTTGCATTGTGCTTTGAGAATCAAGTTATAACTGTATACCTCTTTTTTCTTCTTCTCAGGACCGCGCCGGGATGGGTAGAGCATATGGCAACATCGGCAATGCGTACTCGGCTGCCGGGTTCTACGAGCAAGCCATCAAGTACCATAAGCAAGAGCTCACGATATCGAAAGAAGTCCACGACCGCAGTTCTGAAGCCTCCACACATGGCAACCTGGCGGTCGCATATCAAGCCCTCGGAGCACACGACATGGCACTACTACACTACAGGTCCCATTTAGGTAATGCCAATTCTTTCAAATTCAAATTGAAAATCAGGCATTTCCCAGTATGTAAAATAATCAGGATTTTGATCTTGCATACAAATAAAAGGATCTTCGTTAAATAAAAGCTTTCTAAACAGGTCCAAATCAATAATCAATAAATAAACTTAGGCAATATCAATTCTTTGTGCATAAAAATTTAAAACCAGGTATTACCAAATTTGAACCCGGATTTAATTGAAAAATTAAAATCTGCATTTGTATCTTGCATAGGAATAAAGGGTCATTGTTAAATAAATGCTTTTTTAATCCAATCATAGATGGCGCTGTTGTGAACTTAATCATGGAACGTCATGTATGACTTACAAAATTTGAGTAGTGCGTTTGTCAATCATGGGTAGAATGGTGTATGTTACACATGTGTAAAGTGATCACTTAATCAACAGGTCGTAAACCCTGTGAATCCCCACTTTCCAACCGTATTATTTTATATACTGGGAGACGCTTAGAAACATGATTTATATTTTCGTATTCTTGAAACTTCTAAAGTCGTAAGCCCTGTAGATGCCCAGACTTCCACATCCTTCTTCATCTATCTTGAGATGTCAAAAAATAATATTAAAATAACTCCTAATTGGAGATAATCCAGATTTGTGAACAAGTTTTGCACAAAAATTGAGAAAAATTGTCTTCGAAGACATGTCTTCGAAATGTGGTGTTGGAGGCGCATGCTCCGAATTCCATGGACAGCTAGATGCACCAATGAGTCCATTCGCCAGGAACTACGCTTGGATGGCTTGACTCTGGCCAATGTCTGTACCCGACAGATTCTCCAGTTCTTTGGACACGTTGCGCGTGGCAATGAGGATAGCCTGGAACGATTAGTTGTGATCGGTAGCCGGGAGGGAAAGAGAGGAAGAGGAAGATCCCCCACACGATGGACCGATCAAATTAAGGCAGCAGCAGGCACCTCGGTGGTTGGAGCGCTACGTGCAGCGCAGTCAAGGGATAACTGGAGGAGAGTCATTGATTCTGCAAGGGTAACAAACCTCAGCAATGTCGAATAAGACGGAAAAGAATTTAGACTCACTCAAAATGTTATAATTTTATTCAGGATATTTTGAGTGTATCCAAATCTTTCTTCATAAATCTGGGTTTGTCCTCATGGGAGTTATTTTATATTTACATCTAACATAGATGAAGAAGAGTCTGGGTACTAATCATATTTTATGTATCTAATTTACAGGTATAGCGAGAGAGCTGAAAGACACAGCTGGTGAGGCGTGTGCCCTTTTGAACCTGGGCAACTGTCTGTCGTCCCGCCAGGAGTTTGCGCAAGCCGTGCCTTTTTACGAGCAGTATCTCATGCTGTCCCAGGAGCTGGGAGACGTGGCGGCCGAGGCCAAGGCCTGCCACTTCTTGGGATACGCGCACTACTGCATAGGCAACTACAGGGAGGCTGTCAGGTGGGTAATTCGAGCCTACAAGACGTTTTTTCTGAGCGGTTATCTCTTTTGACTCTTTGGTTACCAAAATCCAGTATATCGGCTTGCGGTACTCTAGCGACAAATACCAGATCCGTCAGATCTGACTTACTGATTTATAAAAGTATTAGATACATTTTTGGCAGTATGTTAGGGATTCCTTCAGAGTTGTGCTAAATTTTTCGATTCATATTATGTTTTTTTTTTCAATAAATTTTGCATTGAAATTTACAATTATTGATCATTTACATTTTACTATTAGTCGTAATATTAAAAAAATTTAAGTTACAAAAATACTTAAAGAGAAACAAGAAAAACAAAGCACATTAATCCAATTTCGTTCCCGTAAAAGTAAGTCACGTAAATCTTTTATATTGCAAAAAAATATTGGTGTCGTGTCCTAGGAAAGCGGCGTGATGGTTAGTTAATCAGTTTTATCTTTAGACCTCAATATCAATCACTCATTGCTAAACTACCTCTGATTAGTATTGATGTCTGTTGACATGGCATCATTCTTATATTTCAGGTATTACGATCAAGACCTGTCTCTGGCCAAGGATCTGCAGGACAAGATGAACATGGGCCGGGCGTACTGCAACCTCGGCCTAGCCCACCTGGCCCTCGGGCAGCTGGAGTCCTCGCTGGAGTGCCAGAAGTACTTCCTGGCCATCGCGCACATGACCCAGCACCTGCCCGGCAAGTTCCGGGCGCTCGGGAACATCGGGGACGTCCTCATCAAGATGGGGGACATTGAAGAAGCTGTCAATATGTACCAGAGGCAACTCGGATTCGCGAGACAGGTAAATAAACTAACTAACTAACTTACCGCCTCTGTAGCGTAATGGTCAGCACGCTCGGCTAACGCACTGGAGGTGCCGGGTTCCATTCCCAGGGGGGTGAAAATAAATATTGGTGATTTTTACACTCTTATATTTATTCAATATTTCCCTAAACTGGTCCTTGAAGCGCATTGATTGATCACCTTGCCTTCATGTAAGTAATGATGAAGATAACACTGCGTCAATACGATGCAATGCCCTATGCACCATTGGGTGCGGATAAGGGTTAGAAGAAGGAACTTACTTAACATTTCCCTAACTTACCCCTCTCCTTATTTATTTATTTATTTGGAAATTTAACAGAACAGTTATATAAATACACATAAATAAGCATAGCTTCCTAAACTAGTCGTCATAATAAAATAAACTTATGTGGTAAAAAACAAGTGTTTTTCTTTTACGACTTCATCATGTCTTACCACAAGGTGAATGCCGAAACAATAAATAAAATTACTGTACATTACTTAATACAGAGATAGCATTTAGACTTTCATCTTTTTTTTACCTTTATGCTTCACCATGTACAAGACCATTTTTCAAATATTCTAATGACTATTTTCTAGGCCCGTGATAGGGGTTTGGAGGCATCAGCGTGTGGAGCCCTCGGCTTGGGTCACCGCCTCCTGCGGCGACTGGACAAGGCTTTAGGATACCACACCCAGGAGCTGACCCTGCGTCAGGAGATGGCCGACATCACGGGGGAGGCCAGAGCGCACGGCCATCTCGGGACTGTTCACATGGCACTAGGGAACTACACACACGCCGTAAAGTGCTACCAGGTAAACAGGAATTCAAACAGGAGAGATTTTGAGAAATTGTTCAGGAAAAATAGATCTCTATATGTCGATGATGTCGGTGATGTCAGACAGAAAAAAATACGAAAGGACACTTATGTCGTTATGAAAGCAAATATTTTCATGAATTTTTTTTTTGACATCTCAACATTGAATTTTTTTATTTTTATTTTTGTTTGTATACATTTATTTAAATCACAATTTTTACATGTTTAGTACTTTTTTTTTGCAGAGACCCACCAAGCCACCTTGTGTGTCTTGTCGGTGGAGTTCTTTTTTTAATACATTTTTTATTGTTTTTAACGATTTTAACCTAATATTCGTTCGAACCCTTATCCGCACCCCAATGGTGCATAGGGCACTGCATCATATAAACGCAGTGTTATCTTGATCGTTAACACACGAAGGAAAGGTGATCAGCCCTTCGCTTCGGGTACCAGTCCAGGGTAATTTTGAATAAATATTAAAATGAAAAAATCACTTATATTTATTAGAACCCCCTCTGGGAATCGAACCCGGGACCTCCAGAACGGTAGCCGAACGTGCTGACCATTACACTACGGAGGCGGACACCGTAACCTAATATACACACAAAAAAAGAAAGAAAAATTAAGAATGTAAACATTTTGCAATTTTCATAAAATTAATTCAAATTTATTTTGCCTTTGCTCCATATTATATTTTGACCTCTTAAATCCGCCGGATGAAGAAGAATATGGAAGTCTGGGCATTTAAGGGCATTTCGATGCCCAGACTTCTTCATCTATGTTGAGATACCAAAAAAAAAACTCCTAGTTGGAGTCAATCCAGATTTGTGAACAAGTATTTGGACACCCTCAAAATGTTTTCATGAATGTTTGCTGATAAGGACGCTTTTTGTGCTAGTATGCTGGAGGCATCTATGGTTAGATTAAGTAATATTTTATTAAGCAAAAAGACCCTTTTAATAGTTTCCTCAATCCAATTATAAATGGCTCTAGTGAACTCACACATGAAGCGTCATGAGATTTATGTTTATTTTTTCAGTTACTTATTTTATTTTATTTTTGACATCTCATCAAAGATGTAGAAGAATATGGAAGTCTGGGCATTTACGGGGCTGACGACCATCATAGGCTGGTTTAAGTGATCACTTTACACACATGTAACATTCACCAATTCTACCCATTATTGACAACCACACTACTCAAATTCTAGGAAGTTCTATATATATGAACCAAATTTAAAACATTATTCTTTAATCACTAGAACTTCACTAGAGACATCTATTGGTGAGATGAAAAGAAGCTTTTTATTGAGCAGAAACTCTTATTTTATTATTATTTCAGGAACAATTGGAAAGAGCTCAAGAACTCCAGGACTATGCAGTGGAAGCTCAGGCATTCGGTAACCTCGGGATAGCCAGACTAAACATGGGGCACTATGAGGACGCTATAGGATACCTGGAACAGGTATTCAAACACACTAAATAATACATTAACCCTTCTTCTCCGTCTTAGTCCTCATTACTGAGGGTTGTGACCCTTGTGGAAGCAATGACTCTTCTCCAGTTATCCATTGACTGCGCTGTACATAGCGCTCCAACCGTCGAGGTGCCTGCTGCTGCCTTAACCCAGTGATTCCCAAAGTGTGAGTTATAAGGTGTTGTCATAAGCGCGCTGTGAAATATTTAATTAAAATGATTTGCCAAATTTCTTGGAATTTCCAAGAATTTCATTTGCGTTACATAAGATATGGATACATAAGATATTAAAAAAACATGGCACAATCAGGTATGCCAAATACTTGAAAGCGGTCAGGTTAGGAGTCGTAATAATCGGCGGGTATGTATGAGGAGATGCATGAATGTGGAAGGGGCGAAGAATGTGTGCCCCACTCCCCACCACTCTGTCTTTGGTGTGGCGTTCTATTGCCTATCTCTCTGCCTACCCCTGCGGTGAAGCAGCGTGATGGTTAGTTAGTTAGTTAGTTAAGATAAACAATTCAACTGAGCTCGCCAGTTGCTACTTGACGCTCTTAGAGGTTAAGGCAAATTGTTTCTTCAGACCAATGCTCCGGATAATTTCAGGATTATTGATCACTTCTTTAAATTTTTTGTAATAGGTAGAATTTTTTTACATTTTATTACTTTTATTTTATTTTTATGAACTGGATAACTTTCAAATGACATAAACTCTTTAATTGATAAATTAACTCATATTTTTAGTTCTATTTTTGTAGAAAAAACAAGTATGAAGTGGATAATATCATTAACTATCAAGATAACACTACGTCAAAATGATGCACTGTCCCATGCGCCATTGGTTGCGGATAAGGGTTTTAAGAAGAATAATAAAACTTATGTTGCGTGTGAAATTTATATTCATCTTTCTTATACCATTTGATTTTATTTTCTAGCAACTGGCAACACTAGAGCGCCTCAGCACTCCCACAACTCAGCTGGACAAGGCGCGGGCGTTCGGGTCCCTTGGAGACTGCTACGACGCCCTGGGCGATCCCGAAGAGGCGGTCAAGTGCCACGAGCAGCATCTCTCTCTGGCGCTGGGCACCAAGAACACGAGAGAGCAGGAAAGAGCGTACCGCGGGCTCGGTCTCAGCCACAAGTGAGTTGAAAGGCGGCCAGTTAGATTTGAGTCCAGTGCCTCCTGTATAAATGATGATAAAACACGAAAAACTAGATTAGAAGTAGAGAATCTAAGAATTCAAAATACGAGACATAACCATACCTTCATTAATTTCTTGTTAAATCAAACACGGATTTTTTGTATTATTATTTTGACATCTCATCAAAGATGAAGAAGAATATGGAAGTCTGGGCATGTACAGGGCTGACGACCCTCATAGGCTGGTTTAAGGTTCTATTCATGATCCAATTTTACCCATTATTGACAACCACACTACTCAAATTCTTGGAAGTTCTATATATATGAACCAATTTAGAAAGCTTGTTCTTGAATCACTAGAACTTCACCAGAGACATCTATTGATGAGATGAAAAAAACCTTTTTTACTGAGCAGAAACTCTTATATTAGTATGTGAGGTCCGAATCCTGGATTATAATCACATACATGAGAAACGCCGGAAAATATCATTTTCATTTTTTATTATTGTATAATATATTATTATTTGCATGTGAAACTTGCACTTCTCAGGTCTCTGGGCAATCTACAGCAGGCGCTTGTGTGCTTGGAGAAGCGACTGGTAGTGTCACATGAACTGGGCAGTTCAGAGGCCAAGGCGCAGGCTTATGGGGAACTCGGGAATATCCACGGCAGTTTGGGCAACCTCGAACAAGCTGTCTCCTGCTTGGAGCATCAGAGAAACATTGCCAGGTGGAACGCTGTCCTTGTCTTTGTATTTTTTTATTTGACTGGTATTACACAAAGTTAACGATAAATGATAAGGAGTGTTATATTACCATACCACAAAATTAACACATTTTTTGCAGGAAACTATTAAAATTGTTTACAACATTTTGAGTGTGTCCAAATACTTGTTCACAAAATCTGGATTATCTCCAATTACAGGAGTTATTTTCATATTATTTTTTGACATCTCATCAAAGATGAAGAAGAATATGGATATAAGAGTTTCTGCTTAGTAAAAAGCTTCTTTACATCTCACCAATAGATGTCTCTAGTGAAGTTCTAGTGATTCAAGAACAAGGTTTCTAAATTGGTTCATATATAAAGAACTTCCAAGAATTTGAGTAGTGTGGTTGTCAATAATGGGTAGAATTGGTGAATGTTACACGTGTGTAAAGTGATCACTTAAACCAGCCGATGACGGTCGTCAGCCCCGTAAATGCCCAGACTTCCATATTCTTCTTCATCTTTGATGAGATGTCAAAAAATAATATTAAAATTGTCTTTTACATACTGTTGGTAGAGAACGCGAGACGCTTTTAAGCGTTCTATTGGCTTACTTTTGGTAGAACGTGAGAAACAGAAAATAATTGATTATATAGTTACACCTTATCCGCTACACAGCAAAGCGAACATGACAAGAAATTATGAAATTTATGTTGAAAGTAATCGAAATGCACAAAAATATGCACACCGTTGCAACATAAGGTTTCTGAAACACACAAATATGTGCACACTCCCAGAAAAAAAGGTTTCTGAAATGCGCAAATATGTGCACACTGCAAACAATGTGCTGATACTATTTTTTTTAGGGAGTTGAATGATCGCATCATGGAATCGGATGCTGTGTCATCTCTTGGTGTGGTGTACCAACAGATGGGAGATTACGCCACTGCGCTTCGCTTCCACCAGATGGATTTAGAAAATGCAAGACAACTCGGTGTTACGCAGCTGCAGGTATGTCAATGAAGCACATGTGATTTAATCATTTCTTAGACACCCACTCATAGCAATTTAATTTCACTCGCAAATATGTAATACCGATATAAAGTTTAGGTGCCTTAACTTGAGATGAAGCATCTATCGTTTTTATATAAAGGTACAGATACACATGATTCTTATTAAAAGCATGAACATATAGTTTTATAAATACGTATCGTAAAATGTACCCTCGGTATGGGAAAACTCATTGAGGGCACATTATTATAATCTGTAATTTTTAGTTACGTGTGTGATGAAATACATAAAAAGATATGAAAGAAGATGGAAGTCTGAGCATTCCGTGGCTTACAACCAAATATTTGACTGGCTTAACTGACTACTCTATACACTTGTGTAATTTTCACCATTCTCCCCATTATTGAACATCCATACATAGTGATACCTTGTAGAGCGCGATATGCCAAAAAACATTGTGCAGATCGGAATAGGGTTTGAACTTACTTCTGATTAATATACAACCTTAGAAATATACTAATTAGATTCGGGGTTGATGAATAAACTGTCCGACAACAATGTATTAAGGTACATTGAAACAAAATGGTCGTAAATAATAGATGCTTAGCCCTTTCGGTCCCCCAAAATAAAAGAAAAAAATGTAGGTAGACAGTTACATTCCAATTGGAAAAAAAATCTTTTGTCCTCTGCTCCACATACTGTTGTAATAGATACGAGTGACAAAAATGTAAGCTTGGAATTTAAATACATAATACTTATGATGAAAAAATGAAGAATAACATCCGACATGGGACCTGAGAGGAAAAAACCGATGTCGAATGAGATTCGACTTTGGACCAGTAAGGGTTAGTATATTGATATATAATCCAGCATCTGATTGTATATAATGACTTTTTTTATTTTTCCAGGGTCGGGCTTGCGGCAACCTCGGTGCAGTCCACGAAGCCCTTGGCAATCTGGAAGAAGCGGTGCGCTGTCAGGAGCAGCATCTGGCCCACGCCGCTGCAGCCAGTGACAGGCTGGCCCGAGCCGTCGCGCTGGGGGCCCTGGGCCGCGTGCATCACGCGAGGGGTGCTCCGGACCAAGCCGTCGCCTACCTGCGCCAGGGCCTGGCCATTGCGGAGTCACTTGGAAGGCGAGAAGAAGAGGTGAGAGGCAGTGATTGTATGCGGGAAATGGCAAATGTCGTTTATTGCGAACTGTGCTAATGTGTTTTTTTTTTTTTTTTAAAACCCTTATCAGCACCCCAATGGTGCATAGGGCACTGCATCATAAAAACGCAGTATTATCTTGATCGTAAACACATGAAGGAAAGGTGATCAGCCCTCCACTTCAGGTACCAGTCCAGGGTAATATTGAATAAATATTAGAGTGAAAAAATTACTTATATTTATTTGACCCCCCTGGGAATCGAACCCGGGACCTCCAGAATGGTAGCACTGCGTGCTGACCATTACACTACGGAGGCGGACATTTATTTGTTTATTTTTTTACATAAGTTCAACCTTTGTAATACATAGATTTGTACTACACAGATCAAACAGAACCCAAAATCTGGTGGTTTCAAAAATCTATGTGATCGGAGAGCGTGCATGACTGTATGTATACATGTGATGGGGACTAGGAGTGTATGTTAGGACAGAAAGTTGTGAATTTCCATCCTCTCTGCATTCCCCTGCAGAAAATGTGATGGTAGTAGTAGTGATAAAATACCACACTAATGTTAATACTAATACACACTAATGTAACACACACTTGTGTTTTAATACTAACTCACATCAATGTAATCCTAATGATAATATTACAATTCCAGTCGCTCCTGTAACGCACACTTGTGTTTATATTAACCCAATTGTATGTATTTCCATTCCAGGCCCGGATCAGGCACCGATTGGGAGTCGCCCTTGTAACGCAAATGTTGTGTTTAATACTAACACACACTAATGTTGATCCAAATATATGTATTTCCATTCCAGGCCCGGATCAGGCACCGATTGGGAGTCGCCCTTTGGGCGTGCGGCCAAGCTGAAGGGGCCAGACAGCAGCTGGTGGTTGCCGACACCCTGCTGGGGGCGCTCCGAGGCCGCGCCCGCTCCGGTGGCCCCCGGGGGACTAGAATAGCCTCGCTTCAGGCAGCCACTTGCAGGGCACTGCAGACTGTCTTAGTTGGTAAGATGACCAGAAACAACAGTCAAATAGTATTACTGTTGCGTGGTCGCGGTGGTGGAAGATTATCAGTAAAAGATTGCTAGTTCTTTGACTTGGTTTTTTCTAAATATTTATAATATACTAGGTAGCTATAAGCGAGTGACTGGTTTCTAGGAGAGACTAATCTAGAATGCAGCTTGCCAGACTATGCAGATATAAACACAATAACCGGATGTTATTGTCACCATTGTGTCATCAACATACCCACATTCTTTACAATTACATACTTGCAAACTTAACACCGAAGTCTAAACTAGCAATGCGCAACAGATTCCTCATACCAACCTTAATCGTTTTACTGCTGAAATTTTCACAGTTTTCAAAATTTTTCAAATTAGTCCAAAATCTGTCTCCAGGCTTTTCTATCGGCTACCAGCTCCCTTGCATCCTCCCAAGTCAGGTTTGCGTCCCGAAGTTCAGACGAGAACTGCCGACGAATTGTCAGCAGTGGTCGTCCTGGGCGGCGTGAACCTGATGCCTTGTAAAAAAAGCAAGCTTGATGGCGGCTTTCGGGAGGCATGTGGAGTACATGGCCAAGCCAACTGAATCGCCTTTTCTTGACGACAGTTGTGACCAAGATTTGCTGCGTCCTACGCCTTATCTCTTGATTCCTCACAAAGTCAAATCACCGCACGCCTAAAATTCTTTATGATATTCATAAATGCTTGATTTATTTTAATTTTAGGGCTTGGTCGGCAACAGGATGCTCTGGTAGTAGCTGAAAATGGAAGAAGCAGGTCTCTTGTGGACCTATTGCTTGAGAAAAATGCACCCGCTTCTACGAATAACAACGCCCAAGCCTGTCCAACCGGAATTTCTGGACTTAACAGGTTCGTCCACAATATTAACCAATCAAAATATCATAACAATTTTTTTTTGTCAAAGCACCCATTGCACATATTCTCACCACAATTCAACACATTTCAAAGTGAACGATGAATGATAAGGAGAGTGATATATTACCACACCACATACTGTTAATATATGAAATATAGTTAATAACTGTTTTATTGTTTTGAGAAACAAAAAGACTTAGTTTTTTTGATCCACTCACATTTTTATTAACCTTTTAAACGCGTTAACTTTGTTCCTAAGAAACGCTCGTGCGCGGCTGTATTTCGCCGTTTTTGAAATGATTACTTTTATCATGTATTTCGTTATGAAACGATTTATTTTCCCAAACAAAAAGTTCAATGGGATTCATTGTGCCTTTTTGGTACTCTATAATACACGTGTGTCACATTATTCTTGAAATATATCGTAATATAAACAAATTAGATCGTAACACAAATAAATCAAAGCACGCATCGTGTGTCACTCTTACCCACTGGCGATGCGTAGCGTCGAGAGTGAGACAGATATAGGGCATGATTATGGCGCGGACTAATTACCGACCGCAAGAAAAATCAGGGATCTGTTGTTTTATTTATCCTTGTGATGTTACAAATTATTAGTCAGATATTTCAACAGATGTCATAAGGCCGAGGATTGACGTATTATTTTATCCAAAGTTCCACACCATGAAAAAATCCCTCCAAGTTGAACTGAGGTTCGAAACTTGGAGCAAAGTGAAAACACAAACGCTTATGTCAGCCGCGTATGGGGCATGTCCTGTTAAAACACATACGGTTATGCGAGCCGCGTGGATCCGGTTAACAACCAACTAGTTTCAGCAACCACCTGTTGCCCTCTTCAGGATTTAATTTATGACTCTTAAATTGATTAAGTCTTAAATTAAACCCTGAATTTTAATTTAATTTAGTCATAAATTAAACCCTGAAGTGGGCAACAGGTTGTTGCCGAAACTAGTTGGTTAATAAAAATGTGAGTGGATCAAAAAAACTAAGTCTGTTTATTTCTCAAAATAATATATCAATATGATCCACAAAGTTAATACTTTCAATATTCAAAAAATTACTGTTTGTTTGTATCCCTGTGCAGGTCCTCCACACCCAGCCCTATTGACACAGGTCGGGAAAGAATCCCTGAAGTTTGGTCTCCGCAAAACTTAGACCAGATGATGGAAATAGTCAACCGGCAAAAAGCTTCAGTTCTGTATTATAGTTTGGCCGCTGGCTTCCTGTACGCCTGGCTTATTGTCCCTATGAAAGGTAATTAAAAATTCTCATTAGTCCTTCAGTAAGAATAATACAAATAAGTGGTTTTTTTTAAGATGTTTAAAGATGTGACTGAATTAAAAATTTTAAAAAAATTAAACACTTTTATAATATCACTTGTTCGCTTCCGTAGTATAAGTCAGCATGCTCGGTTACCGTTCTGGAGGTCCCAGGTTCAATTCTTAGTATTTTTTCACTGAAATATTTATTTAATATTACCATGGACTGGTACCTGAAGCGGAGAGCTAATCACAATTCTTTCATGTGTTAACTATCAAGATAACACTGCGTTTATATAATGCAGTGCCCTTTGCACCATTGGGGTGCGGATAAGGGTTTGAATAAGTGAAATAATACCACTTAATGAGTTTTATTTCATTTCACACGACTAGTTTCGAAAACTAAAGTTGTTTTCATATACAGGTGAATAGTAAAACTAACATGCAATTTTTTTTTGGGTAAATATAGAGGTTGATTGAGTAATAAATAGAGGGGGGGGGCTTAAGGAACAGGACATTTTGTAAAAGGTAACATAGATAATTATGGTGGCGTATTTTAAAAAAAACATATTATCAACGCTTTACACAAGTGTTTAATTTTTTTTTAATAATCAACAAGTCACTCCACAAATTAACGCCGAATCAATAAATAATATGAATTTAGAAATTACATTCTCGCTATATCCATGGTTGCCGAGTTGCAATTCTGAATAAACCAGTTACTCAACCATATGCATTTGTGTGCTTGTACTAGCGATCACAAATAATTATATTTATCTTCCAATTTCAAGTAAATTATTTTATCATTTTATTTTTTTGTTATTAGGTGTGGTGAAATTCCATCAAGTTGCGATTAGTGAGGATCGAGAAAATAATGGAAATCCCAGCATCAGTTCTGAGGACAATCAACCGCCATCAGGTAATTGTTTTCTTCTTCTTCTAGTTATCGTATGATAGAATATTCTAACACTTCCCATTCCTCGTCATGACACATCCTTCTTCCTACACTGTTCAAGCAGCCAGACTGTGGAATAAAACACCTCTTGAGAAAAATGCACCATCTGTGATGACTTTCAAGAAACGCCTAAAACATTGCTATCTATCCTTGAAACCTCTCCTTCCATAACTCGTTGCCTGATCCGACTCACTTATTTTTCTTAAGTTTGTTGATTTTACAGTTATATGAATATGTCTTCTTCTTCTGTGTGTGTCATATCAGGTCCCCCTGACATCGACTATCACTCGAGAGTAATTGTCTTTATCTCGAGCAGCTCTAAACAGCGCTTTATCAGTCCTGATCCCCGTCCAATCACGTATACTCCAGAGCCGGTAGATCAGTCTTCTGCCCACGCCTCGTTAACCTGATTGAATTTATATGAATATATAATATAGTATATTGATCACTATTTTTCATTTGATTTCCATTTTAACTTATTTATATTCATTTATTTACTTTTTTAGGCACATACATTTATACATCCATACACTTTCTGGTTTTATGCGCATATAATTTGCAATTTTAAATATGAATTGCTACTTATGTCTAAGCAGACATACCTGTTAACAGACAGACGGAACTAAGATTATTTACTGTCCATATGTTGAGACACTACTATTACCATCATGCCGTTTCTCTGCAGGGGTAGGTAGAGAGGATGGGATGCCATACTCATCTGTCCTGACACTCCTACACTCCTAGGCTTCCTTCACATGCATCACATCTTGTCAAGCATGACTAATGTAAAATTATTTACGTGCATATGTTCACATACTACTATCATCGAACCGTTTCTCTGCAGGGGTAGGTAGAGAGGATGAGATGCCATACTCGTCTGTCCTGACACTCTTACATTCCTAGCTTCCTTCATATGCATCTTCTTTTTCATGAGCCCTCTGTCCTCCACTGCTGGATATAGGGCTCTTCCGTATCCTTCCATTTCCTTTGGTCGGTTGCTGCTTGCAGCCAGTTTTTACCCCCCACAGCAGCTATGTCGTCGGACCATCTCTTTTGAGGTCTTCCGATGCCTCTTTTCTTCTCCACCTTAAAATTTTCACATGCATAGATCTTGTCCAACATGACTGGATGTAAAATTTGATGTGTATCGTATCTAATGTGTCCACTGGTTTCATTTCATTCGTCTAGGCTCGGTTTTGGAGCATTACATCCAAGCTTGGCGGGACAGTCTGCAGTTGGAGCTGCAGAAATCCGGCGGTGGTGAAGGACCAACTTGGGACAGAGGAGCCGGGGAAGAAGCACCCTCAGACAGGGCTGGTTTCCTTAGGATGGTAAGTTATTTCATTCTCATTCTGTGATCAGAACCATACCATTCTGTATTTTTATCAGTCTATATTCCATGTTATATGACGTAATTTAATTTTGAATTTGTCAATAGGTCAACCGAAATCATTTGTTGAATTCGTCAAATTATTCCCTGAGTTCTCTCTTCAGTGTTGGATCTGTTGGTGGATCCGTGGCCAGTCTACAAGGATCTACGAGGTAATTATACACCATTAATTTAATTTATATATCTCTGTTTTTTTCACATACTTTAAGTCATATTATTTCAATAAATTTGATAGGAATTGAACAAGTGCAAACACAACATCTTGGATCAATTTAATTTGGGTGTTAAGTTTAATTTAATTTAATTTGGGTGTTCAATTTAATTTGGGTGTTAAGTCATTCATATTTTTTGATAGTCTAAAATACTGTTTTCATCAAATTTCACAAGATCTTGAGACATATTTATAAAAAAAAATTGTCTGTTCAAATTCTCAAATTGCAATTGTACAAAGTGAAATGTTACTTTGTACAAAATGCTGTTTTATTTGAGTATTTGGATATATTCTTCACCAATACTGAAAAGATACTTGTCCGCCTCCGTAGTGTAATGGTCAGCACGCTCGGCTACCGTTCTGGAGGTCCCGGGTGCGATTCCCAAGGGGGGTTAAAATAAATAGAAGTGATTTTTTCACTGTCATGTTTATTCAATATTATCCTGGACTGGTACCTGAAGCGGAGGGCTGATCACCTTTCCTTCATGTGTAAACGATCAAGATAACACTGCGTTTATATGACGCAGTGCCCTATGCACCATTGGGGTGCGGATAAGGGTTTTATTATTATTATTATTATGTACTGAAAAGAAATACTAAAATCGGTCAATATTTGAGAAAAATATTGTTGATTTCTTACACACCTAATAAAAAGGACCATTTTTCCCAAAAAATCTTTAGCAATTTTAGCACACATTCACGCACTCTGCCATTTCTCTGTTTTTATTATTTGCAGATCCAGCACCAGCCTTCAAAGTTCAACACGTTCGCGCAAGATTTCTATGTGGCAGGGGCCGTCCTGCATTCAAACTCTGTACCAAATGCTTTTGGCCCCATTTGAAGATGTTCTTCCATCCTCGTGCTCAACAACCAATGGTATGATTCTTTTTAACCCTTTTTCCGGTTTGCTCGCTTATTTTATGAGGTAAATAATAATAAAACCCTTATCCGCACCCCAGTGGTGCATAGGGCAATGCTTTATATGAACACAGTGTTATCTTGATCGTTTACACACGAAGGAAAGGTGATAAGCCCTCCGCTTCAGGTACCAGTCCAGGGTAATATTGAATAAATATTACAGTGAAAAAATCACTTATATTTATTTTACCCCCCTTGGGAATCGAACCCGGGACCTCCAGAACGGTAGCCGAGCGTGCTGACCATTACACTACAGAGGCGGACAAAATGAGGTAGTTGAATATATTCTTGCAGGGTGGCTCTATTTTATTTATTTATTTTCATAATACATAGATACATTCAATATACATATTCATTTCATATATACATTTATTATACGTATTACGGCTCTTTAGGCATGGCCTGTGTTGAGCCGAATACTAACATGGTAATACAAAATTTATATTTTATTTTTTTTTTAATTTTTAAAAACATTTTTTTTAATGATTAGATTTTAAACATAACATACAGGAGATACAAAAATAATTTATAGTTTAAGGTTTTTCAATGTGATAATTACACCTGGACTTTAATCAATTCACTTTCTACCTTGTCCCTTCCAATGTTAAGCAACCATCGACGAACACTGTTCTTAAAGACCTGATCACTCCTGGAAATCTTAATGGTTTCGGGCAGCGAATTAAATATTTTTGGAGCAAGGAATGAAAAAATTTTTTGAGCAAAACTTGTTTTAACGGCTGGGCCAATATAGTTTTTATTTATTTTTTGATATTATTTTTTGACATCTCATCAAAGATGAAGAAGAATATGAAAGTCTGGGCATTTACGGGGCTTACGACCGTCATAGGCTGGTTTAAGTGATCACTTTACACACGTGTAACATTCACCAATTCTACCCATTATTGACAACCACACTACTCAAATTCTTGGAAGTTCTATATATATGAACCAATTTAGAAACCTTGTTCATGAATCACTAGAACTTCACTAGAGACATCTATTGGTGAGATGTAAAGAAGCTTTTTATTAAGCAGAAACTCTTATATTAGTATGTGAGATCCGAATCCTGGATTATAATCACACACATGAGCAACGCCAGAAAATACCATTTTCATTTTTATTATTAAGCTTGTAATTTGACCAGATAATTTATTTACAACATTTTGAGTGTGTCCAAATACTTATTCACAAAATCTGGATTATCTCCAATTACAGGAGTTACCTTCATATTATTTTTTGACATCTCATCAAAGATGAAGAAGAATATGAAAGTCTGGGTATTTACGGGGCTAACGACCGTCATAGGCTGGTTTAAGTGATCACTTTACACACGTGTAACGTGTTTTTATTTAATGCTGCCCGGGTTCGAATAGTTTGTTGCGTTCTAACCTTTTCCATTTTATTCCAGAAGTGAATCAGTACTTCCTTGACGAACAGTTGCCGTACGTCTAGTACCATGTAGCTTGTAAATAGCTCATAAGGCTCATTCATTCTATGTGTATGGACTGTAGTGGACTCTGTCACCTAATGTTGGTTTTATTTTATATGTTTTTCTTCGACCTTTTAACTGCGGCTCCGGCACAAGAAGGCTCTTCAACCCTTCCTATTCATGCAAACAATCTTTTTGAAGCATGAACCTTATTAAAAGCAAACTGAAAAATTGTCTTTTTGAGGAGAACCTGGAAACGTGCTAAAAATAACGACATACAAATCTGATTTGATCATTTGATTGATTTTCAAAAGAGATGCAAGGACACTATTCATAATAAGTAGTTTTTATGGATACCTTACTTTCAAAAAAATTTTAATCATTGAATGAATTCCTTATTATTGTGTGAAATATATTTTTTTTGTGTTTTCGCTATATAATAAAGGTCTAAAATTATAATAAATATAAACTAGAATGTGTGGTCCGCCTCCATAGTGTAGTGGTTTACGCATTCGGCTACCATTCTGGAGGTCCCAGGTTTGATTTTCAGGGAGATTGAAATTTAAAAAATTTAAAAAATCACCCTAATATTAACCTGGTCTGGCATCTAAAGCGCAGGACTGATCACCTTGCCTTTATGTAATGAATGATGAAATTAGCATTGGATCAATTTGATGCAGGGTCCTATGCACCATTGGGTGTATTTTTTTTAGGTGGGAATTGCATTTATTATTTACCTTAGTAGATTTTTATTTCTTTCAACTTTAAAAAAGGTTTTATTTTAATATGTGTTGGGAACAGGAGGGATAATCTAGTGTGGGCCAATCAGGAACTTGCACCATTGGGTGTGGAGTAGTACTAGAATTGCCTTAGTAACAGATTGTCTCTCAATAAAATTTTTGATCATTGCAATGTGCATATTTGGCTAATATGTAAGTTTTCCGACCGCTAGTATATTCCTTGTCACCCTTTGAATGATGCCATCTCACAACGCTTCTCCATTCCAGCCACGCACAGCTCCAAGAACTGCGCGGGCCGGCGCGACCTGGTGCTGGTGCTAGAGGGCGACCTGTACCTGGTGCCCTTCCCGGTGCTGCGGCCCGGCGCGGCGCCCCCGGCCGCCGCGGGCCCCGCGCCCCCCGCTGCGCCCCCCGGGCAGCCGGACGTCACCGAGTACCTGTGCGAGAGGTTCTCGCTGATAGCCCTGCCCAGCCTGGCGGCGCTCAAGGGGCACAAGATGGCCAGGAAGATACACTCGGACGCTCATCAACAAGGTCAACACAAAAATTAATTCATAAATTAACAATTGTAATATTATTTCCTATGACAGACACTCCGCTTCCGTAGCGTAATGGTCAGCACGCTCGGCTACCGTTCTGGAGGTCCCAGGTTCGATTCCCAGGGGGGGTCAAATAAATATAAATGATTTTTTCACTCTTATATTTATTTAATATTACCCTGGACTGGTACCTGAAGCGGAAGACTGATCACCTTTCCTTCGTGTTAACGATCAAGATAATACTGTGTTTATATAATGCAGTGCCCTATGCACCATTGGGGTGCGGATAAGGGTTTGAATTGAAAAAATATCGGACGCTGGAGTATTCACCCTACTGATGAGATGTCAATTTGAAAGGTGTCTTAACTTGATCATTATCAAGTTGAAACCCCTTTGAAATTTATGAATTTATTATATCAGACATATGTTTATTAATGTAAAAAGTGTTCCGCTGATAAAACAGTGTGGGACAGAGAAAAACCAAGATAGTTTTGAGTAGGACTTGATAAACTTATGTATCGTTTCTTTATTTTACAGAGCAGCATTAGTATTTTGAATCTAATTTATAAAACTTTCTTTTTTCATTATTATTAACTTGAGAATTGAAGTGGAACTTCAATATAAATGTGTGACAAAATTTTTGAACATTTTATTTACAAAGAGAATTTGTAACTTATGATGTAAAACTGTTTCCGTGTTAGTTTTTACTATGGGAGTATTTGCTTGATATATTTTGGTGTGATAATGTATCCAAAAAAGTGATGAATAAAATTATCTTAAAAAATATAACACATGTTTGAAAATTTCCATTTTTTATAGTTTTTCATTCAATCTTCCAGATGGTGGAATGAGGTGCCTCGTAGTGGGCAACCCTCGTCTTCCCTCCGGGGTGTCAGAAAGCTGGGGATGGCAACACAGCTCTCCTATGCAGAAGGAAGCCCTCATGGTCGGAGACATGCTGCATGCACACACACTCACCGATATTCAGGTACTTACTCAAAATTCAACAGCAGAAATTTTACAAATATCGTATTTTGCGACAAATGTATGTGCTATATTTGATTGAGGCTCTCATTAAAATTAAAGAGACATTTTACCAAGACATCTATCATGATGCTTTATAACGTAATAATAATAATAACCCTTATCCGCACCTAATGGTGCATAGGGCACTGCATCAAATTGACGCAGTGTTATCTTGATCATTACTTACATGAAGGCAAGGTGATCACTCTTGCGCTTAAGGAACCAGTCCAGGGTAATATTAAATGAATATTACAGTGTTAAATCACTAATATTTATTTTCAACCCCCCCCTGGGAATCGAACCCGGGACCTCCAGCTAACCATACTCGTAACTCGGAACCATATCGTAGTTGTACAGAAGAAAGTGACCAACTAACAAAACGCAAAATGTTCAGGAAGGCCATTCAACCGTTTTTTTACTTTTGTCATCAATGCAGTTAGTTATTTTTAACAAGTCAATATATTGTACTTCCAAGTTTAAAATCCTTTGGGATTTTTTCCAGGTCAACATTAAGCTAGTAAGATGTCAAATAGTCAATAATCATGTTTTTGTAAAAAATGCACTTGGTCATTTTCTCCTGTATCCTCATACATTATATTTACTTCGAATAAAAACTTATTTTTTTAATACAAAAAATTAATAATTACGTAATTGGAGATAATCCAGATTTTGTGAACACACTCAAACAACTTCCATATAACAGACTTCCATATTTTTCTACATCTATGTTGAGATGTCAAAAACAAAACAAAAAAATCATAATTCCCATAGTTGATGAATAGTAAAAAGTGTAATTTTTTTGTCCGCCTCCGTGGTGTAACGGTCAGCGTGTTTAGCTACCGTGCTGGAGGTCCCGGGTTCGATTCCCAGGGGGGGGCGAAAATAAATATTAGTGATTTAACACTGTAATATTTACTTAATATTACCCTGGACTGGTTCCTGAAGCGCGAGAGTGATCACCTTGCCTTCATGTAAGTAATGAACACTGGGTCAATTTGATGCAGTGCCCTATGCACCATTAGGTGCGGATAAGGGTTATAATAAAAATAATAAAAACTGTAATAATGTGTTGTCTCTTTCCAGGCGTCCAGGGAGGCGGTGCTAGCCCAGATTTCCGAAGCGGAATGCATCCATTTATCCACTCACGTCTCTTGGAAATTATCGGCCATTGTTCTTAGTCCCGGAGAAATGGTATTTATCACAATTCTGTCTTCTTCTTCTTTTTCTTTTTCTAGATCTTAAGGGACTCCCAGCTGTCTTTCCACCTTTTCGGAGGTCTGCCTGGGGGTCTGAATGTCTGTCATCTGACATTCTGTTTCCAGTATCGGCTTCGTTGCCGTCCCCACCTCACGCTATCCTCCGTCTTACACATGCTCCGGATGTCAGTATTTCTTACTCGGTCTCGCAATGTATTTCCGGTTATGGATCGGAGAGTCTTCATCTCGGAAGTTGGAAGTCAAGATTTTGTTCTAGAAGACAAATAGACTTCTGTATTAAATCAAGCACATTTTCTAGCTCTATGAATTTTATAACATTCTTCATAGTCCGGTGAACCAAAAAATTATTTTCTTCTTCTTCTACTTACCCATTTCCGTGGCAAATGATGCATAGGGCACTATAACCTTGATATATTTTTTAATATATTTTTCTTAAAAGTGATTACTTAAACCACCCTATGACAGTCGTCGACCCCGTAAATGCCCAGACTTCCATATTCTTCTTCATCTTTGATGATATGTCAAAAAATGACATCTAATTAAATATAAAAAGGACCAGTTTTACGAAAAAGTCGATCAATTTTAGCATATATTTGTAAGAAAAAAATCTCTGCACTGAACGGTTAATATCTTTATAGATAGATGTCCTTGACTTTAATAAGAAGTATTTGCAGGTGGACTCCCAGTCGCAGGGCGGCACCAAGAGGTTCCTCAACACCAGCACGGGCAGCGGCCACTCCGACAATGTCCCCGGGGAAGGAGAAGAGGAAGGCAAGTGCTCCATGGTCTCCCATTAAAATTTAAAGTGTGCAGACACATGCGGTGTGTCAGTGTGTGCACATCGCTCACTCCTTTCAAGAGCGTCATAAATAAATAAAAAAAAATATTTTTCAGGAGAACGTTTTTAAAGTTTAAAAATATATAATAATAATAATAAAACCCTTATCCGCACCCCAATGGTGCATAGGGCACTGCGTCATATAAACGCAGAGTTATCTTGATCGTTTACACATGAAGGAAAGGTGATCAGCCCTCCGCTTTAGGTACCAGTCCAGGGTAATATTGAATAAATATTACAGTGAAAAAATCACTTATATTTATTTGACCCCCCCTGGGAATCGAACCCGGGACCTCCAGAACGGTAGCCGAGCGTGCTGACCATTACACTACAGAGGCGGATTAAAAATATAATGCAATTTATTAAAAATAAATATCAAGACACTTATTGAACTTATGACGGTCGTCAGCCCCGTAAATGCCCAGACTTCCATATTCTTCTTCATCTTTGATGAGATGTCAAAAAATAATATGACAACTATTTGTATTAAAATTTATTTATTGATTTAGCGTTTAATTTGTAGAACTCCATTTTAATTTATGTATTAATTTTAAATCAAACACAGATTTTTTGAGTCTACTAAGTTGTATTTTATTAACAAAAACACATAAAAAATTATATTGTGACAGTTGTTTCGCCTTGTTAGGTCATTATCAAACGAATGTGAAGATCAAATGAACTACGGTCCTTATGTAGCTATACATTCTAAGTGACAGTTTTAACCTAACAATTGTCACAATATAATTTTTTATGTGTTTTTGTTAATAAAATACAACTTAGTAGACTCAAAAAATCTGTGTTTGATTTAAAATTAATACATAAAATGTATATTTTTTTATAATTAAGCGCCATTGAGGTAGTATTTTAGAAAACTAGCACTGAAATAATCCAAATGTATTAATTTTATTATTATCATAACATTAAATATTAAATGAACCCTAAATTGATGAATGCTTCAAGCTTCTTCAAGAAGGCAAAGGAAAGTAGGATAAGGTATTGTTTCATATACCATGAAACGCCTTTTTTATTATTATTCATTATGAAATGATTTATTACAGGTAGTGAACTATCCTCCAGTAATATGGAGCTGCCTCCATTATCGGAGTTCCTACTGACTGCAAGAGACATCTTGAATCTGAAACTGTCCGCGAGATTGGTGAGTAATAGTGTCAAATAGTATTGACATTTGTAATGCATAATAGATGTATGATAGATGTGCGAATAGTGAAATAAGGAAGGAATGCAAAGCTGAGATAAGCATTATAGATAAAATTAAGAAAGGTGTGTTGAGATGGTTTGGACATGTGGAACGAATGAGTGAGGAAAGAACGGTAAAACAAATTTATGAGGCGAATGTTAGTGGGCAAAGAAGCAGAGGAAGACCGAGAAAAACATGGCACGATCAGGTATGCCAAATACTTGAAAGTGGTCAGGTTAGGAGTCGTAACAATCGGCGGGTATGTATGAGGAGATGCATGAACGTGGAAGAGGTGAAGAATGTTAGCAAGGACAGAGTGGTGTGGCGCTCTATTCTCTCTGCCTACCCCTGCGGGGAAGCGGCGTGATGGTTAGTTAGTTAGTTAGTTAGTTTTTACATTTCCAATACCAACCCAATTCAGATGCATAAAGCAGATTTTTCCCCAAGTTACATTTGGTTTTACCTCTATTAAAATGAATTTTCTACACAATGATGAGTTTAATCTAATTTCCCCTTTCCAGGTGGTGATATCCTGCTGCCACAGCGGGGCTTCGAGCGAGGGGGGCGCGTGCGCGGGGGTGGTGCGCCTGTGCAGGGCGCTGCTGGCAGCGGGGGCCCACTGCGTCCTGCTGTCCCTGTGGCCTGTGCCCGACACCGCTGCCAAGATCCTGCTCCGGGCGTTCTACTCCGCCTTGCTGCAGGGCAGCCGGGCAGCTAGGTAAGATCTCCTGATCAATTCAGTTAACACGGCTCTCGTGTCCGTACAAATTTTGCAGTCTTGCATTATTGGGAGTTGTTTTTAATAAAAATAAGGATTCATAGCTGATTTGATTGAATAAAAAACACCCTTTCGAATGTGTGTGGGAAACGCTTAAAAACATCTTTTACATACTGTTGGTAGAGAGCGGGAGATGCTTATAAGCGCTCTATGTGCTTACTTTTGGTAGAAGGCGAGATGCCAAAAAACATTGAACAGATCGGAATAGGGTTTGGCGTTATTTATGATTAGTATACTAATTATGGTCGGGGTTGATGAAAGAACTGCCCGATAATAATTTGTTTATTAAATTAAGTATATTAATAAGCAATAGAACTCTCTCATATTAACACATTTCTGAAGGGTGTTTTTTACGCCTGCGGAATGCTGGTGATAGGGTCTGATAATTATGTACGTACGTAAAATTAATATTTAAAAAATATATATTCCTTCTTTTCTGATTTTGAAATGAGGCCGGCGCAGAAGGTAAAAATACCCTTCCCGTCCTTAAGCATTAATCGACAAAACGGGTAGTAATTAAGTTTATATTAAAAAACGTAGATAGAAGCATCTGAAGCTTCCGAAACTAGTCATAATAATATAATACTAAAGTGGTAATAAACAAATGTTTCATTTATAATTTAATCATGTCTTATACAAAGTGAATGCTAAAACAGTAAATGACATAACTAAATTTGAACAAATCGTAGTCGTACAGGTGAAAGTGACCAACTAACAAAACGTAAAATGTTCAGGAGGGCCATTTAAGTCACTTTTGCTTGGCAAGAAAATAAACACCAATGCAGTTAGTCATTTTTGACAAGTCAATATATTATACTTCCAAGTTTGAAATCCTTTGGGAATTTTTTCAGGGTTATATTAAGCTAGTAAGATATCAAATAGCAATGTTCACGTTTTTGTAAAAAATACACTTGATCACTTTCTCCTGTATGACTACGAAATTAAAATTATTACATCATCAACAACAAAAAAAAAAAACTAAAAAACCGCAACATGACAGACACCTGTATTTTATTTTCCTTTTGAAGTCTATTACTAACTAACTGACTAACTAACCATCACGCCGCTTCCCCGCAGGAGTAGGCAGAGAGAATAGAGCGCCACACCACTCTGTCCTTGCAAACATTCTTCGCCTCTTCCACATTCATGCATCTCCTCATACATACCCGCCGAAGTCTATTACTGACCTCATTATATATACAAGTGACTAGTATCTCTAACACGCTTCTGACAAAATAAATCTGTATAAATAAATATCAACTTATTCTCAATATTATTAATATTTAAAGCATTTACTTTGTGGTTAGTCATTTTTACTTGATTTTTTTACAAAAATGTATATAAACAACAATAAACATGCATGTTTAACCTCGGCTCGTAACGCATGTCTGTCGTGAAAACTTTAGTGCATGTTGGTCTTCGGGTCGACCAAAAATCACATTTTGTGTAGTTTTAAGTGTGTAAATGGTGCTTTGGTGGTGAAGGGTGGTATTGTTTGCATGCTGTAATAGTGATTGTCCTGACGAAGAGACGGGTACGTCTCGAAACCGGTAGACATAAAAACCTAACATAAATCTCGGAGATATACTAATATTATTAACATTTTTGTAAAAAAATAAATAAGTAAATATCAACTTAGTTTACATGTGTAATGTTGATTTCATCGTTTGCAGGGCCCTGGGCGATGCGATGCAGACGGTACAGCACACCAAGCACTTTGCCCACCCGGCCAACTGGGCCGGCTTCACCCTCGTGGGCTCCAACATCCGCCTCTCCAACAAGGTGGCGCTCATGGGCCAGGCCCTCACGGACCTGCTCAAGTCCCCCGAGAAGTGCAGGTCAGTATCATCGCTGAGACAACTCCGTGCGGTAGATATGCACTTAGATTAGCGTGGACTGCCCGCAGAGCAGCCTACCCAGCTGATGAGGAGCATGACTCTAAAGGTGGGGACTGACCTCCACATTTCGTCATAACATTTGTGGCGAACATCCAACTTCGGATGGAGCATTTGGAACGCTGTACTGACTATAAGAATGCTTGCGTCGTAACGTAACACGCTACGAAATGACTCCGGTTAGTCCCCACCTTAATAACGAGAATATCGAAATAAAATATAATAGGCTCAGAATTTTTGTATTCCTCCCTAATATTACGTATAGCATTAAAGTATTATAATTTCAGCAGAAATAAATAAATTGTAAAAAAATGGGGGATAGAATCACCAATACACAAACGTTTCTTAATGTGTGTGTGCGTATCATGCTTTGCGTACACATTTTGCGCATTTACTTCCGATTTGCTTTTAGTAGCGCGCAAGTCATCCTTCGAGGTGGTTGTGCTGCCTCTGTAGTGTAATGGTTAGTACCGTACCATACTGGAGGTCCTGGGTTCGATTTCCATGGGGGGCCAAATAAATATAATTTTTTTTCCCTCTAATATAATATTTTTTAAATATTGGACTGGTATCTGAAGCGGAGGGCTGATCACCTTTCCTTTATGTGTTAATGATCAAGATAATATTGCATTTTTATGATGTAGTGCCCTATGCACCATCAGGTGCGGATAAAGGTTTAAAAAAAGTATATATCGTAGTCGTACAGGAGAAAGTGACCAACTACTGAAACGTAAAATGTTCAGGAGGGCCATTTAAGTCACTTTTGCTTGGCAAGAAAATAATCACCAATGCAGTTAGTAATTTTTAACATGTCATTATATTATACTTCCAAGTTTAAAATCCTTTGGGATTTTTTTAGGGCAATATTAAGCTAGTAAGATATCAAATAGGCAATGATCACGTTTTTGTAAAACAATGCACTTGGTCACTTTCTCCTGTATGACTACGATATATTGGTAATATTTTGGTTCCTTTTCCACAGAGATGCATTGCGCGTGTCCCTTCACCTGGTGGAGAAGTCCCTCCAGAGGATAGTCCGAGGGCAGAAGAACGCCATGTACACTACTCAGAAGAGCATAGAAAACAAAGTCGGCAACGTCACCGGATGGAAGGAGCTGCTCATGAGTGTTGGCTTCAGGTACATAATCCTCGTATTAGACAAACACTGGAAAAGAAAAACGGCTTCCAAAAACTGACCAAACATACTAAATTTCATTTATAACGTAACCAAACCTTTGTCAGCCTCCGTAGTGTAATGGTCAGCATGCTCAGCTACCGTACTGGAGGTCCCGGGTTCAATTCCCAGGGGTGGTCAAATAAATATAAGTGAGTTTTTCACTCTAATATTTATCTACCTGAGGCGGAGGGCTGATCACCTCTCCTTAATGTGGTCATGATCAAGATAACACTGCGTTTATATGATGCAGTGCCCTATGCACCATTAGGTGCAGATGAGGGTTTGAAGAAGAAAACCTTTCTAAAATTGTAACCATCTTTTTGTGGTCCAACTTTTTTTAAATATTATTGATATCCTATTGTAATAGGTTAGAAATCAAACCTTTGTCATTTTGTGAACATCCTTTCGTAACCTAACCAAACCTTTATATTATTTTGACTATCCTTTTATAACCTAACCTAACCAAAGGTTTCTAATATTTTGACCTTTTTTTCAACCTAACTTAACTAAACCTTTTTAATATTGTGACCATTCTTTTATAATTTTACCTAAGCAGACCTTCCAAATATTGTGACCTTTTTTTTCAACATTGACTTGTGAACATCTAATATTGTATTGTTGCGTAATATATCCAAAATAAAACAAGGTTTGTTGGATTGAATTCTACATTTATTTATGTATATGTTAATACGTGACGCGTTTCGTCTTCTTAGGACATTATCAAACACGTCCTAAGAAGACGAAACGCGTCACGTATTAACATATACATAAATAAATGTAGAATTCAATCCAACAAACCTTGTTTTATTTTGGATATATTACCCAACAATTCAATATGGAATTCTACCAACTGTCTGCAGTTTTACAATAAATAATCTAATATTGTGACCTTTTGTAGGTTTGAACCGGCTGCAAATGGGATTCCTTCCAGCGTATTCTTCCCGCAAAGCGACCCAGAAGACAGACTCACTCAATGTTCGGCTAGTCTGCAAGCTCTATTAGGTAACCATTTCTTTACGATATTTTGAATGTCTCCAAATCTTCGCCTCATGTTTTACTGTTTTTTTTCACTCATTCGTTCCACATGCACAAACCATCTCAATACGCCTTTCTTAATTTTATTGATAATGCTTATCTCAGGTTTGGATTATTTTCTCATATCGCTCACTCCTTTCAAGAATGTCAAAAATCAAAAATCGTCAATTTACAGTTGTGCACGTTTTCGGAATGCCCAGGAAATATACTATATCCCAGCAAAAGCGGCATACTTTTAACTTAATATTTACCCGCTACAGGGCAGAAAGTGTTGTTTTTACATTTTGACGAAATGGTATTGTTCAATTATATTTTTTAAGATATTAAATATTTTTTAAATGGAGAAAGAACCTTCAGGTTTTACCTAAGAAGATCTGTTGCACAGTAAAAAGTTTAATAAGTGGCTTGACATTTATTTTTAATACATTGTATTATATTTTTAAGCTTTAAAAATGTTCTTAAAATTTTTTAAAAATATTAAGCTTTAAAAATGCTGGGAACAAAGTGAATGGTGCACTGAAATCAGTTATAGCAAATAAAAACCTATCAGCGGAAGCTAAACTGGCAGTGCACAACGGAGTCCTGGTTCCAACTCTAATGTATGGAAGTGAAACATGGAGTTGGCAAAAGAAGGATGAAAGTAGACTGAATGCAGTCGAAATGCGATCTCTCAGAAGAATGTGTAACAAAACGATGTATGATAGATGTGCGAATAGTGAAATAAGGAAGGAATGCAAAGCTAAGATAAGCATTATCGATAAAATTAAGAAAGGTGTGTTGAGATGGTTTGGACATGCGGAACGAATGAGTGAGGAAAGAACGGTAAAACAAATTTATGAGGCAAATGTTAGTGGGAAAAGAAGCAGAGGAAGTCCGAGAAAAACATGGCACGATCAGGTATGCCAAATACTTGAAAGTGGTCAGGTTAGGAGTCGTAACAATCGGCGGGTATGTATGAGGAGATGCATAAACGTGGAAGAGGCGAAGAATGTTTGCAAGGACAGAGTGGTGTGGCGCTCTATTCCCTCTGCCTACCCCTGCGGGGAAGCGGCGTGATGGTTAGTTAGTTAGTTACTTAGTTAAAAATGTTCTCTTGAAAAATCAAGTTTTTTGATTTATGACGTTCTTGAAAGGAGCGTGAGTTCTTGAAGTGAGCGATATGTGTATGAACTATAGTGGACTCTCGCCCAGTATCAGTATTATTTCGTTTGTTTTGAAAATATCTTAACACATTGTTTGCGTGAAATGCTTAAAAGCATTTTTATATACTGTCGGTTGAGAGCAGGAGACCTTATAAGCATTCTATTTGTTTACTTATGGTAGAGCGCGAGAGACGCCAAAAAACATTGTACAGATTGGAGTTGGGTTTGCGGTTACTTATGATTAGTTAACTTGTTCTTGACTCTAATCAATATAATAATTAGGGTCGGGCTTGATGAAAAAATCACCCGCCGACAGTGTGTTAATATCATATATTTGATGTAAAAAACCTGCCCTTTTTAAATAAAATCTTCATCAAAACTCAAAAGTCAAAGGTTTGATTAAATAATCTTATATTATTTTTTAACATCTCATCAAAGATGAAGAAGAATATGGAAGTCTTGGCTTTTACGGTGCCGACGACCGTCATAGGCTGGTTTAAGTGATCACTTTACACACATGTAACATTCACCAATTCTACCCATTATTGACAACCAAACTACTCAAATTTTTGGAAGTTCTATATATGTGAATCAATTTTGAAACATTGTTCTTGAATTCACCAATTCTACCCATTATTGACAACCACACTACTCAAATTCTTGGAAATTCTATATATATATATATAAATCAATTTTAAAACATTGTTCTTGAATCACAAGAAATTCACTAGAGACATCTATTGGTGAGATGAAAAGAAGCTTTTTATTTAGCAGAAACTCTTTTATTATTAGTATGTGAGGTCCAAATCCTGGATTATAATCACACACATGAGAAACACCAGAAAATATCATTTTCATTTTTTTATTTATGCTTATAATTTGACCGTAATGCTTATGTCATATGCTATAATGTCCGCCTCCGTAGTGTAATGGTCATCACGCTCGGCTACCGTTCTGGAGGTCCCGGGTTCGATTCCCAAGGGGGGTAAAATAAATATTAGTGATTTTTTCACTGTCATATTTATTCAATATTACCCTGGACTGGTACCTGAAGCGGAGGGCTGATCACTTTTCCTTCATGCGTAAAACGATCAAGATAACACCGCGTTTATATGACGCAGTGCCCTATGCACCGTTGGGGTGCGTATTTGGGTTTTATTTATATATATATATATATATATATATATATATATATATATATATATATATATATATATATATATATATATATATATATATATATATATATATATATATATATATATATATATATATATATATATATATATATATATATATATATATATATATATATATATATATATATATTATAATTTGACCAGATAATTATTTACATAAATACATATTGTTGTAAATAATATTTTCATTGATTTTTCAGGTCTCACGTCAACAACGCTCCATGCATTATCTAAACTGATATCCAACGTAGACATGGCTGACGACATCATAGGAGTCATCCGTTCCGTCATCTCCCAATTCTCCCTCAAGAACGTTGAAACCGAGAGCATCGAAATATCCGTCAGCGTCAGGTAACAGCAGCCAGAAAACCTAAACATCTTCATGTACCTTTCAGAATCTGTTCTTCTTCACAACCCCAAGTGAAAAACTTGTGTACCTTTCATTTGTCTTTCATTTCATATCAATATTTAATGTTGTAATTATTTGAATCCAAATTTGTAATCATATAGAAATTAATTGTATTTTTTTTGTTTTTTTTTTCGTTGATACTTATGGACAAGCACTATCTTCCATCTATGTAATTGCAAACTGCTTTATTTGAATAGTTCATATCGCTCACTCCTTTCAAGAACGTCATAAATCAAAAATCGACAATTTTCAGTTGTACATGTTTTCGGAATGCCCAAAAAATCTACTATATTCCAGCAAAAGAGGCATGTTTTTAATATTTACCTGCTACAGGGCAGAAAGTGTTATTTTTGCATTTTGAAGAAAATGTATTGTTAAGTTATTTTTTTAAATATACTATATATTTTTTAAATGGAGTAAAAACCTTCAGGTTTAACCTTAAAAGATCTGTTGCACTGTTAAAAGTTCAATAAGTGGCTTGATATTTATTTTTAATACATTGTATTATATTTTTAAACTTTAAAAACGTTCTCCTGAAAAATCAGGTTTTTTTATTAATGATATGTTCTCCACCAATACCAGAAAGAAATACTAAAATCGGTTAATATTTGGAAAAAAATATTATTGATTTTGTACACTTTTAATTTATTATGGACCATTTTTGCTAGAAATAATTCAGCAATTATAGATACATATAAGAAAAAATCTCAGATACAACTAAGTAACTTCACTGCCAACTTTGAATAAATGAAATGTAGAAATCCATGCCTCTAGTGATTTTGCCTAGAATTTTCACTCATGAATTACATGTAGATTTAAATTATAGTAACTTTAAACATAAAGAGTAAATCCACTCACGAGTAGGCATAGGCTGTAAAACTTAAAAAGTTGAAGCCTGAGTAGGGTCATGATAAGCGGTGTTGCATAACCCGTAGCTAGATTTCAGAGTCACTTGGACGTTAGGTAATTCAAAAAAAAAAACACTAAGAAGGGTTGAAAAAATATCAATTAGTTATCAGTCTATCTAATCAATTTATCAGACGTCTTCATTACGCACAAGACTATACAGACTGCCACGGGGATAGTCTCTTCTGTGAAGCAGAAAAAAATCTAAGCAGTACATACAACGGTTAAATGAATAAAAAAAATAAACAAGGAGTGCTTGCATACATTTATTTATCTCTGTTGTCCAAATTTTTAAAACAGTGTCAAAAATGGTTTCTTATTCTGAATGATTGCTGCAGAGATTCGTAAATCAGTCTGAATTTTTTTTGTTTAGACTTTGGCGAGTGGAAGGGTGCCACGAGCTGCTGGCCTCGCTGGGTTGTGATCTCATGGAAGTCGGCCAAGATGAAGTTACCCTGAGGACCGGGAAGCAAGCTAATCGAAGAAATATTCAATTTGTACTTCAAGCACTTCTGGCATTGTTTGGTAAGACATTACACTTAATATTTCCAAGTTTTTTCCTCTTTTTCAAGTATTTTTCTGGTTAAACACGCTCATTGCATATAAAATAATGTCAAAATTTATGGATTTTTGAAAAACCATAGCTTTTTTAAATGAAAACAATTTATACTTTCTTATTGTATCTTAATTTTATTTAAAAATACTTTTAAAAATCAAAAGTAACAAATTATTCACCTAGCCCCCTTCCGCATAACTCTCTGCGCATAGTACTGAGCAATAAAGTATAATACATGTGTGGGATGTAGGAAATTTCAAATTACTGTTACGCATTGCTAAATGAATATTTGAAATGATATCGCATCGTGTTATTTTGAAATTGTGTAAAAAAGAATGTTTACATTATAAAAATGTATTAAATTGGTCTAATTCTATATCTCTCTCGACAGATACCCAAGAAGCACCACGCAGCCTCAGTCTTGACTCCAGTTCGAGTTTAGAATCACTAGCATCCATAGAGAATAATGACATGGAACCCCACTCAGACGGAGAGTTACATCGAGCGACCAGCTCTCCTAATCTAGGAAATATAGGTAAATAACAAAAAAAGTTATACTGTACTCTTTTACTAGTGAATGTATAGATTGTGTACTCAATTAATCTGGTTGTTGCAGGACAAAGTGTCGTTCCTCCACCCCCACTTCCCTTGAGTGGTCCTCGCCTGACTCCCGGAGCGTTTACCTCGTACGTGCGTCATCGCGGGGAACCTGACGGCCGCACGGCACAACCCCCCGACGCCCCTCCAAGGTCCAACGTCGCGAATCTAGACTGTGATCTCTCCGCCACAGCTTGCTATGGAAACGTCTCCAGACTACCAGGAACGGCAACCTTAAATATGACCAATAAATTCGGAGCATCCCGAAACGATCTACAGCACCAGTCGTATAGAAGTACTCACAGTAAGTCTGATTTTAGAAGCGGAGAGAGACCGCCGGTTAAAATATCAAGACCGGGAGGCGGAGGAGAAAGCGATGCCGCGTTTACTCCGAGTCCACCAGTCGCGTTACAAAGACATATCGCGGATCAGCTGTCCACTGCCAACAACCCGACAAATGTCACTCTGGCCTTAGCGCACCAAACCAAGATCAGGAACCTGTATCATGCAACTCCTGGGAGCAACCAAACCCTGATGGGTGCCCGCATGATGGGCAGGCAGGCGCAGAACCTCGCCGATATGCAACTGGACGCGTATGGACTGAATGCCAGCATTCTGGATGGAGACATGAAGAACTACGGCCACCCACAAAATCAAATGGGAGTTGGTAATTCTGGTCTGAGACCCGATAGCTCGAGTTCTGCCAGTTCAGCGACTGATTGGGAAAGCTCAGGACATGCGACTGTACTCAGAAGAGCCCCACTTCCGCCCTTGCCGCCGCCACGCCTCCCCCCGGCCCCGGGACCGCTAGTAGAAAACCTACATCCCCTGCCACCCGTCTATAATAATCTGAGTTCTTTAGCCGGTGCGTTTGCCGAGGGCAACAGCTCAGACTCCGATTTCGAGAGAGGATTCGAACAAACTTTGAACACGGCCATGCCGCTAGCGTCTCAGCCGAGCGGAATGGCCAATCTGCAAGGAAGAAACAACATCAAAACATTGTATAAAAATGCGGGAACTCACAGAAAGGGAGCGCAAGCTTCGGACGCATCTCTAGATAGGCTCAGTGTCAGAACAGAGCTGTCAAGCAATATTCAAGCGGTGACAAACGCGATCGCTAACATGAGCACAACTAGCCGTAAAGCGCCCGTATTGCCCACTGGAGAGTCTCACATGAGTACACCTGGAAATATTTACTACAGTTCCAACGATCAAGGAAGCTCGACCCGCGTTTTGGAAGCTAACACGCTGAAGAAACAAACTGATTCCGAAAGCCACGGAGTCAAGTCAAAAATTGATACGAAACAATCTAAAGTATCTAAAGATGTCGCTTTATCCTCTTCTTCGAAATCAGGGGCTGGAGGCATCCAAGCCAACAGCAGCATCCAAGACTCCATCTTAGCTTCTCAATTGAGACACATTAATCGAGAACTGACGCCGACTATTTCGGAAGTCTACCACGAAAGAAGCATCGGGCTGGGCCTAGCCCCGCCGCTATCTAAATTGTTATTAAACCAAAGCGGGCAAGGAGGATCCGGCAACAATAACTCCAACAGCGATACTAACCTCATGACCGGCCTGGAGAAGTTCGGTATCATCGACGAGAACTCCATACCGGAGAAAGACGGACACGGGAGCTCTTCTCAACCGCCTCGAGTAGCCGCCGAATGCGAGAGATTCTGCGAAAAGTGCAATCGGGCAATAGAGCAAGGTTCCGCAGTGTGTCCATGTAAGAACGTGGCCAAAAAGGTATCCAACAACAGCAAGCCGTGGCTATCTGGCGCTACAAGCCTACACAAAAACATCCAAGGCCCCGACTTGACAACAGCCGAAATAATCGAGAGGCAAACCAAAATGAAAACGCAGGAAATGGGCACTATGAAGGGAAAGAACCAAAATTTCGGAGATTCATATTCCACGGAGTTAACAACTATAAGACATGAGTTGACAAAAACAGAGCTGATTGAAAGAGACAGAAGAGAAAGTGTGATTGCGAGTATAAGCGCTGAGATTCAGAACGCAGGATCTGCCATCAAGAGAGCTATAAGTCCATTTTCCGAGATGTCTCGGAGGGATGAAGGCGACGGGCGGAGCATCGCCGACTCTCACTCCTCGTACAACGGAGTGGTGACCAGTCCTCCCAACAGCACCCGGCCCATGTTCTCCAACAACCCTTCTTCTGAAGAGAGCGACACGATGGCAGGAAGCGGTTCCAGCGAAGGGTTAGAAAAGCAGAGTCGAATGGGGAAATCGACGCATCCCCGAACTAAACTCAAACAAGGGGTGCCGCAGAAGCAAAGGACTACATTTAACATGGAACTGATCAATAATGATAAATAGATGTTAATTTAATCCATGTAAATATATTTCGTGACAAAAGCATTTCATTTTGTGGTATGGTAATGTAACTCTCCTTATCATTCATCATTCACTTTATGTAATACCACTTGGTGATTACCGGTTTCGAAATTATTTTATTATATTATATCATTTGTCCGCCTCCGTAGTGTAATGGTCAGCACGCTCGGCTACCGTTCTGGAGGTCCCGGGTTCGATTCCCAAGGGGGGTAAAAATAAATATAAGTAATTTTTTCACTCTAATATTTATTCAATATTACCATGGACTGGTACCTGAAGCGGAGGGCTGATCACCTTTCCTTCATGTGTAAAACGATCATGATAACACTGCGTTTATAAGACACAGTGCCCTATGCACCATTGGGGTGCGGATAAGGGTTTTATTATTATTATTATATCATGATGATGGAATGATTTTTCTGAAACCGGTAGTCACAAATAAGTGTTTATAAAAGTTGTATTACGCAAAGTGAATGATGAATGATAAGGAGAGTGTTATAAATGGAAATGTTCATCTGTTCAAAATCTTAAATCTTCTAAAATTATTCATTGATTGCTTTGAAATTTTGATAAATACAATGTTGCATTCGAATATGCATGTGTTTTTATATACGCCTTTGACATGTTAAAACATCTTTTTATTTACAGCAATGGCAGAGCCATCTGTTGCAAATAACAGCAACACTGCAACACTAGACATTGCTCTTGGTGGAGAGCATGCTTCTTGACAGTCGCTGTCACTTTCAATGTTTATTTCATAGATTTTTTTTGTATTTTCATTACTTCACAAGCATTTTAAAATTGCACATATCAGACATGTGTGCCTTCTTTTTTCTTTATTCTCATTTAATCAGACTGAGCCACAGCAACACCTGGCTGGGTACAGGTAGTTTAATTATACTGCACATATTGTATAAATTCTTCTCCTAACCCTTATCCGCACCCAATGGTGCATAGGGCACTGCATCGTAGCGACGCAGTGTTATCTTGATCGTTAATTGCATGAAGGCAAGGTGATCAGTCCTGCGCTTCTTGTACCAGTCCAGGGTGGTATTAAATAAATATGAGAGTGAAAATCGGTCATATTTATTTTGACCCTCCTGGGAATCGAACCCGGGACCTCCAGCACGGTAGCTAAACGCGCTGACCACTGCGCTACGGAGGTGGACATTGTATAAAAAAATTGTATAAATTTACATAATTTAATTATTATTTTGCCATTTATTCACTTATTTTTTAAGCCATATTACATAATTTGTATATTAAATATTTTAATATAAAATTTAGTTTTTTCAATGATGCCAAAATAATTTTATTTATTTTAGTAAATCATTTTTACTGAGCAATGTTTTAATTGCTTTAAAAATTATAAGTAAATATTATTTCTTATGACAAAGAATATTTTGCTCAATTTTTATAACTAGTATGTGTAATGTACAGTTTGTGTAATGCGTGTGTATATAAAATGTATAAAATATCGCTCACTCCTTTCAAGAACGTCATAAATCAAAAATTGTCAATTTTCAGTTGTGCATGTTTTCGGAATGCCCAGAAAATGTACTACATCCCAGCAAAAGTGGCATATTTTTAACTTAATATTTACCCGCTACAAGGCAGAAAGTGTTGTTTTTGCATTTTGAAGAAAAGGTGTTGTTTAATTATTTTTAAAAATAAACTAAATATTTTTCAAATGGAGAAAAAACCTTCAGGTTTTACCTGAAAAGATCTGTTGCACAGTAAAAAGTTCAATAAGTGGCTTGATATTTATTTTTAATACATTGTATTATATTTTTAAACTTTAAAAACGTTCTCCTGAAAAATCAAGTTTTTTGATTTATGACGTTCTTGAAAGGAGTGAGCGATATATAATATCGACACTTGTGATAATTTTTTAAAAATTTTAAAATGTAAAGTAAAATATTTTTAAAGCAATATATTTTGATAAAGAAAAATTATAATCATTTTATTTAAATAATAAATATTATTTTTAAATACACATATTTTCAAAATATAATATTTGTTTTATTATGTATATACTGTTATTAAAAAATATATCACAATCCTTGTGTTGAGATGGTTTGGACATGTAGAGCGAATGAGTGAGGAAAGAACGGTAAAACAAATTTATGAGGCGAATGTCAGTGGGAAAAGAAGCAGAGGAAGACCGAGAAAAACATGGCACGATCAGGTATGCCAAATACTTGAAAGTGGTCAGGTTAGGAGTCGTAACAATCGGCGGGTATGTATGAGGAGATGCACGAACGTGGAAGAGGCGAAGAATGTTTGCAAGGACAGAGTGGTGTGGCGCTCTATTCTCTCTGCCTACCCCTGCGGAGAAGCGGCGTGATGGTTAGTTAGTTAGTTAGTTTTTATCACAATTCTTATTTTAGTGTGAACGGCATAGTTTCAATAATATTCATTCAAACCCTTATCTGCACCCTATGGTGCTATGCACTGCATCATATAAATGCAGTGTTATCTTGATCATCAGCAAATTTATGAGGCGAATGAATCAAGGAAAGGTGATCAGCCCTCCGCTTCAGGTACCAGTCAAGGGAATAGTGAAAAAAATCACTAATATTTATTTGACCCCCCCTGGGAATCGAACCCGGGACCTCTAGTACCATTACACTACGGAGACAGACATTAATAATATATATAATAATAAAAAAATAAAACCCTTATCCGCACCCCAATGGTGCATAGGGCACTGCGTCATATAAACGCAGTGTTATCTTGATCGTTTACACATGAAGGAAAGGTGATCAGCCCTCCGCTTCAGGTACCAGTCCAGGGTAATATTGAATAAATATGACAGTGAAAAAATCACTTATATTTATTTTACCCCCCTTGGGAATCGAACCTGGGCCCTCCAGAACGGTAGCCGAGCGTGCTGACCATTACACTACGGAGGCGGACAAAAATAATATAGTGGTTTATAAAAATTATTCACCAAAGTTTAATAAAATATTTTCCATTTCCATAGTGTAGTGGTCAGCGCATTTGGCTAGCATTTTAGAGGTCCCGGGTTCGATTCCCAGGGGAGTCAAAATAATTGTGAATGATATTTTAAACCTTATATTTATTTAGAATTACTCTAAAGCAGTACCTGAAGCACATAATTGATCACCTTGCCTTCGCGTGATTAACAATCAATATAACACTGCATTGATGCAATGCAGTGGCCTACACACCTTTTGATACAGAAAAACGTTAGAAGTATGATTATAAAGGTCCAATAACACTTTGGCAAAATGATTCAAACAAAAACAACATCAAAAAATGTATGGTTTTGGTGACGGTTCAAACAAAAAAAAACACAACAAAAAAATATTTTGAATGATAAGACTCGAGTCAACACTGATAATAATTTTATTTCTTTTACAATAGAATATGTTGTGACACAATAATTTACATGATAAAAAGGGATTTTAATGATATTTAACATTAAGAATGGTATATTTTAAATATACTTACGATAAAATCTCTTAATTTATATTACAAATTTGGCATTAGAACATTAATTTATGATATTATTTAATGGTGCTGTTCTCCTGATGGCACCTCATATTATTTATAAGTAAATTACAATAAGTAACTGGAAAAAAAACCAATGTTTTTTAAAAAATTGTCTTGAAAATATTGAATTCAAAATGGGTAACATTTGCAATCAACCTAACACGAGATATTCAATTTTAAAATGACATTTTTTTATTTATTCTGTCAGACACCATATTATTTTCACCCTACAGATGGTATAATAAGTGCCAGAGACAAAGATTCTATTGTTTTTATAAGAAAGTTTGAGCATTCCAGGACTTACTACCTGGCATTTAGCTGGGTCAGACTTTCATCTTCTTTCATATAAAAATGATAGAAGCTTCATCGTTGTTGAGACAGCTGGTTCTCAAAGTTCTTGATCCTTTTTCTCAAAGACAATTATATCTTTAAAAATGAAGAATATATCAAAATCAATATTCTTTAAAAATCAATAATCGTCTTTTAAAAATTTAGAAAAAACTATAAGAATCCTAAATCAATTATTGCACTCCTTTTATACATAAATCAAGTTTAGTTGGGTAAGCTTAGGCTATAATGAAACCAAACTATAGTGCTTATAACCAATGATATATTATACTAGAAATGACACAGGGTGCTCCGAAATGTTTATATTTGGTGCTTTTTGTCTCCAATTATATTGCCTGACTCTGTCCCACTCCAAGAATATTATCAGGACAGACGGAGACAGTATACACCCTCATTCCTTGGGTATTATCCTTAGCTCTACCCGACCGAGTTTCTCCAGGGTATGCTTGGCTACAATAGATTAGAGACTAGAAGGAATGTGTGTTTGATTACGTATTTTTATCAATTCTTGCGTTGTATGATTGATAATCCTGAAATTATCCGGAGCATTGGTCTGTATGTTCCCAATAGTTACCTAAGACAGTGTCAGCATAGATTGTTTCACATTTCTATATACAGGAACAACCTGCCGATGGTTATGTCTGTAGGAAGAGCTACCGCTGTACTGAACAATATCACATCTGTTCCATGTGTCTGACGTGGTATTCCAAAGCGGAATTATTCTACTTTAGCAAGAGTCTTTTTACTGACTTTGTAATTTATGTATGTTTTGAATATTTTTAATGTTAGTTTGTTATGTATATATTAATTATTGAATAAATTTATTTGATTTGAGTCTCTTTCCAATGTTTAATCAGTTCACCGAGTGTCATCTCTATACATAATTACTCAACGCTTATAAGCAGTATATTGTTAGACCACTTTGAAAAGGTTAAAAAACTTAAAAAAGATTCCTATAATATTAAAACCATTTCAAAGTAACCTCACAATATGTACTACCTCATAATAAATTAAACTTAAAAAATTATCTTATGAAACACACAATTATTAAGTAAAATCATTATTGTTTTCCGTAAGCAAAGAGGCTTGTCTTTAAAAATAGGAATCAAATTGTGGCATCGTGGGATCGAACCTAGAAACTCTGGCTAAGAGCGTGTGACACTAACCATGGGACCACAACCTGATCCTTTATAAAATATTCAAATAAAACACACATTTACAAAAAAAGCGTCAAAATCACAAATACATTAATAAAAATTATTCAAAAAGTTGGAATCAATTGACATTGAACTACGACAACTTACAAACAAGCCACATATTATAATAGGGGAGTATGTATATATTTTTAATTTATACATGGTTTGAAACCAAATTAAGGTAAAAATATTTCTTACAATTTATTTGATTTCTTTGGCATATTTCCCTAGAACACAAATTGTTATGAAAGAATAAAAGTTAGGAACTTAAATTATTCTAGTTGTATGTTTATATATTGAGATTCCTCAGACAAACATACATATTACGGTCGATTCTATTTCATCCGGATTAGGTTATTTGACCTAATCAAGTAAAGAAATAACAATATTAATGAAGTTTAAGTTTAATCGTAGGTAAAGTAGTGCTTGAGTAGCTATTTAAGCTACATTTAAATTATTTATTGTAACTGCAGACAGTTGGTAGAATTCCATATTGAATTGTTGGGTAATATATCAAAAATTAAACACGGTTATTGGATTGAATTTTACTTTTATTTACATGTTATCATATATCGCTCACTCCTTTCAAAAACGTCATAAATCAAAAAACTTAAAAATAACACAATGTATTGAAAATAAATATCAAGCCACTTATTAAACTTTTTACTGTGCAACAGATCTTTTTAGGTAAAACCTGAATGTTTTTTCTCCAATTGAAAAATATTTAGTATATTTAAAAAAATTATTAAATAACACTTTCTGCCCTGTAGCGGGTAAATATAAAGTTAAAAATACGCCTCTTTTTCTGGGATATAGTACATTTTCTGGGCATTCTGAAAACATGCACAACTGAAAATTTACGATTTTTGATTTATGACGTTCTTGAAAGGAGTGAGCGATATATATGTAAATATAAGTAGAATTCAATCCAATAACCGTGTTTAATTTTGGATATATTACCCAACAACTCAATATGGAATTTTACAAACTCTCTGTAGTTACAATAAATAAGTTGAAAGTAGCTAACATAGCTACTCTAGCAGTACTTTACCGACGATTAAAACTTAAAGTTCATAAGGTGAACAATATTAATTGTTAGGAAATAATATTGTATACATTATTCAGAAATATCAAAGAATGATAAAATAAAGAAGTGGATAGGTTCATACAACTTCTCTGGAAATGCATCAAGTGAAGAGTACACTTTTTGCTTTTGTTAGTTTGCAAAATACTAGCATCTTCATTTTCTTACATTTTATTTTTAAGTATTAACCTCTAAGCTGCTCGATTTCGAGTGTCAAACTTTCCGTCCCGTGCTGGATTATTTTACATTACAATATTTTTGACAAAAAAAAACATATTTTTGCCTATTTTTTGTAGTGAAACATTCGGATATCCATCATAGATGTTCACAGTACACAATGAACTTTACTTATTATGTTTTTATGGTGTATTTACACAAAAATATTAACATTTACGGACTCGCGGCCTAAAGTATGGCGGCTGTATAGAAGACGCGGCTGTCGTATCTGCTGAGCACGAGCCGACCGGAAGTATTCACGATAAAGTTGACACTAAATTAAAATAATTTTGATATTTTATGACAATAAATCAAAGAGAACTAATTCATCCATGCCTCGAACCAAATTTAAATGCAAAAAATTATCCATAGGTGTTGATATAAGTTCGTAAAGTTGAAAAACGACTATGCATGCGATCCGCAGTCAACGGTACTTCTATAAAAAACGACAATAGATGCGATCCGCAGCTTACGGGTTAATAAGACAAATAAATGAGCTATGTAACAGATCATGATTGATGTAAGATATTGAATCCATCGTGTCTATTGTATTGTTGTATCTTTAGTTTTGTTTTTTCAGGAAACAACTTTATGCTTTTATTATGAACTATACACATCCACATTCATTTTTCAGAGATATAAACTAAACATGCTATAAATCCTTGTATATAATAGGTATGTTAAATTTTCTAAGGAAAATAACAAATATATATATATATATATATATATATATATATATATATATATATATATATATATATACAGTATATATATATATATATATATATATATATATATATATATATATATATATATATATATATATATATATATATATATATATATATATATATATATATATATATATATATATATATATATATATATATATTTATATATATATATTTTTTTAAACAGTGCCTTTACAACTGTTCAGATAGTGGTGATATTATATTATAGCGTCAGCACACTTGCTCATTTTGAATACATATAATATATGAAAAATCTCAATAATAAACATATGTTAGGAAATACATATACTATATTCAAAGTTCTGTTCCAGCCAGACCTTAAAATTTTTAACATACTCACATTTATTTAAATATTTTACAATTTTTTTTTAAATAACTTAAAATGATTATCTGTAAAATTTACCAATTTACTAACGTTCGTAATCTTAATTAAATAATGTTTTTAGAAATTCTTCAGTTTATTTTTAAAATTCAGAAAGAGTAAACACGATAAAAAATATATCAGAGTGTAGAATAAGATTAATATATTTTTTGTTACATTACAGACACTTTATGATATAATGTGTTTGAGGATAAGCATTTAAAAAATAGTATATTTATTATACAAGTACACAATAGAAAAAATACATCTTTGTTTTGGTAATAAAATGAATGGATGAAGACCATTACTAAAATTATTATAATATTTTTATAGGAAAATTTTTCTACTTTAGGACAAAATATAATTATCATACATACATTGGACTCTCTTTTTAAGCGGTTTTGATATGAGAATAACATGGCGCTACATCCTTTACATGCAGTGGCGAGTACAAAGTTGAAGTTAGTAAGGTAAGGTAGGCACTACTTAGTATGGTAGGGTAGGCACTGCTTTTCTGCCTACATGGAATGCACGCCCCTGCTTGCTACTCACTAGACTTGCTGCCAGATAAACATTATCATAAGCGGTCCGATAATCATGTGTTTAACCCTTGAAGGCCAAACTTGGAAATGAAAAATTGTCACAAAAAATAATGAGATGTTCTCATTGAACGTTTGCATGGCTTCTTTGTAAAAATCAAACAAGAAACTTACAAAAACCGCAGCGATCAATGACAGATTTTTCGTTTAAACCCAGCAAACCCAAAACATGAGAAGAAATATTACACTGACTGTAAATATATCTCTGAAATAAATGTAAACAGGTTGAAGTTTTGTCGTGATATTTTCAGGTGGAACTGCATTTTATATAATATAATATAAAATAGCATTCCACTTTTATTTTATGTTACCAGTGAACAGGTTTCGATGATGTCGGTAACGAAAAAACCTGGTCACCGGTCAAATAAAATAAAAGCAGACAATCTAGTTTTATTACTACTGTCTGATGGTTACTAATTCTTCTTCTTCTTCTTCTTCTTCTTCTTCTTCTTCTTCTTCTTCTTCTTCTTCTTCTTATTATAGGCCTTGCGGCCAGTTTTTAAGAGGGATTAGCCTCCTGCGACGTCGATTCCCAGCTATCGACTCATCTCTTTGGTGGTCTGCCCGGAAGACGTCTACCATGGGGTTGGCCGTACAGTGCGATGTGGGGGAGTCTGGATGGTTCCATTCTCCCCACATACCATTGTCTCCTTCGTTGCCTTCCCCACCTGACGACATCTTCGATCTCGCATATTTCCCTGATCCTGGCATTTCTGATTCTATCTCTTGCCTGTTATGCTATGGTTACCAATTAATAAACAATTTACAATCATTTATTCAACTCTATAATATCCTCCATTGATATTTATATATCATAGTCACATAGGAGAAAATGACCAAGTGCATTTTTTACAAAAACGTGATCATTGACTATTGGATATCTTACTAGCTTAATATTACCCTGAAAAAAAATCCATAGGATATTAAACTTGGAAGTATAATATATTGACTTATTAAAAATGACTTACTGCTGATGTTTATTTTCTTACCAAGCAAAAGTGACTTAAATGGCCCTCCTGAACATTTTACGTTTTGTTAGTTGGTCACTTTCTCCTGTACGACTACGATATGTATGTTAACCTATCCATTTGTTTTTATTTATTGTGTGGAATCTAAAGAAAGTCCAATGTATTTTCAAAATAATAATTCTGTAAGAATAAATTTCAAAGGTTAGGTTAGGTTAGGTAAGAAATTGTTTAAAATGTGCCTTTGCTTTATTTGTTAATTTTGAGAGGATAGGTGCTTTACAAACAAAAGTCAGTAGCCATTAAACATATGGTTACTAATTTTGTATTTTTTTTAAGGTTATGTTAAGCAGAAACTTTTGCATACCTATTGCATCATTGCATATAAAATAGGTGCTGTATGTTACAATGGTTTTCATACTAATGAACATTGACGTCTTTCAAGTAGGGATAATGAATGCACCTTTAAAAATATATATTGTGTAACTGATTTTTTTAAAATAATTATAGTGATTATTTAATAGTTTTGATTAAATCAGTTGGTAGCACTGAATAAAACTCTTAACAATGGTCTCATTTGGTACCTATTTGGATAAAAGTACACATTGAAGAATATTATTTGATATGTTTGTAAATTTTCCAGTCCAGGATCAGGCATAGTAAAATGATTATGATTAATTTCTTCTTATCTACTCTATCAAAAAAAGCATATCGCTCACTCCTTTCAAGAACGTCATAAATCAAAATACTTGATTTTTCAGGAGAACGTTTTCAAAGTTTAAAAATATAACACAATGTGTTAAAAATAAATATCAAGCCACTTACTGAACTTTTTACTGTGCAACAGATCTTTTTAGGTGAAACCTGATGGTTTTTTCTCCATTTGAAAAATATATAGTTTATTTAAAAAAATAATTAAGCAATACCTTTTCTTCAAAATGCAAAAACAACACTTTCTGCCCTGGAGTGGGTAAACATTAAGTTAAAAATATGCCGTTTTTGCTGGGATATAGTACATTTTCTGGGCATTCCGAAAACATGCACAACTGAAAATTGACGAATTTTGATTTATGACGTTCTTGAAAGGAGTGAGCGATATGCATAACATAAAACTTAAGTATATTAATACATTCTAAATACAATAAGTTCACACATTATAATTAATGTGTGAATGTGTGAAGGGTAAATACCCTAGATAACAAAACTATATTTGTAGACACATAGTAACCAAACATTCGTCAGGCGGACTACGCATTAAACAACGTGAAAATTATCAAAAGTATTTACTAAAAATAGTAACTGGTTACTATTTTTCTGGCGTTTCTCATGTGTGTGATTACAATCCAGGATTCGGACCTCACATACTTATATAAGAGTTTCTGCTTAGTAAAAAGCTTCTTTACATCTCACCAATAGATGTCTCTAATGAAGTTCTAGTGATTCAAGAACAAGGTTTCTAAATTGGTTCATATATATAGAACTTCCAAGAATTTGAGTAGTGTGGTTGTAAATAATGGGTAGAATTGATGAATGTTACACGTGTGTAAAGTGATCACTTAAACCAGCCTATGACGGTCGTCAGCCCCGTAAATGCCCAGACTTCCATATTCTTCTTCATCTTTGATGTCAAAAAATAATAGTAACTGGTTACATGACACTTAAGATTGGTTTATTTGGAATGAATGTAAGAGACATTTAACAATAAAACACTATTCCGTAAGCAAAGCCTGGCGGGTGCGGGGTGCAGGGAAGTAAGTGCACTTGACTTTTTACCAGAAGGGCGTCGTCGCGTAGACGAACGTTTAGTTATCTAGGATTAATGTACTTAGTGGAAAACTGTCTAAAAATATTGATATTCTGACTAAATCATTTTAAAACTTGTAGAATGGTACATTTACTTTAGTTTTGTTGTGGACAACAGGGCATATAAACCATTTTACTGAAAAAAAAATTAAATATCAGATACAATTTATGATATTGTGTGCTTTTTTCAATGTGACATTCTTGCATGTTAATGAGTTTACTATTATTATTTAAAACCCTTATCCGCACCCCAATGGTGCATAGGGCACTGCGTCATATAAACGCAGTGTTATCTTGATCGTTTACACATGAAGGAAAGGTGATCAGCCCTCCGCTTCAGGTACCAGTCCAGGGTAATATTTAATAAATATGACAGTGAAAAAATCACTTATATTTATTTTACCCCCCTTGGGAATCGAACCCGGGACCTCCAGAACGGTAGCCGAGCGTGCTGACCATTACACTACAGAGGCGGAGTTGAGTTTACTGTTGATGTTAAAATTACAATTATTTCTTGTAATTCATTAGTGAAAATTATAGACAGTGATATTATAAATTAACTGGGATCTGCTGGTTGTACAAACACAAAATCAAGCAGAGATGTGTCTAAGTACACAAAAAAAATACACAGAATTGTATAATGTATTTACTTTAGAAGAATGTGTAACAAAATGATGTAAGATAGATTTTCGAATGGAAAATAGATTTTCCAATGGAAATAGATTTGGTAAAGAGAGAATGCAAGGCTGAGATAAGCATTATCAATAAAATTAAGAAAGGTGTGGTGATCTCATCATCCAACAAATATGTGAGGCAAATGCTGTTGGAAATAGAAGAAAAGGGAATCTTGGAAGAAGAGGTATGATCAAGTATTTCAATTACACTCAGACCTCGTTTGCGTCCTTTTATATTTGCATTGTTTTAATGTTTTACTTTTGTAAATAGTCTTCTTTTTTTGACATTTCAGGACTGAATGAAAAATACGGTAACCTATATTTGTGTCGCCTACTTTCAAAATCCGCCAGATCCATGTAAGTCAATTTTACAAAAAATGCAAAATTCTCCGGGTAACATTTATGTTTCAAAGATATGTCTATCATTAGACAAAATATTATGAAATAGAGAATTTTCCCATTTTTTTGGAATTTTTTTCAGCTTAAAAAAAAAAAGCTGACAATTCGTCGGCAGTTCTCGTCAGAACTTCGGAACGCGGATCTGACTTGGGAGGATGCAAGGGAGCTGGCAGCCGACAGAAAAGCCTGGAGACAGTTTGTGGACTCCATATGCTCCACCTAGGGAGCGGATATGGTTATTATTATTATTATTATTTAAAAAAAAACACGAGACACAAACCGATAATGATATCATCTTAATTTTTTACCTATCACCACTTTCTGATTACCCGATATGAGCCAGAAGGTAAGTTTCATGAATATAGCAAAATTTGAAATACAACGCTTTTTTAAGTATTTTTCAGCAGGGTTTACAAGTATATAAATATTTTAAACAATAAAACCCACAATTGGCATTCCAATAGAGAATTTATTTTAAAATCTTATTAAATTGGATCTGGCGGATTTTGAAATTAGGCGACACATTTGATGTTTATATGATTTCTAAAGGAAAATAGCAATTCACTTTGCGTTGTTTCAATTTGCTTCGCGATATTTCGGAACGTATCTACAACGCAAAGTCCAAGTGTACTTGAAAGTGGTCAGGTTAGGAGTCGGAATAATCGGTTATTATGCATGAATATGAAAGGGGCAAATATTTTTTTAAAAGATAGAGTGATTTAGTAAATAATTCTCTCTTTCTACCCCTGCGGAGAGGCAGTGTGATAGTTAGTTAGTTTTTTTTTTTTACTTAAGTTTTATTTAAAAAACTAGATTAAAGACTTTATCCAGAATAAATCAGTTTTTTTTTTAAATATTCATCTATTAATGCAAGTGCATTTATATAAAGATAATGATTAAAGAAAACACCTCGTTTTTTACCACTTGAGTTTTATTATAGACTACATGTTTCAGAAGTTAAACTTCCATCATTCAGGTCTGTATAATAACTTATTATACAGTCAGTTACTATACAGACCTGAATGATGGAAGTTTAACTTCTGAAACATGTAGTCTATAATAAAACTCAAGTGGTAAAAAACGAAGTGTTTTCTTTAATCATTGTAACATGTCTTACCACAAAGTTAATGCCGAAACAATAAATATATAAAGATACATATATGAAGGAAATAACACAATTCATTTCAATTACTTGAAATTTTACTGACAAAAAATATTATGTATTTTTTAAATAACCTCTTTTTTTTAAATTATTGATAAATATTTGAATTATTTATTAAGATTAGAAAAATACGAAATCTTTTAATCTTATCACAAAAAATTGTGTACAAAATCCTTAACACAATTAATGTAAACATTGAGAATGTTGGAAGCAAATTTATAATTATCCACCAAAATCTAAAAAACAGTTAGCAATACCAAGATAAAAGGTAACATAATAAATAATCTACATAGCTTTCAAAACAACAAGTGAATTTTCTAAATAACTTAGAATATACAACATTTTGAGTGTGTCCAAATACTTGTTCACAAAATCTGGATTATCTCCAATTACAGGAGTTATTTTCATATTATTTTTTGATATCTCATCAAAGATGAAGAAGAATATGGAAGTCTGGGCATTTACGGGGCTTACGACCGTCATAGGCTGGTTTAAGTGATCACTTTATACACGTGTAACATTCACCAATTCTACCCATTATTGACAACCACACTACTCAAATTCTTGGAAGTTCTATATATATGAACCAATTTAGAAACCTTGTTAATATAAGAGTTTCTGCTTAATAAAAAGCTTCTTTACATCTCACCAATAGATGTCTCTAGTGAAGTTCTAGTGATTCATGAACAAGGTTTCTAAATTGGTTCATATATATAGAACTTCCAAGAATTTGAGTAGTGTGGTTGTCAATAATGGGTAGAATTGATGAATGTTACACGTGTGTAAAGTGATCACTTAAACCAGCCTATGACGGTCGTAAGCCCCGTAAATGCCCAGACTTCCATATTCTTCTTCATCTTTGATGAGATATCAAAAAATAACTTAGAATATACTTTCAACGACATTTAAAACAGTAAATGTTTTATTTACAAAATGGTTGACAGTTTTACGTGAATGTCGCAGAAATTACTTGACAAGAAAACTGCAATTTTGTAATAAATACTCTCACTTCATATGTGTTTCATTCTAGACAAGGTAATTTCTCTACATAATAAAGATTTCATCTTCAACAACTTCTTTGCTGTGTCACTTCTAATAAGATAATCTATTGCTCGTTGTCTTTCACTCCCCTTTGATTATATCTGCAATGGAAGACTTTCCTTCGTTCCGGCATCAATACTAATGTAATTTCAACTCAAAATCGATATTTAATTGTAGATAAAATATAATTAACAGTTAAATCATATCATTTCTTAATCCACTCACATTTTTTTCCTTATTTGATCTAAATGATGTACATAAAAAGTAGTTCTTCTAAATCAGAGTACTCCAACTTTTTTCCTTTATATTACCTATAACATCTCTCGAAAAGTCATCCTTGAAATATATTTACTATTTTATTTTACACAAGGAACCTAAGTGTTTATTACTTTTCTTGGAAATTAATGAAGTAAATAAAAACATATGAATCTAGCCCATTCCTATGCAGTAAAGTTTTACAAAAACCATAATATTTAACAGCTCTGCAGTCCAGAGCAGGAGCGGGGAACCTTTTCATTTCTAAAGGGTACATTCATTTATCTGATTTAACATACGGCAGCGTTTGTAAAATTTCAATTCAATCCATTGACTACTTTTCGAGTTTTGCAGACACAAACATACGGAAGTGGAATTTTTATATATAAAGATATTCAGATTTTTTTAAAATTAATTTGGCCAGTCAAAAGTCAAAAGGCCGTATTAGTGTAGTCAAGAGGCCATAGGTTCCTAATCCATCCCTGGTCCAGAGAGTTCCAACAAATTTTAAAAGAAAATAAGCATATTTATTTATTAAACTTATTTGTAATAAATTTTAAATATATTTATTTATTCTCTATGAGAGTTTGAAGTTGTAACACTAAATCTCTGGCGAGGGAGAGCACTGCCGGAGCGTTGTGGCGCTCGGCCATTTCTGTAAAGAAATACAAGATATGTATAGGATTTTTTTTATGAACACAGAGTGAATTTATAAATAAAACACTTGTTTTATACCACTTCAGTATTATATTGTTACGACTAGTGATGACTCTTCAGTTCTTCGGACACATTGTGCGTGGTAATGAGGATAACCTGGAATGGTTGTGATCAGTAGCCTCGGGGGAAAGAGAGGGAGAGGAAGATCCCCCACACGATAGACCGATCAAGTTAAGACAGCAGCAGACACCTCGGTGGTTGGAGCGCTACGTGCAGCGCAGTCAAGGGACAACTGGAGAAGAGTCATTGCTTCGAGAAGGGTCACAACCCTCAGTAAGTAGGACTAGGACAGAGAAGAAGTAATAGTAGTAGTAGATGGAAGCATCTATAACTTTGAAAACTAGTCATAATAATATAACACTCAAGTGGTAAAAAACAAGTGCTTTATTTGTAATTTAATCATGTCTTACCACAAACTGAATGCGGGAACAATAAATAACAAAACAGAGTTATATTAGGTAAAATAATGATACAGTGAAACCTCTATCTATCGTTTTTAAGTAACCTATTAAAATAAACTATGAATACGGGAAAAAAATGAATGCGGGATTAAGAGGTCAATACGCAAATAGATACGACCGAGTAAAGATACCGTCCTCCCAATCTGCATAACCATTCGTAGGCTAAAATTCTAAGAAAAATACATGTTTCAGATGCAAATGTATTTATTTAAAAAAAAATACAAACCTGAATATAATTTAAAAAAATACTTTTGTTTTTCAACTGTTTTACTTTCGTAAGTCAATAGTATATTTTCGGCTTCTGGCATCGGTTACACAAGCTTTCGATAGTTTCTATCCCATACGTTGCCGTTGAATGTAAGAAAATTGGAAATAATGTAAAAAAAACCAGACAAAATGAATCAAATATGCAGCTTAATTCGAACGATAAATGCGGTAAATGGTGATTGAGAAACGATCGATGCGGTTTAGTTAAGTATGAAATTAAGTCGGGATAGAAGAAATAAACGACACATCCGGGAAAACGATTATTCGAGGAACGATAGATAGAGGTTTCACTGTACTTACCATTGAAGAACTTGATAATGTCAGTGAAGTCCATGCTGTTGGAAAGGATAATATCTCGGTACGACTCCAGGAGAGCAAGCGCCAGGAAGAGCACCATGTGCGATGAGGAAATGTGGCGTGCTGCCCATATCATCTCCCACGCTGAGAATACCTGGAAGGATCATGCACTTCACTTATTATTGGGTTACATAGAGGTCATGTAATTTTTTTTTTAATATCAATGATATTTTTTCTTTACCCATTTATGGTTATTATAAAATATGTAATCTTATTATTACGTTGACCAGTTTAGAAGCGAACAGCTTCTTCCCCAATACTTACTTATGTAAAAATATACCAATTAAAACTATTTGTAAATTAATCTTAAGGATGAAGCTGCTTACTTCAAAACAGATTAATTAAGTTACAGTAAGATATTCAGTGATTTCATAACATGGTTAATTTTTATGCTATAAAATGAAAAAACCACAATGTTAGTGCTTCATGTATTATTTATAAATATAGGATATTTAAAAACGGTTACAATAGAAATTAAGAATGTGGTGATAAGTATGTTAAGCTACCATGTCACGGGTTCAATTAAGCTACCATGTCGCGGGTTCAATTTTTAGATGGTCAAAATAAATATGTGTGTTGTATAAGTGTTTTGTAACTGTAATATTTATTTGATATTATCCCAGACTGGTACCTGACACGCAGGACTGACCACCTCACCTTCATATAATAAACAAACAAATTAACATTGCACCAATTTGATGCAGTGCCCTATGAATCACTGAGGGGAGATAAGAGTCAATAGTAGAAACGAAGAGTTCTTACATCCTGATAAAGAAGTTCCCTCTTGAAGTCGAGAAGGAACCAGCGATAGCAGAAGTAGAAGTGTGTGTAGTCTCCGTGAGCGTGCATCAGCTCGTACATCTCACAGTCCAGGATTTGTATGAGAGATCTGAAATTGTATTAGCTGATTAGTTGAAAGTGCATTCACAGTGATCTTGGGAATCTTACAAATAACCCTAGTTGGGGTTGTTAGTTTAGTTATGAGGTTCAAATGGACACCAATCAAATATTGGAATTGTTGAATGACTATCAAATTATAGAGTGAAAAAATGCTTTAGAGAGATTTCAAAGGTTTTACTAACTTGCTAATTTCAACCAAAGAAAAAAAATCATTTTTCATTGTAAAAAAAACATTATGTTGACAAATTTTTTTAATAATTTATTTCTATCAAGGGTAGAATGGTGAATGTTACACAATTTTTTTAAAGTTTTGAATAACTTTTTACAGTTGACTAGCGTAACTGTGGCTCGGGTTAAATAGAAAAGAACAAAAAAGCAAAATAACAAAAAAACAAAAACACAAATTCAAATACAACATTGTGAAAAAATTTCAAGGAAATGGGTGAATAACTTGAGGATTTTGATTTGATTGTATTGATTTCAGATTTTGAATAAACAAAAATTTGCATCAAAAGTTGAAAAAAAAAATACTTGGAAATAGTTATTTTTAATCAGACTAAAGACAATCATTACACTACGGTAGTAAATCTTTAAAGGTTAATTTAGTTAGAGAATCTTTGAAGGTTAATTTGGTAAGTGAATCTTTAAGGTGAATTTGGTAATTGAATCTTTAAAGATTAATTTGGTGACCTCATGTTGGCAAAGTGTGCGTCCATAGCGCCCCCGGCTGGGAAGTTGTCGAGCATGCGCCCCATCAGGCAGCAGAAAGCGGAGTAGGCGGCGGCCTCATCGTCCAAGAGTACCAGCAGCGGAGCCGCCAGGTCACACATGCCCTGCATGTACCCCGAATCCAGATGCTCCCAAACGTACCTGACACCAAATACAATGCAATACTCTACAATATATAGCGATGAACCCTTTCATTGACTTAAAGGTGGAGACTGACCGGAGCATTTCGTCGTAACATAACATCGTAACATCGCTCGCGGCGAGCATCACCGAGCGTCCGAAACTATGGATGGAGGCTCGGTTCCCTGTACTGACTGCCTGAATGCTCGCTTCGTAACGTGTTACGTTACGACAAAATGCTCCAGTCAGTCTCTACCTTAAGAGTTCTAAAAAATAATGCTACCTTGAGACAAGATTGACTTGATGTCAGTGCTGGAGTATCAAAAAATCTTGTACACCAAACTGAACTAGACAAAACTATGATTTGGCATTAAATAAAATACTTTATTTATTGTTTCGGCATTAACTTTGTGGTAAGACATGTTACAGTGATTAAAGAAAACACTTGTTTTTTACCACTTGAGTTTTATTTTAGACTACATGTTTCAGAAGTTAAACTTCCATCATTATAGGTCTGTATAATAACTATTATACAGAGTTATTATACAGACCTGAATGATGAAAGTTTAACTTCTGAAACATGTAGTGTATAATAAAACTCAAGTGGTAAAAAACAAGTGTTTTCTTTAATCATTGAAATAAAATACTTGTATAAGACCACTTTTTAAGTTTATTAATGTTAACACAACTATTTTCAAAAACTACAGATGTTCTTATCGACAGGCGAAAATACAAACTGTTTGAAGAGGGGAAATATAAACTGTTTGTCATTATGGTGAAAATACAGTTTGTTTTTACATCTGTAGCTCTCTAAACTAGTCGTGTTAACATTAATAAACTCAAAAAGTGATCTCATACAAGTGTTTATTTTTATACTTAAATGAAGTGAAACATGTTTTTTTTTGGATGCTTCTCTTAGGTTGAGATAAAATTCACACAAATAGATAATTCACCTTATGAATGTTTTAATATATTTGGAGTATAAATTAGTTGAGTCCATTTCAAAAAGATGTCTCTGGCTGTTGTTACAGCTAACTTTCAGAGGGATTAGACATCTGCCAACAATATTCAGTTTATTTCGCTTTGAGTTTCATGCAAAACTTTTGTTTTTTAATGCATTGAACATGTCAATTTTTGTGTTTACTAAACAACAATAGCGAGAAGTTTAAGTTTTCTGATTTGATTGGAAGAAAATAGAGATGAATAATATAATTTTGCAATACTAACGTGCTCATGACATTCCTCAACTTGTCGAGGTTGTCTCCCGTGAAGTACCAGTAATTCCTGTCACACCTTTGCACATCCTTGTCTATTCGGTGCAAATTAAGGCCGAAATTCTCCAGCAGCTCGATCTGTAATTGTTCAGGCGGAAATGTGACACAATGACGTTTGATAGATGCTCGAATGATGAAATATAGAAAAAATAAAAGAAATAATTGATAGAATAAAGAAAGGTTGAGATGGCTTGGAAATGTGGAACGAATGAGTATGGAAGTACGGAAAAACAAATATATAGTCCAAGCGAATTAGAATCAACCTCAAAAAAAATATGGTTTTCATTTTTTGCAAAGTGTTAACAGCAAAAAAAATCACAATTTATGTACAAAATAATAATCGTTTTATTTTGATAGTTTGCCAAAAGTAAAAACTATTCATTTCATTCTGGTGCTTGACCTAATATTCGCCTGGACTAAGGACCTATATAAGGTAAATGTAGTCAGAAATAAAAGCAGGGGAAAACTTGGAATGATCTGGTACTTCAAACATTTGAAAGAGGACAGGCCTGAAGTTTTTTTTTACCCCCTTGGGACATCCAGCAAACGAGCAAATTTTTTTACAAAATCATTCACTTACGCTGTACACTCCTCCGTTAGAACTGGCCGGAGACACACAGTTGGAGCGGGGACCCTCCTTGGCCTCCTGAGATGCAGTTGGGCAGTCCAGGGTGTCGAAGGACGTACATGCCGAGTTGCGTTCCTCTTCCAACGCCCCCAACGGTGACTTGCACGGACTTATATTTCCTAGGAACAGATTAGAAAAGCAATCAGTTTTAAATTAATCATGTTCTTATTTTCTTCTTGGATTGGTTTGCAACAAAGATTAGCATCTTCCTCAACTCTGTCTAGTCCTCTGCAGCCCTATTCAGCCCCAGGTCGTGTCAGCTCAATTATTCATAAACCTGCTCTAGAAACTCTCATCGAAGGCTCCCTCTAGAGTTTGTCTCCTCAGTCATACCCTCCATTAATGTATGCAGGAGGTTTTCATAGCTTGTTTGTCCACAGTACTAGGGGTTTTCGGTTCGATTTTCATCTATCCACATTTGCTCCCTATGTGGAGCATATAAAGTCCACAGAGGTCAATATAGATCATAAAAAGACACATTTCTAATGTGTCTCATTTTACAATGCTTGTGAACCAATGGATATTTATTTTAAAATCTATGAAATAATAAAACAATTGAAAATATTGAAAAAACTAATGGACATCAGCTGTCAAGAAGCACATTGTTCACCATGGGCAATGTTTAGTTCAGTAAACCCACCTATAACATTGAAATAGGTAGGTACCGCGTTATTGGAGGGAACATTATATGGGATTAATGTTTTTAAATTGTATTTTAATTTTAAATTACTCATTTCAGTCTTTTTCGCTGGTTACAATGTGAAAATTAAATTTAAAACATTAACCCTATATAAAGTTCCCTCCATTGACGCGGTACCTATCTGAATGTAATAGGAACGTTTAATGTATATAATGTGTTGCTGTTACATTTAAATATATAATTGCTTTTTCACCCTAATAATTATTCTCTACGTCACTTTTTTTTATTGTTCGCAGAGGGATACCACAAATGTCCAACTGAAAGAAAGCCATGACTAAAAAAAAATGGAGAACAATCACATATATGTAAAGCTTACTTACCACTCACATATCCCACAGGAGATGCACTCGACACAATATCAACCGAAGGGTTTGTGACGATAACGCTCGTGTGATTTTGAACCGTAACCGCCATATCCTTTCCAAAGTTATCGTCTACTTCATTTTCCAATACGGGATCATCTGGGATGGCGCCATTCACGTGTCCATTTATCCTGGCCATGCTCTCGGCTATTTTCCTAATCTCAGAGTGGTTCTGTTCCGATATATCTCCTCTCGGACAACTGTCTTCATCTACCTCCATTTCTTCCTGAGGGTTCGGGTGGGCCGATTCACCATTCGTGTCTTCCGGCATGTCGACGTTTTCGTCCAGGGACGATTCTACGACTAGAGCGGCAGTTTTCTTGGTGGCTGAAGAGTCGTTGCACTGAGAGGAATGTTCCTCTTCGCATTTCTCCAAGTGCGATGGGTCCTGGAGATCGCTCTGATCCGGTGACATGACGGGCGGGTTATCATCGTCTGACATAAAACTGCAATTGTCTTCCGACACCTAAAATAAATAAAAGGAAATTAATACATGCACAATTCGCTCACTCCTTTCAAGAACGTCATAAATCAAAAATCGTCAATTTTCAGTTGAACATGTTTTCGGAATGCCCAGAAAATGTACTATATCCCAGTAAAAGAGGCATTTTTTAACTTAATATTTACCCGCTACAGGGCAGAAAGTGTATCTAAAAAGATCTGTTGCACAGTAAAAAGTTCAATAAGTGGCTTGATATTTATTTTTAATACATTGTATTATATTTTTAAACTTTAAAAACGTTCTCCTGAAAAATCAAGTTTTTTTATTTATGACGTTCTTGAAAGGAGTGGGCAAATTGTCTCACCTGAAATACAATCTGAAAAGATCCTATCATTTTTATGCAAAAGAAGATGGAAATCTGAACATTCCTGGGCTTACAACTTAACATTTTTCTGGCTAAAGTGATAATTTTATACATGTTTAACATTATTTGCCTCCATGGTCAGCACGCTCAGCTATTATACTGGAGGTCCCGGGTTCGATTCCCAGGAGGGAGTCAAATAAATATAAGTGATTTTTTCACTCTAATATTTATTCAATATTACCCTGGACTGGTACCTGAAGCGGAGGGCCGATCTCCTTTCCTTCTTGTGTTCAATGATCAAGATTACACTGCGTTAATACGATGCAGTGCCCTATGCACCATTGGGAGCGGATAAGGATTAGAAGAAGTATAAGATGTAACATCCACCATTCTATCCATTACTGAACATCATTATTGTATCAATGCATACGTGTATTATATTAATTTTTGGAAAATGTGTATATTTGCACTGTTGTTGGATTCCTTTTGTATGTAAGTTGTAATTTTGATAGATGTGGAATTTTGGCAGACGGTGCTGCCATTAGTCAAAATTTTATATAGTATATAGCTTTTTCCAATGAATTTTCCCGTTTCTGTTAGAATAAATAATATTTTAAAAAAAATTATAAATGGAAATGAATTTATTTAATTGCGGGAATGCTTAAAAGCGTCTTTTACATACTGTTGATAGAGAGTGGGACACGCTTATAAGGGTTCTATGCGCTTACTTTTAGTGGAGCGCTAGAGATGCCAAAAAACACTGTACAGATGGGAATTGGGCTTGCGGTTATTTATAATTAGTATACTGAGGGTCGGGCGGCAGACTGTCTGAATATGATTAGGGTAGGGGTTGATAAAAAAAAACCACCCGACAACAATGTGATAGAATACTTTTTGTACCAAGCAGTGATGGATGACCAAATCAAAAAATGACTTGGTATTTGTATTCGATAAAAACAGAAAATGGTGTTAGCTTCTGAACAACCCTGGAAAATCTAACATGACTTATATCAAGCATCGACAATATGAAATAAGTTAACCCTTTGGTATTAAACAAAACAATCGCCCAATCCTAGGCTGGCCAGGACAAGTGTCATAAAATTCATAAGTGTCATGCCTTTGCCAATTTTTGTCCCCCCGTGAGCAAACCACACAGTCTCTTTTTGATCCTATACGCAAAACATGTAGTTTTGCCATCCAGGCGGTCCTCCATTTAAGGAGTAGAGAGCCTACTTGGAATCTTTCGAAAGTCCCCTACCAACTAAAGTTTTCACAAACCTTAAGTGACTCAATGCTAGCAAGGACCTTGAGTAACTGGCGTGACGGAGTTGTACCTGCGTTACTACGTATCCCAGCCTTTTATTATTTAAACAACATAACAGTACATAGTGGCGACACTCGCTAACCGATTTACTGGGGAATTTACCATGTCGACATATTGTCGCCATTCGAGTGCAAAGGGTTAAAATTAAAAGTTATTTGTTCATAATCACCTCGTGATTATTGTCAACATTGGCCTTGGGCTCGGTGAGTCTGGCGATGGAAGCCGCGGTGGCTTCGCGGTCCCTCTGCCTGACGATGGCCTCCACGGCCAACCACTCCGACATGGTGGTCTCGTAACGTCTTCTGTCCGCCAAGTCTTGATCCCGTCTCTCTTCGGCAGTCGAACCAAATCTGGGAGATCAAAACCATTACCATAAGCCTTTCTTCAATCGGGTTCAAAGTAATAAATGAAGTGTGTTTATATAAGAAAAAGGGGCTTCCCGTTGCTTGGAACCAAGTTTGCCATTAAAATGACACCCTGTAACTAAGATACTTCTACAAGTCATGATTTCCATTTTCATTTTTAAAAAACCAGTATCAGCACCTTGAATAAAATCCCTTACAATGTTTGAAAAAACCAGCATACTAAGACCTCACTTTGCGTTGTAGATACGTTACATAATTTAATTTTATAAAACACGAAATTACCATTCAGAAAATTTAAAAATGATTCTGTAAAAAATGATTTTAAAAAACAACGCAATTCGAAAAAACAATGATGCAAAGAGAGATCTGAGTGTACCTTGAAAAAAATTCTGTTTTATATCTGAAAATACTACTACACTGAAAAATATGTATTTATTATTATTTTTATCCGGATGTAATGGTGCATAGGGCACTGCATCGTATATAGGCAGTGTTATCTTGATCATTTAATACATGTAGGAAACGCAATCAGCCCCATGCTTCAGGTACCAGTCCAGAATAATATCAACATACTGTTTACGGTGTGCACATATATTTGTGCATTTCAGAAACCTTTTGTTGCTGCAGTGTGTATATATAATATTTGTGATGGAACAGTGATCCTTAAACCAACAAATGGGAATGTCAACCTACTTGTAGTATCCCAGAAGATACGGCCACACTTCCTTCCTGATTTCATGCTCCACTCCCCCGTAGTAGGTGAGACGGTACACCTCCAGGCCATTATTTACAGCGCCTGTTTCGTCTGTGAGCTCCTCCCACCTCTGCTTTGTCAGCCCACCAGAAGCGCCATCTATATTTGTAATTTGATACCAATTTGTTCAATATGAATCAAGCAAATATCGCTCACTCCTTTCAAGAACGTCATAAATCAAAAAACTTGATTTTTTAGGAGAACGTTTTTAAAGTATAAAAATATAACACAATGTATTAAAAATAAATATCAAGCCACTTGATGAACTTTTTACTGTGCAACACATCTTTTTAGGTAAAACCAGAAGGTTTTTTCTCCATTTGAAAAATATTTAGTATATTTAAATTAAACATTAAAAATTAAAAAAAACATTAAAAATTAATTAAACAATACCTTTTCTTCAAAATGCAAAACAACATTTTCTGCCCTGTAGCGGGTAAACATTAAGTTAAAAATATGCCTCTTTTGCTGGGATATAGTACATTTTCTCGGCATTCCGAAAACATGCACAACTCAAAATTGACGATTTTTTAATTATTACGTTCTTGAAAGGAGTGAGCGATATGTTCGCAACATTTTGTTTGTGTCCAAATCACACCGTTAGTTATAAGTTATTTTTACATTTTGACATCTCAACAAAGATGAAAAAGAATATAGAAGTCTAGGTGCATAGGGCACTGCATCATATAAACGCAGTGTTATCTTGATCGTTAACATATGGACGAAAGGTGATCGGTGCTCCGCTTTAGGTACCAGTCCAGGATAATATTGAATAAATATTAGAGTGAGAAAATCACTTGTATTTAATCGTTGGGTAATAAATCCAAAATTAAACAAGGTTTATTGGATCGAATTCTACATTTATTTATGTATATGTTAATACGTGACGCGTTTCGTCTTATTAAGACATTATCAAACACCTTTGAAAATGTCTTAATAAGACAAAAGTGTTTGATAATGTCTTAATAAGACGAAACGCGTCACGTATTAACACATACATAAAAAAAATAGAATTTAATCCAATAAACCTTGTTTATTTTAGATATATTACCCAACAATTCAATATGGAATCCTACCAACTGTCTGCAGTTAGAATAACTCACTTATATTTATTTGTCCGCCTCCGTAGTGTAATGGTCAGCACGCTCGGCTACCGTTCCGGAGGTCCCGGGTTCGATTCCCAAGGGGGGTAAAATAAATATAAGTGATTTTTTCACTGTAATATTTATTCAATATTAACATGGACTGGTACCTGAAGCGGAGGGCTGATCACCTTTCCTTCATGTGTAAACGATCAAGATAACACTGCGTTTATATGACACAGTGCCCTGTGCACCATTGGGGTGTGGATGAGGGTTTAACATAACATATTTATTTGATCACCCCCTAGGAATCGAACCTGGGACCTCCAGAATGGTAGCCGAGCGTGCTGACCATTACACTATGGAAGCGGACAAAATTCCATATTTTACATAATTAAAATTAGTGCTTGACATAAACTAGAAACAAGTACAAAAATGAGCGTATTTACACGCTAATTTTGTATGGCCGGCCTGGCGAGCCTGGCATTGGAGAGCTTAAGGCAGAGAACTGGTGAAATGACTTTGCAAATTAATTAATAACCAATGACCAATTAATTTATTCAAACAACTTTCATATCATCTTCCATTGACACCAAATAGATCTTACCGGAAGGAACAATATTGGCATTGACCAGTCCCGAGAGGTGAGTTCTAACTGTGGAGAGGTGACGACAGTATGCCAGCCAGCCGTAGAAGGCCCGGGATATGATCTGTCTGCGCATCGTACTACATACGAGCGCGATAGATGCAGTCTGCTGCACAGGCTAGACAAACAAACAAAAAATAGATAAGGTAGCTAATAATGTACCTTTTCTATTTAAAAAAATTATGAAAATTCCAAAACATATAGTAATTTGTTCTAGTTCATATTTTTAAGTAGTTGAATGTCAATTGCAAACCCAACCCCAATCTGTACAGTGTTTTTTGGCTTATCTTTTGCCACCAAAAGTAAGCAAATAGAATGCTTATAAGCGTTTCCCACTCTCGATCAACAATATATTAAGGACGCATTTGAGCGTTTCCCGCAATTAATGTGTTAAGTTTGACTTCCCCCTTAGGAATCGAACCCAGGATCTCCAGTATGGTAGCCAAATGCGGTAACCATTACATTATAGAGGCGGACTGATAAGTTTTGACCCACCATACTAAGAAAAATGACATTTTTATTTGCGGTATATATGGTTACAGTAATTCAAACAGTATTTTATGGTAAAACACTTTCAATTTTTGGGTAATATATCCAAAATTAAACAAGGTTATTGGATTGCATTCTACTTTTATTTACATATATATGATAATATGTGAAGCGTTTCGTCTTATTAAGACATCAAATACATGTTTGATAATGTCTTAATAAGACAAAACGCGTCACATATTATTATACATACATATGTAAATAAAAGTAGAATTCAATCCAATAACATTGTTTAATTTTGGTTATATAACCCATAAATTTAAAATGGAATTCTACCAACTGTCTGCAGTTAGTCTACAATAAATAAAACACATTCACTTTGGTTTTTATAAGAATCCCACCTGGACGTCTTGCGGCAGAGGGCTCGGCAGAGGCGGAGAGCAGTGCGTGTCCAGGGACATGCTGGAGCTGTCGGAGCTGCCGGTGGTGGAGGCGGAACCGAGAGGCTTGCGGGGGGCCCGGGGGGACGCGGGGCTTCGCTCCAGGAGAGAATGCCTCGATACTACAATACAATCAAGAAATAATAGCTATTCACAACATTTAGAGTGTGTTCAAATACTCATATTCACAAATCTGGGTTTTTTCGGCTTAGGAGTACTATAATAGGAGAAAGTGCATATAATAGAGGGTCAAAGTGTGGGCAGAAGACAGATCTCCTGGCTCCTGAATATATGAGATTGGACACTGTTTAGAGCTGCCCAAGGCAAGGAAAATTAGGTTGTCCAAACTTAAAACACAGTTAGGGACATTTTTTTTGTGGTAGGTTTTTTTTGCATTTTTGGACTAAGTAGAATCTACTTAGTCCAAAAATGCAAAAAAAAAACGTACTACAAAAAAATGTTCCCTACTGTGTTTTGAATTTGAAAAGCCGAATTACTCTCAAGTGATATAACAGGTCAAATTATAAGCTGCAAAAAATATTTGAAATATTTTTTTCAGGCATTTCCCAGTGTGTAAAAAATAATCCGAGTTTCGTACTTGGATACATCCAATAAAAAACGTATCTGCTAAGTAAAAGCTTTCTCAATCCAACACAGATGGCCGTTGTACTGTGTCATGAGATTGATCATATATCTAAGAGTTTCAAAAATTTGCGTAGTGTGGTTGTCAATCAAGGGTTGAATGCCTTAACCAACCTATGACATGTTATAAACCCAGACTTCCATATTCTATGTTGAGATATCCATGGTATATGTAAAAAAAAGTAATCATAGCAATCACTATGGCTTCAATATCCTTCCTATCAGTCATGCACTACCTGGAACAACTTCCAGATCCAAGTCTCAACAGACATTCTGAGTCGTTTGAAAATGAACTACATCATCAGTTAACCACCTACCTCTGAGAATTATCTGAAACACATTGTACTTTCCATCACAATTTTATATAATTATTTTGAATGGTTAATATTTCAACTCACCGTACTTGCCGTACTCCTGATGGTTGATATTATTATTGACAATCCTAAACACGTAATCACTGGCCTGATTGTCGGGATTATTATTAGAGATGTAATTATTTTCCTCTGTATCTTCACTAGCATTACTGTTGGCCTCTGTCACAATGGGAAGTGGCCTTCGACGCGGTCTACCCCGTGGCAAAACCTGCAAACAAATAAAGCCTTTAACATAATACATATCGTGTCTCTTCTTCCAACCCCGGGGATTCCGGCGCCCCGGAAGGCCGCTGACGACCATTCACCGACTATACTCAGCGGAACTTCGAGACGCCGGACTGACCTGGGAGGAAGCCAAGGAGATGGCGCGTGACAGAGTGACTTGGAGACGACTCGTGTTGGCCATATGCTCCACCTAGGGAGCGAACATGGATAGAAGAAGAAGACATATTTACAGTATCTAATATAAAAATACTTTAATGAATACACTAATAGAGAAACAAAAAGTCTTAAACATAGTAAGCACTGGTAAATGCACGTCTCCTTCACACACTATCAGCGAGCAGCGAGAGAGAATGAACCACAACGTTTAAATTTATCCATTATAACATGGAGAAGAAATGCTGAGAAAGTACAGACTTCAAGGTGGATAACTATATATCAAATAAATCTTTCCTATCAAAAGCATTGGCTAACATATGAAGCAGCGGAATGGGAGAGAACATGGCATAGTTTACATTATGTGCAAATACTGCGAATACAGATTTTTGCCTAGTACCTCTTCGACGCGCGCTAAGCTTTATTTGATATGACTAGGCTATGGTGATTTCTTGATGAATACCAATGAGTACTGTAAACAACTGCCCTCATCACATTGTATACTGTATATGAGACCAATGTATCCTTGGCAGTGCCTGTATACATTGAAATAATGCACATGAAGAGAAGATGTCTGCAGACACTTGGCTAATGACTTATAACAGCCTACAAATAACCTGAGCTATTAGATGCCCAAGATAAATATACTGGCAGAGCTTGAGGAAGGTGTATACCCATAGATGAATGCAAAATGGCTTTTGAAAAAGATTTGTTATAGCAAATAAGGTATTCGAAAGGCAACTTCAATATTAATATATGGGCTGTTGGCTTAATGACCAGTGAGACATTTCGCAAGAGATTAATATCAGAAAAGAAATGGCGAGAAACCGGTTCTTCTACATACGTGACCTCTTTAGTAACAGAAATATAAACCACAATCTGCCTATGAATTGTACTATACTACATCTTTTCAGTGCTTCTCTATGCCGTCAAAACCAAGACTCTCACCCAAGCAATAAGGAAGATTGAAGCATTCAACATTCAGCATTCAAGAATACTCAAAGTTTCATGGATTGGGAGATAAGTAAGGGTCTGTCAGGAAGCCTAGATGTTTCTGTATCAAATCCGGGAATATGGTTGGGAAAGGTTTCAATGAGTGGCACGATAAGAAAAAGAAATATCAACTGTGAACTTACTTTTCCAGTTCCCCTCTGTGACCAGAGAGGTGGATCCAACTGCCCGTGTGGTAGGAGCCCAGTTTCTAAGCAACTCAGGAATGCCAGCAAGTGACCACCTACAAAAAGACCATTAAACAATTATCATGCTTTATTTTATACAGATTACATAAACACCTTATAAAACTTGGTATTTTTAATTCACTTTTTTGTTGATCAACTACCGAGAGCTTTCACCTAATAGGCATCTCCAGAATGGAAGATTTATCAATTAATTTATTTTATTTCATCAAACATATAATTACAAATTATAATAATGTGCCCTGACTGAGTTTTCCTATGCAGGGGGCATATTTAACAATGTTTATTTATAAAATTTTACAAAAGAAAATTGTTTATGACATGTAATCAAATACGACATGGCCAAATAATGCGATCTATTTCAGGTCTACCCACTTCCATCATCCATTTATGAATAGCTCTTTTATAATTAGTTTGTATTTTTAATGACCTATGGATAATGGAAGCAGGGTGTACAACTTTATTGCATAATAATCAAAGTTCTTTTGACCAAAAGAGGTGTTAGGTTTTGCTTGATGTGTTTCTGTGTTTTGGAATTTTAGTTCTATGTATGTTATACCATAAGTGTGTTAACTGTGATTTGTGTGCTTTGCTGGGAGGTACTTTCTTGTGTTATGTGAGATTAATTCTTAAATGCATATGTGACTGGTTGTGATTGATAGCAAGGAGGAGAAAAGAGGGAGAGGAAGATCCCCACATGACTGATAAATCAAGTTAAGACAGCAGCAAGCACCTCGGTGGTTGGAGCGCTACGTGCAGCGCAGTCAAGGGATAACTGGATAAGAGTCATTGATTCGACAAGGGTTAAAACCCTCAGTAATAAGGACTAAGACGGAGAAGAAAATATGCAACATATGCATATGATTGTTCTTTGAACATTGTGATCTTTTGATGTACCTTTGGGAAAATTGTAAATTAAGACACTTGATTATTACCACTTCAGTAATAAAAAAGTGTTTTTATTTACAATTTGATCATATCTTACCACAAAGTGAATGCCGAAACAATAAATAAACTACCTTTGGGAAAGTGTATAGGAGGGCGCTGGACGCCATCTTGGCCCACCAGGACTACAGTACCCGCTCCTCCTTCCCCCTGGTGACAATGTACGTACACTACATCTTCCAAGCTCACATTCAGAGCGTACTGCCAGTAGCTACTGCAAACAAAAGAGAAAACCAAGGTGTAAAACAAAATTTCCACTAAAAATACTGAGATTTGATAAGTATTTTAAACTGTATGGGTGCTGAGAATCATTATATTGACTCTGGTATACTTTATCAAAAGTATGTCGCTTCGATACATAGATGATGACGCCACTGTATTTTGGCTATCAAGCTGGGAGCTTCTTATTCATCAATAATATTCACCGCTAAATAAATTTAACCAGTTTTTAGTGAAAAATAAAAATACATTTTTTGTAAAATGCTTTGGTTTTCGCCCTTACAATGTCGGATTCGTCCAACAGTGATATTAAAAGCGACTGTCAAACACTGCACGAAAATGTTTGTTACACTCAAAGATACGATAGTGACGATGAAATCAGAATATTTCCCTATCGGAGGATGGACATTGACAGTGAGACCTTCAAGGACGAGCCAATTTCATACAACCATGACATATTCTTGCGAATGAAAAAGAAATACCAATTTGCATTTCTTTTTAGATGTATATAAATATGTTTATTACAAAATGCTATTTTATTTGAGTAGTCTGATATCGCTCACTCCTTTCATCAACGTCAAATATCAAAAATCATCAATTTTCAGTTGTGCATGTTTTCGGAATGCCCCGAAAATGTACTACATCCCAGCAAAAGCCACTTATTTTTAACTTAATATTTACCCGCTACAGGGCAGAAAGTGATGTTTTTGCATTTTGAAGAAAAGCTGTTTTTCCTAAAAAGGTTTTACCTAAAAATATCTGTTGCATAGTAAAAAGTTACATAAGTGGCTTGATATTTATTTTTAATACATTTTATTATATTTTTAAACATTAAAAACGATCTCCTGAAGAATAGAGTTTTTTGATTTATGACATTGTTGAAAGGAGTGAGCGATATGTACTACACTCAACACAAGAAAAAAAATATTAAAATTGGTCAATACTTGAGAAAAATAGTATTGATTTTGTACACACTTACTAAAAAGGACCATTTTCGCAGCAAAAAAAGTCTTCAGCAATTTTAACATACATTTAAGGAAAAATATCAGCCTTAAAACAGTGAATTGAAAAGTCAAGTTACCTCTTATCTTGCGTTTCACTCTCAGCGAATCCATTCATCAGCTGATTTGGTGTCCACTTGATGATGAGAGACTGCGCCATCTGATGAAGACTTAAATAACCTGCCATGGGCTCGGGGACGTCTTTCTGAAAGTGGATGAAAAAATACTTGCTTTGCCAAAGTAAAATACAGATGAATGTGTGGAAAATCAATGTGTGACAGAATTAAAAACGAAGAAATTAGAAAGGAATGTAAGGCTGAATTACAAAAGAACTGATCATGGGGTAGTCGCGGAAATCCACCACAGAAGCTCTAAAGCTTAGCAAAAAACAAATAAAGATCCTAAACAGGACCTTGATAGGACACTGCAGACTGAGGAAACACATGACATAAATTGGACTACATGACTCCCCAGTATGCAGATTTTGTATGGACGATTACGAAACACCAATCTACATTCTCTAATTGTGACGCACTCACTCGCAAATGAAGTCACATCCTTGGAGGACCACTACTCCGAGAAGGTGAAGCTTTTTTCACCAAGACAGGTCGTGAGCTACATGACTCATGTAGGTCTTGAGAGTGAGCTGTGTTACAGAGGGAGGTCACAATAGACCTAATATGGTCGCAGTGACATAAGGGATGCAAGATTCAAAGGCTGAACTAGAGATAATTGAAAAAAATAAAACGAGTTCTTTAAGGTGGTATGGACATGTGGAGCGAATAGATAATGATAGAATGACTAAGAAAGTATATGCGGCTAATGCGAGTGGGAGAATAGAATGAGGACGGCCGAAAAGACTTGGCACATCAATTAGATCAAGTGGTGTCAAAAGTGTGCATAATTACAGATTGGCCATGTATGACTAGATCGTCGCCTAGTGTGTCCCCTACTTTCAAAATCCGCCAGATCCATGTAAGCTGATTTCCAAAATATGCAAAATTCTCCGGTTAACATTCATGTTTAAAAGATTTGTCTATCTTTAGATAAAATATTATGAAATATAGAATTTAAAATTTTTTTTAGATTTTTTTTCAGAATTAAAAAAAAAACACAAGACACAAACCGATAATGACGTCATCTTAATTTTTGACCTATCCCCGCTCTCTGATTGGCCGAGTTGGGTCGGAAGGCAAGTTCCATGAATATAGCAGAATTTGAATTACAATGCAGTTTTTAAGTATTTTTTAGCAGGGTTTTCAAGTAAATAAATATTTTAAACAATGAAAGTCACAATTGGCATTCCGATAGAGTATTTATTTTAAAATCTTATAAAATTGGATCTGGCGGATTTTGAAAGTAGGCGACACATGTATGGACGTGAAAGAAGCAAGGAGTGTATATCAGGACAGAAGAGTGTGGCGTACCATCCTCTCTGCCCCGGCGTAATAGTAGTAGCAAATAAAATACGTATGTATAGTAGTAGCAATAAAATAATATGTTCCTATAATGCCCCAACTATGTAAGTTTTCGAGATCAAAATACACATGTATAACTTACAGGATGCACCATAACATTATTTTTCCCGTAGAGTAGAGTCGCCCGACTATTCTGGTGAAGACTTTCCACATAATCTTTGGCGCAGTTGGCTACAGTGGTGCCCACTCCGCAAGCTGCACTTGACCCAGCTGAAAATATTAGAAGACATTACACATATAGTATGTATATTAACCAGTTTCCAGTTTAGCCTGAGTGTAACTCGGGCAAGGAGCATTGTAATGATGAGCCCGAGTGCTGCCCGGGAAAATCGTATTCCAACTTCTCGGTATTGATTTGCTGAGACAAATACATTTTTGTATTATTGACTAACCCGAGCAGGTTCGGGCAGTCTTTTTTTGACTTATTGGTGAATTTTCTTGCGAAAAATCAACTGTTAAGTGGTTAATGTAAGTATGTGTGACACCGCACACTTATTTAACATATGTCGGTGTTCGTTAATTATGTTGAATGCATCAAAATATGTGTCATAATATATGTTATAACATTCTGATAAAAAGTCGCATTTACTAAGTAAAACTTTACTTTTAAATGTGTGAATACCACTTCACTTATGCCTCCATGTGTAGTGGTAATCGCGTTTGGCTACCATGCTGGAGGCCCCGGATTCGATTCCCATGAGGGTCAAAACAAATATGGGTGATTTTCACACTCACATTTATTTGATATCACCCTGGACTGGTACAAGAAACGCAAAACTGATCACCTTGCCTTCGTTCAACAAACTATCAAGCTAACGCTGCGTTGATTCGATGCAGTGACCTATGCACCATTGGGCATTTTCCCTATCCTTTCTATACTACCTGAAGCCGAGCCTCTAGAAGTAGAGACTTTGCGGGGTATAAAATGTCCGCCTCTGTAGTGTAATGGTCAGCACGCTCAGCTACCGTTCTGGAGGTCCCGGGTTCGATTCCCAGGGGGGTCAAATAAATAAAAATGATTTTTTTCACTGTAATATTTATTCAATATTACCCTGGACAGGTACCTGAAGCGGAGGGCTGATCACCTTTCCTTCGTGTGTAAACGATCAAGATAACACTGTGTTCATATGAAGCAGTGCCCTATGCACCATTGGGGTGCGGATAAGGGTTTCATTATTATTATTTATTATTAGTATAAAATGTACCAGCAGCGGCAGAGCCCGCCATGGCATCTTCAGACGAGGTGTTGAGACTCCTTCGGAAGTTGAGTATGGGGCGACGGCACGGCGGAGGAGTGGTGGTACCAGCACTAATACGATGTCTCTGTACCTGTAAAAGATTCAATTATTCTATTAGCTTTTTATACTTTAAACATATTTTAAAAAAGAACTCAAGGACACCAAAGAACATCATGGCTGAAAAACCTACGACAATGGTTTGGCAAAAGCACCAAATCTTTGTTCCGAGGTGCAGCATCAAAATTGAAGATAGCCATGATGATCGCCGTTCTTCGTTAGAAGTGGCACAGAAAGAAGAAAGATATTAATAAATTTGTCGTTTAATTTGTAGAACTCTATTTTAATTTATGTATTAAATGTTAAATCAAACACTGGTTTTTTGAGTCTACTAAGTTGTATTTCATTATTAAAAAAAACACATAAAAATTTATTTTGTGACAATTCTTTCGTGTAGTTATGGCATTTTCAAATGAATTTGAAGATTAAATGGACTGACGGTCCATATTAACTGTCCATAATTGTATAGCTACATAATATGGGAACAGGAGTGATAATCTAGTGGGAGCCATCAGAAACTCGGCATTTGCTCGTTGCTGACCACGTAAAACTCCTCAGGAGAAGTCGGACTGTTGACTGTTGTCAACAAACTGACAGAGTTGGAGCCCAAGTGGGAACATAATGGAGGGTAGCTAGTTGAGTGATTGGGTGACCACGTAAAACTCCTCACGAGAAGTTAGAAAGAGATGAACCGTAATTAGGAACACAATGGAAGGGAGCTAGTTGGGTGATTGGGTGACCATGTAAAACTCCTCAGAAAGAGATGAACCCTAAGTAGGAACACAATGGAGGGTAGCTAGTTAGGTGATTTGGTGACGACGTAAAACTCCTCAGAAGTCAGACTGTTGACTGTCGTCAACAAACTAACAGAGTTGGAGCCCAAGTGGGAACATGATAGAGGGTAGCTAGTTGGGTGATTGGGTGACCACGTAAAACACCTCAGAAGAAGTCAGACTGTTGACTATCGTCAACAAACTAACAGAGTTGAACCCTAAGTAGGAACATAATGGAGGGTAGCTAGTTGGGTGATTGGGTGACCACGTAAAACTCCTCAGAAGAAGTCAGACTGTTGACTACAGTTAACTAACAGAGTTGAAGCCCAAGTAGGAACATGATGGAAGGCAGTAAGTTGGGTGATTGGGTGACCACGTAAAACTCCTCAGGAGAAGTCAAAAAGAGATGAATCCTAAGTAGGAACACGATGAAGGGTAGCCAGTCGCTAGTGAAGTGAAAGACTGGTGTTACCAGCTCGCCGGCGGGCGGGTCCGGCCAGTAGCGGTCGGGCGGGCGCGCGCGCGAGTACTCGAGCGCGCAGGGCCCCACGAGCAGCGAGGCGAGGATGGAGCCGCAGTCGGGGTCGGCCACCAGCGCGCCGCGCTCGTAGTAGCGTGGCGCGTGCCGCACCAGGTGCTCGATGATGCGCGCCAGCCGCCGCTCGAACAGCGCCAGCCGGATCCACAGGTATCTGCAAACACGCTCGTCACTCACTTACGGGTAGGTACCCAAACAAACAACCAAACCCGCCAGGTAGAACAGGCAAACCCGGGGCTGACGACCGTCACAGGCTGGTTTAAGTGATCACTTTAGACACGTGTAACATTCACCAATTCCACCCATTATTGACAACCACACTTCTCAAATTCTTGGAAGCTCTATATATATGAACCTACTTTGAAACATTGTTCCTGAATCACCAGAACTTCACTAGAGACATCTATTGGTGAGATGAGAAGAAGCTTTTTATTCAGCAGAAACTCTGTCTCTGAAACATTAGTATGTGAGGGCCAATTTTTATCATTTGAAAATACCCATAGTCAAGCTGAAGTAGCCAGTCAGGCAAAGTCCGCTAAACTAAATCATCAAGTCTTAGAAGCTCTATATATATATGAACCAACTTTGAAACATTGTTCCTGAATCACCAGAACTTCACTAGAGACATATAGTGGTGAGATGAGAAGAAGCTAAACTAAATCATCAAGTCTTGAGGGGTGAATAGAGACGGGCGGGCTACCTGACTGAGGAGGAAGGCGGCGCCGATCCCATGCTCCCTTTCTTGGTGAGGGGAGGTCTGTTGGTAGAGTCCCCACTGGAGGACGATCTCCTGCAAGGTTCTGTGGCCTCCAGCGCTAGCACCTTCTGGCTGATCGCCGCGGCTTCGTCGCAGTGCTGAAACAAGATAAACCATCTTGAAAATACCTTTTTTTTAATACACGTGTTATTTTTGATGGACATCTCACTAGGCAGAACCCGTGACAAGACGTTCATTTACATTATAAAGAAATGTTATTTTGAAATTACAACTATGCAACAATAATAATTTGATTTGCTGACTTTAATTGGGTAGGGTGACCAAGTTTATTGTGATTTTTTATTTAACCATTATATGATCGATGCAAGATTCACTTTTTTTGTAGTCTTATTATTTTTTCGTCTTTTCTTGAAGTTTTAAATTAGTACCGTAGAACGGGGCTACTTGTACTTTGATGTGTTACTTGAGCCCTAACAAAAAAAAATTAAATCTGTATTTGGTCTACAATAATGAACGTATCGACATGATTCATTGTTTCCCTGACAGGTGACACTTATTGTCACGATACTTCGATCGATACCACGATCTAATTTTTTTTTGTACTGGGCTCAAGTAACACATCAAAGTTCAAGTAGCCCCGTTCTACGGTAATGCAGCAGAAGTTCTTCGTTGATGTTTCAGGATGTCAATATTACAGATATCCAAGTATTAATAACATTTATATATTTTATACATATAAAAATGGAAATCTGTGACGGCAAAAGTGAACAAATGTTTGACGCTGCAGTCGCAAGTATTCCTCATTCAAGTTACAAATACATGATACATCCCTAGAATGGGCTGACCAAGTAGATATTCCAGTGCCAGAGAAGGTGCTTTTACGTAAATTGCGAGACAAAGCTTATTACTTATCATTAAATAAATCTTGACCAACTAAAATATATTATTTCTTTAAAAAAGTTGAAAAATGCGTTCAAATTTTCAAAGTGTATAAGTATTTGTTTTTTTTTTAAATACCCTACAGACTTTCTGTACTGTAATCCAAATGCTCCACGAGGCCGAACAGGGTTCGGCGTTTTTACGGCGTTCGGATTAAAGAGGTCCTGCTGTAGGTACATATGCATTTAAATCACAATTTTTTTTTTTTAAATTGCAGAGACCCACCCAGCCACCTTGTGTATCTTGTCGGTGGAGTTCTTTTTTAACCATTTTAACCTAATATACAAACAAAAAAGAGAGAAAAATTAAGAATATAAGCATTTTACAATTTTCATATAATTAACTCTTGACCATTCGCCCATTCCTTTATTTTGCCTTTGTTCCATATTTTATTTTGACCTCTAACATCCGTCGGCAACAAATTAAAAATGTTCGGAACGATATATTGCAGAGTTCGACTCCCATATTTATTGTTAATTCTTACATACATACATTACATATAATACATTATCAACACATGTATTGCCATCAATGAAATATGCACATAATAATCCATCACAAAAACTAATTGTCTTCTTATCCAACTGCTCTGAGTAAGCACTTATTATTATAAATTATCGCAATTAAGCGCGTAACGAAATAATTAATTTCGAGAGCAAATAAGATTCCCAGAAACAACGAAGATTAAACAACTTAATCCAGAATCATCTCAATAAAAATGAGGCTTAAGATCAGTGCTTCTAAACCTTTTTAAAGTCAGGGAGCACTTTAAATCAGGAAAATTCGCGGCACACCTAAACTAAAGATCCAAAAAACATACAAAGATAACTTTTATGGACACTGATCATTTTATTATTAACAACATAAAAATTAAATTAATCATAAATATTTCGCTCACTCATGTCATATATCAAAAATCGACAATTTTCAGTAGTGCATGTTTTCGGAATGCCCAGAAAATGTACTATATCCCAGCGAAAGCGGAATATTTTTAAATTTAATATTTACCCGTTACAGGGCAAAAAGTGTTGTTTTTGCATTTTGAAGAAAAGATATTGTTTAATTATTTTTTTAAATATACTAAATACTTTTCAAATGGAGAAAAAACAGTCAGGTTTTACCTAAAAGATATGTTGCACAGTGAAAAGTTCAATAAGTGCGTGGCTTGATTTGTATTTTTAATACATGGTATTATATTTTTAAACTTTAAAACGATCTCCTGAAAAATCAAGTTTTTTTATAAATGACGTTGTTGAAAGGAGTGTGCGGTATATAAAAACATAAATACTCCAGTGAAACTTTTTGCGGTGAAAATTATTTAATGTTACTCCAGAGCTTGTCGGTTTTTACGAATTTCAGTTATACATGTATTTGATATAGCTTCTCTCATTTCTTCATCCAATTTGCTAAGCCAAGGTTCACAAATCAAGGGGAAAATGATCACAAATCTTTTCAATGAACCTACCATTGATGGAGCACAGTCTATACAAATTCCTACACATAATTTCCATGATATTTTCAATTGCTCTAAGTATGATGATATAGATTCAAAGTTATCTTGACCGCTGTTTTGTTGTAAGCGTACATACCTTCACTCTGCAAGAGTGCTACCATCTAGCCATTATATCTGCAACTCAAATCGCACAGTAAATGAGCCAACATTCAATTTTGGTTTTCATAATTTCGCGGAGCACTTACAACAAGCTCGCGGAGCACCGGTTAAGGACCACTGCTTTAGATAAACCAATAATAGCGTCGGGTTGTGGTCCCGTGATTAGTATCGCGGACTCTGAAGTCAGAGTTTCTCGGTTCGAACCCGCTCTACCAGACTTTGATACCTATTTCTAATAATGAGCTGCTTGGGCTCACAGAAATATGTAGTATGAAATTGAAATATTTATGTAAATAATAAAAACACAAATATTTCTCTTTTAACAAAATAAATATGAAACTGATACGAATGAGATGTCTGCGCGATTCTGATGATAAAACTAAGTTTTTTTTTCTCTCTCTCTCTGGAAAGTAACATTAAGAAAACGTCAGAAAAAGTTCTCCCGAGAGTAACGGAAAAAAAAACAAAGTAAAGAAAACTCTTTGTGTTCGAAATATTTCATTTCAAAAAAGTTTTGTAGGTTTCGACATATTCTCGGCGGATAAAAGTATTACTCCACAATTCTCGGAGGAAAATGAAATAAGACGAAAAAATAAATAAAATACACGCATTTCTGGCCTTTATTTTTAGTATTTTCAATTAGAATAGATTTTGTCACGATGTTGGTCTATTGGCTATAAAATTAATATGAAAAATCAAAAGACTTTCGATAACATTCTTATAGAAATCTGTAGAGAACTAAGGGAGATATTAAGGTTTAAATTTAAGATATTTTAATAAAACGAAAAACGTGCGTTCGCATACGTCATCAAATTTCCGTCATTGAACGTTTTATGACGTCATGTGGTTTATTGTCTATGGTTTATAGAGCTGTAATAGTAGTAGTGTAGATTGTTTGTTTACCAATACACTACCATTTGTGTTTTACAAATATGAGGGGTTAGGAGGGTGGACCATAGATATCAACAAATAGAGCCGCCAATAATTAAGCAATGTTACCAATATTAAAATGAGTCCATCGTTTCTGTGACTTCATTCGTTACCAACTTACGAAAACAACGTTTTTACGAAGGCGAATTTTGCAAAAGAAAATGATGGATGAAAATATTGATTATATCGGCTGTTATAAACAGCCGTCCAATCCACACTACTACTATTACAGCTCTTTGAAGCAGTACATAAAAGAATACGCCCCACAACACACCCGATGACGTAAAATTTGATGACGTTCAGCGGTGTCCGTTTTTTGTTTCATTTAAATATCTCAAGTTTAAACCTTCATATCTCCCTTAGTTCTCATCAGATTTCAATAAGAATGTTACCGATAGTCTTATGATTTTTCATTTTAATTTACTAGCCAATAATAACATATCATGAAGTCCATCCATTCTTATTATTGACATAGCCTTTTAACCAAAAATGTGTCTCGACGGTGAAAAAAAGGATCAAGCTTGAAAAAGAGGATCAAGCTGAATATTGTTTTCATCCCATTTTGTTGAAAGGAGTGAGCGATATGTAAACACACGTTTGCATATCGCTCACTCCTTTCAACAACGTCATAAATCGAAAATCTTCAATTTTGAGTTGTGCATGTTTTCGGAATGCACAGAAAATGTACTATATCCCAGCAAAAGAGGCATATTTTTAACTTGATATTTACCCATTATTTTTTTAAATATACTAAATATTTTTCAAATGAAGAAAAACCTTCAGGTTTTACCTAAAAAGATCTGTTGCACAGTAAAAATTTCAGGAAGTGGCTTGTTATTTATTTTTAATACATTGTATTATATTTTTAAACTTAAAAATCGTTCCCCTGAAAAATCTAGTTTTTTAATTTATGACGCTCTTGAAAGGAGTGAGCGATATATCGCTCACTCCTTTCAGAAGATCGTTTTTTTAATTTAAAAAATTTAATAAAATGTATTAAAAATAAATAAAAAAGCCACTTATTAAACTTTTCACTGTGCAACAGATCTTTTTAGGTAAAACTTTTTAGGTTTTTTTTCCATTTGAAAAAATTTAATATTTAAAAACAAATAATTAAACAAAACCTTTTCTTCAAAATGCAAAAACAACACTTTCTGCCCTGTATCCGGTTAGTTATATATTAAGTTAAAAATATGCTGCTTTTGCTGGGATATAGTGCATTTCGATATGGATATGGGCATTCCGAAAACATGCACAACTGAAAATTGACGATTTTTGATATATGACGTTGTTGAAAGGAGTGAGCGGTATATTCTAGTACTGCGCCATATAAACAAAACCGAGTTTTTAGTTATGTTTCCAAATCTGAATTAATTTTTGTTATATAATATTAGACAACTCGGTACGGTACAATTTATAAAGCATACAATATTAAATATAAATTTATTCAAAAGCCAGATCTTACAAAGGATTTTTTTCTGCGTTCAAAGGAAAATAAACTCAATCTTCTTTTCACTCGAAATTCAAAGGAAAAAAATAAATTATTCGTGAATTTTCAGAGGATGTAATTTAGTTATGAATGTAAACCGTCTTAAATAAAATTACGGAAAAATGAATACAAATTTCTTCTTCTACCCCTTATTCGCTCCGAATGGTGCATAGGGCACTGCATCGTATTGACGCAGTGTTATCTTGATCGTTACTTACATGCAGGCAAGGTGATCACTCTTGTGTCAAGTTTTTCTTCGAAATAATTATATGGTTTTGAAAATAAAATACTTATTGAAAGGAAAGTAGTTTTAAAAACATTTATGAAAATATTCCTTCCATATATTCTAAAAAAACAAAAAAATTATCCAATATACATTTTTTTTAAAAGCGCCTGAAGAGACGTGTGACCTCGCCGGTGGTCGACCGGTGATTGAGTTCTACGTTTGCCTTGTACCCCCTTAATATATTTTTCCTAACAGTTCATACTTAATCTTTTTTTTATAATAAAAGTGAAAGTTATAACAATCTGATCATTGATTGGATTGATAAAAATCTGATCATTGATAAAAACGATTAAAATAATAAATATTTTCTATGAGAAATCCAATATCTTCATTTTTATGGCGATAATATTAATTGCGAATCTAGTCGTCAACGTTTAATATTTAGGTAGGTACTAAAAGAGCGAACTCTTTAAATATTGTAACTATGGGGCGTAATGGGTAACTTATTTTCATCGTCAATTAATTTTCCGATCATTCAATCGGTTATTGAAAAGCTGTTAGAACTTATTTTTGGTGTAATATTTTCACTTTCGACAGAATTAACACTTTTACGAATATATTTTGACAGCATATTTAAAAATATATTTTTTAATTGAATTTATTCAGATTTTTCAGTTAATGAATATGACAGAATCAATACTTTATTAAAATTTAACATATTATTTTTTGACATCTCATCAAAGATGAAGAAGAATATGGAAGTCTGGGCATTTACGGGGCTGACGACCGTCATAGGCTGGTTTAAGTGATCACTTTACTTACACATGTGTAACATTCACCAATTCTACCCATTATTGACAACCACACTACTCAAATACACACTCAAAATGTTGTAAAATTTAACATCGTCGAAAAACCATTTTTCATTTACTCTTTGGTTTTTTATAGATTTTCTATGAAAACCCAGTGCTTGATAGAATAATAAAAAAAATATATTATAATTAACTGGTAATATGATTAAGAAAACACTTGTTTTTTTTAACACTTGAGTCAATTAATGACTACTACTTTCGGGAGCAAATCTTCCATCGTCACGTCTGAATAATAACTAAAATTAAAAATAAAATAAAAAAACTGTTCTATAAATAAGGAGGGGGATGAGTTAGAGGGAGGGGTTTAGTCAAGGGGGCGAAGTTTGAAAATAAAGGAAAAATGGAAAGCAAAGGTGGAGAATTTTGAAACAATGTATTATTCAATAAATTATTATTAGAATTTAGGTTTTTTTCCATTAAGGCAAAATTATGAATTATTAAGAAAATTTAGAAATCCAAAAAAAACCTAAATTGGAGCGGAGGAGAATCGAAAAAAATAATTTGGGGTTCGCATTATAATTGAAATGCATGGCAAGCGTAAAAAAAATTCACACTAACGCCAACGACGGCAAAAAAAACGAAATTTTCTTTTATAGTCCTAATATCTGATACTCGTATAATCCTACATCGGTGATAAAAGAATGGCCCGAAGTTTATATTTCATCCAATGTCATCTTATCGTAGATCTGATAGCCATTGAAGGATTTATTGCTTTTGGATGTAGTACAATTTAGCCCATCTTTGATCCATATTTCAAGTAACCCCTAACATCGGCGCCAACTACTCAATTTCTTAACGACGCGACGATTGGGAAAAATTAAAAAAAAAAAAAATGCGTTTCTTATATCGCTCACTCGTTTCAAGAACGTCATATATAAAAAATCGTAAATTTTCAGTTGTACATGTTTTCGGAATGCCCAGAAAATGTACTATATCCCAGCATAAGCGGCATATTCTTAACTTAATATTTACCCGCTACAGGGCAGAAAGTGTTGTTTTTGCATTTTGAAGAAAAGGTATTGTTTAATTATTTTATTGAATATACTACCTAAATATTTTTCAAATGGTGATAAAACATTCAGGTTTTATCTAAAAAGATCTGTTGCACAGTAAAAAGTTCAATAAGTGGCTTGATATTTATTTTTAATACATTGTATTATATTTTTAAACTTTAAAAACGATCTCCTGAAAAATCAAGTTTTTTGATTTATGACGTTGTTGAAAGGAGTCAGCGATATGTATGTAAATAACAAGTGGTTATAATCAGTGCTGTTGTCGTAAAAAAATATAAGTTACAAACTTACACAATTTTTTTTAATTAATTCCAATATTGAAGTGAAGATTGGAGTTAATATTGAAAAAAATAAATATAAACGGTTTATTTTAAAAAATAATGAATTTAATTCATTTATATAGGAGCAGTATATTTTCAATAATATTAACGTTTATTTTTGCCTGAAAAGCCATTACATTTGTACGCCATCTTCTTGTCTCGTAGTTATGTGTTGCCAATGCATAAACTTAAAAGAAAATGTAAGTTTTTTTGAAATTAAGAACTATTGTTACCTACTCTGTGAATCTCAGAAAGGAACCCGCTAGTATGTAAATTTCAAATAAGGAATAAAAGATGGAAATAGGGGGTCCTAGTAGAATGATACGATTTTACAGAAAATAATAATATGTAGGTACTAGGTACCTACCTTTATAGAATGTAACATACTATAGTATGTTATATTCTATAAAGGTAGGTAGTTAGTTGAAGAAAAAAAAGGGATAGATTTTCTAATAGAATATGCGCAAAAATAACAAAAAACGTCTCACCATATCTTCGTTTCAACATGCGGTCATAATTTCTAAAATGATAAAGCTTTACGCATTTAAACTATGAAATTTTGTTTTTATTTTTATTATTATTTTCCATTTTCTTTTGTTTTTAAATAAAAATAATACTTGACACTAGCAGAAACATCCTTTCACTGGGTGACTGCCAAATAAATATTCTTTTTTTTAAAGTTTCACCTTTCAAAATATATGATTTTTTTTAGATAGTGATCGACTTGAAATGCGACACATTTATTGAATTTTAAAAAAACGTCATCAATACATTATTTATTGAAATACGCAGGTTTATGTGAATTCCAAAACTTGAGTAGTGTGGTCGTCAATCATGTGTAGAATGATGAATATACACTTGTATAAAGTGATCACTGAAACCAGCCTATGACAGGTCGCAAGTCATGTAAATACTTAGACTTCCACATTCTTCTTCATCTATGTTGATGTCATATATTTTTTTTAAAAAACTAATAAGTGTAGAAATCCAGATTTGTGAACACAGGTTTGAACACACCTAAAATGTTTTATCTCTCGAGTTATTTATAAATTTTTCACAAACTAAGGCGTCGGCTTGGCCTCTTATATCTTCAATGAACCCTAAAGATGAAGTGACGTAGATTGAATTTATAATGTAAATTAAATGGGTTTTTAAAGAGCTCGCAACAAAATGGACGCCATTAAATTTTTACATAAAATGACTAGTATAAAAAAGTATATTAGGAAAAATATAGAGAAGGGAAGGTTTTCTAATATCTGCTCTAAATTCCCTCAGGCTTTTAATAAATTGTAGTTCAAACTATCTCAAATACTGCAGAAATATATTTTTTTTAAATCTGAAGAAATTTTAACAATGAAAGTATTTTTTATCCTCAGGAGACGTTCAAATCGGAAAACCACACTCGTTCCGTTATTTCTCAGCGGTTAGTATCAATTCTCTGGGGTATATCATCCAACTAAAGTTCATATAAAATCACTTATCATTATTCTACACCAGCGCCAGCGGTCGGGGAACTTTTTTGACCAATAGGTACCCCAAAATAACATATTTTATAAATTTAATAAGTCGATATTACCCCTCCTCCCGTTTTGAAAAGAAAAAAATAAATGTTTATTTTTAATCAATATTATTTATTGAATTAATTTATTCGAACCCTTATCAGCACCCTAATAGTATAGGGCACTGCATAATATAAACGCATCGTTATCTTGATCGTTAACACACGAAGGAAAGGTTATCAGCCCTCTACTTCAGGTACCAGTCCAGGGTAATATTGAATAAATATTAAAGTGAAAATATCACTTATATTTATTAGACTCCCCTCTGGGAATCGAAACCGGGACCTCCAGAACGGTAGCCGAGCGTACTGACCATAACGTATTTCTTTGAAACCCTTCCAAATTGAAAAAATCTTATTATTTTATAATTAAACTTATTTCCTGAAATGCACGGGTCAAATTCTAATTAAAACACCCGCCAGATATTGAATGGAAACAAACAAAACCCCTTTTAAATCCGTTTATTTATTTTCTTTTTGATAAAACCGATTGGATGTTATTTCCCTGTATGTTCGTTGAATTCAAAGGAGAGGTGGTGCAATTCTCAAAGACTTTTGTAAGAGGAAAATGAATACTAGAAGCGCCAACATGCATTGAATTGAATTTTAGTCACAGTCTCACGATAATTACTTATAAAAAATATTTCATATCAAGCAAGAAAATATAAATTTTATTTGTAAAATTTCGCTCAAACAATAGATATAGCATATTATAAATGCCCGCCTCCGTAGTGTAATGGTCAGCATGCTCGGCTACCGTTCTGGAGGCCCCGGGTTCGATTCCCAGTGGGGGTCAAATAAATATAAGTGATTTTTTTCACTCTAATATTTATTCAATATTAACCTGGACTGGTTACCTGAAGCGGAAGGCTGATCACCTTTCCTTCGTGTGTTATCGATCAAGATTACACTGCGTTTATATAATGCAGTGCCCTATGCACCATTGGGGTGCGGATAAGGGTTTTTTAATTTGAAATCATAAATGCCTCAACTCGAGACAAAGCATATTTCGTTTTTATACGAAATAAGAAGGAAGTCATAGCATCACATTAAAACGTTGTGTAACGTTCACCATTCTAATTATTATTGAACATCAATATTACAATATTTTTGTAACATGTAAATATAATCTATAAATTATTTTTTGACATCTCATCAAAGATGACAAAGAATATTAAAGTCTGGGCATTTACGGGGCTGACGACCGTCATAGGCTGGTTTAAGTGATCACTTTACACACGTGTAACCTTGTTCTTGAATCACTAGAACTTCACTAGAGACATCTATTGGTGAGATGTAAAGAAGCTTTTTATCAAACAGAAACTATTATATTAGGTTTTGAGGTCCGAATCCTGGATTATAATCACATACATGAGAAACGCCAGAAAATATCATTTTCATTATTATTATTTTAGCTTACAATTTGACCAGTTAATTTATTTACAACATTTTAAGTGTGTCCAAATACTTGTTCACAAATCTGGATTATCTCCAATTATGACGGTTGTCAGCCCCGTAAATGCCCAGAATTCCATATTCTCCTTCACCTTTGATGGATGTCAAAAAATAATATGAATAGTAACTCCTATAATTGGAGATAATCCAGATTTGTAATTAAGTATTTGGACACACTCAAAATGTTGTAAATAATCTATATACATCACAAAATTCTCAACTGAGCGACCATCGCCAGCCGAAATTTAACATTTGCCAAAATTGCGAATAATAAACAAAAGGACTCCAAAGAGAATGTGAAAATCTGGATATTCACAAAGCTTTCAACCCTCCAACTGAGATTTTTTAAATACATCATGTATACCAAATACTATTCGTCAATTTCAGTAATACGGATAATCAGTAATGGGCAGAATGGTGATTTCACATAGTACGAAGTGATCAACTTAAGTCAGCTATTGCCGATCGTGAGCTCTGTATATACCCCGACTTCCATATTCCCTTCATTAAAAAACCTTCATCTCAATGTATGTATTGAATTGGCGTTTAATTTGTAGAACTCCATTTTGATTTATGTATTAATTGTTCAATCAAACACAGACTTTTTCAATCTACTAAGTGTTTTATAGTAAAAACAAAATAAAAAAACACATAAAAATAAATATTGTGACAATTGTTTCGCCTAGTTATTGCATTTTCAAACGCATGTCACAATATTAATTTTATGTGTTTTTTAACAATAAAATACAACTTAGTAGAATTAAAAAAAAACTGTGTTCAATTTGACAATAAATACATACTCGTACTTCCAATTTACAAAGTTAAATCAGGTCAGTTCAGTCAAATCAGTTCGGGTCAGGAGTCGTAATAATCGTCGGGTATGTATGAGGAGATGCATGAATGTAGAAGAGGCAAAGAATGTTTGCAAAGACAGAGTGGTGTGGCGTTCGATTCTCTCTGCCTACCCCTGCGGGGAAGCGGCGTGATGGTTAGTTAGTTAGTTAGTTAAATATCACAGTAAGCCACTTACGTATAAAATCAAAATAAAATGTAACTATTTAATCGAATTTTGTCCGCCTCCGTAGCGTAATGGTCTGCACGCTCGGCTACCGTACTGGAGGTCCCGGGTTCGATTCCCAGGGGGAGTCAAATAAATATAAGGGATTTTTTTTACTCTTATATTTATTCAATTTTACCTTGGACTGATACCGGAAGCGGAGGGCTGATCACCTTTCCTTCGTGTGTTGACGATCAAGATAACTTTGCGTTTATATGATGCAGTGCCCTATGCACCATTGGGGTGCGGATACGGGTTTAAATGAATGAAAAAATTTAATCGAATAATGTGTTTTTAAAAGAAATTATTGATTTTACACGAGCAAGTTAGCATTGCGATAAAAGAGAGGCCGTTTCATCACTTTTTTAAACGTAATGAAATTTAATTACTTTACTTTTGGCATTGATTGAGATAGGTACCTTTTTTGAATGATGAAAACGCTGAAATGTTGAATCTCGTTACGTAATAGCACTCCTTCAAACTCGTTTGAGGGGAGTTAATTAAATTCTGCTGTAGATCTAAGTACACAATGTTGTGTGCACAGTTGTATAGCTACGTACAATGTTGCATGTTACTGGAAATGTTCGAATGTTGCCATGAATCAAAGAACTAGGTTAAAAGATCGTAAAAAATGCGGAAAAGTGACTTGCAACTGGGTTAAACAATCAATCCATGTACATACTATAATATGTATGTATCGCCTACTTTCAAAATCCGCCAGATCCATGTAAGTCGATTTTACAAAAAATGCAAAATTCTCCGGGTAACATTTATGTTTAAAAGATTCGTCTATCTGTAGATAAAATGTTATAAAATAGAGAATTTTCCCATTTTTTAAAGAAAATAATTCAGTATTTAAAAAAAACAATACAAGGCACAAACCGATAATGACGTCATCTTAATTTTTTACCTATACCCGCTCTCTGATTGGCCGATATGGGTCAGAAGGCAAGTTCCATGAATATAGCGTAATTTGAAATACAATTACAACGCTGTTTTTAAGTATTTTTAGCAGGGTTTTTCAAGTATATAATTATTCTAAACAATAAAACCCAGAGTTGGCATTCCGCTAGTATATATTTTTAAATTTTATAAAATTGGATCTGGCGGATTTCGAAAGTAGGCGACACATATCGCTCACTCCTTTCAAGAACGTCATAAATCAAAAAACTTGATTTTTCAGGAGAACGTTTTTAAAGTTAAAAAATATAATACAATTTGTTAAAAATATGTTTCAAGCCACTTACTGAACTTTTTACTGTGCAACAGATCTTTTTAAGTAAAACCTGTTGGTTTTTTCTCCATTTAAAAAATATTTAGTTTATTTAAAAAAATAATTAAGCAATACCTTTTCTTCAAAATGCAAAAACAACACTTTCTGCCCTGTAGCGGGTAAATATTAAGTTTAAAATTTGCCTCTTTTGCTGGGATATAGTACATTTTCTGGGCATTCCGAAAACATGCACAACTGAAAATTGACGAATTTTGATTTATGACGTTCTTGAAAGGAGTGAGCGATATATCCAATCACAATTAACACGCTTAATGAAAACACACGTACAAAGAACTACAATACGTGTAATGAAATGCTTAATCCAGTAAGACATCCTTAGTATTTCTTTTAAAACGTTTAAGAATGAAGTCGTAAGAAATCCGAAATTTTAGTGGAGAAAACCCAGAAGCCGTTGTCGAGACGCCTTCCATTAAAAGTCACTTATTGATGGCCGAAGACAATAAAATAGAATTTCGTTTGTGTTTTACATTGTTTATTTATATCTAAATACAGTTTGTCCGCCACCGTAGTGTAATGGTCAGCACGCTCGGCTACCGTTCTAGAGGTCCCGGGTTCGATTCCCAAGGGGGGGTAAAATAAATATAAGTGATTTTTTCACTGTCATATTTATTCAATATTACCCTGGACTGGTACCTGAAGCAGAGGGCTGATCACCTTTCCTTCATCTGTAAACGATCAAGATAACACTGCGTTTATATGACGCAGTGCTCTATGCACCATTGGGGGGCGGATGAGGGTTTTATTATTATTATTATTATTAAATACAGTATGCATTTTTTCAAAGGAAAAGACTTTTTGATGTATTTTAAACCTATTTTTATACAACGGACTTTCGGGTTTGACGGATACCCCCTCCCCCCAATTCGTCCCACAGTCCGTTATATAAAGTTTTCACTGTACTTCTACGCGGAACATATGACCATCCTGTTTGCAAACCGAGGCATTTTACGTCGGGATGTTTGTTCGTAGCCCGAGGCGTTCGCAACCCGAGGATACGTGTATTTATATTCATATTAATTATTATTTACGTAAACAAATGCGTATATTTAATATTATCTTGTAAATAAAGGAAGATACCCTTTGATTTTAGAAATTCACGCATATTAATTAATTCGAACGTATTTCAGAATATCAGAAAAGCGTAAACGAATTATTACGAAGTTTAAGTAGGAAATTACAATTTACCAATGTAGACAGTGCCGGATTTAGGTAAAAACTGAAAATCTGTACCTTGGCCACAAAGAAGGATGAAAGTAGACTGAATGCGGTCGAAATGCGTGCTCTCAGACGATTGTGCCGCAAAACGTTGTATAATTGATGTTCAAATGGCGATATAAGGAAAGAATGCAAGACTGAGATAAGCATTATCGATAAAGTTAAGAAAAGTGTGTTAAGATGGTTTGGATATATATATATATATATATATATATATATATATATATATATATATATATATATATATATATATATATATATATATATATATATATATATATATATATATATATATATATATATATATATATATATATATATATATATATATATATATATATATACATATATATATATATATATATATATATATATTTTATCTTATATTGATAATTTATATATTGATTTGATATTGATTTTTTAACTGTAATATTTATTTAATATTACCCTGGACTGGTACCTGAAGCGGAGGGCTGATCACCTTTCCTTCATGTGACGATCAAGATAACACTGCGTTTATATGACGCAGTGCTCTATGCACCATTGGGTGCGTATAAGGGTTTATAAATATATATATATATATATATATATATATATATATATATATATATATATATATATATATATATATATATATATATATATATATATATATTTATATTTATATATATATATATATATATATATATATATATATATATATATATATATATATATATATATATATATATATATGTACTGAATACACCTGAGAAAGATTCACATCATTCGGGCATGAAATTTCGGGAGATTTAACCCGGCTTAGGGCGTTCTCATTCCGCAGATCTTCACTTAGCTCGTATGGAGTCCTAGCCTCGACAATAGAATTGAGCAAAGGCAGTTTTATCTACTTTGCGTCCAACTAAATAGGCCTTGTGTATCCTGTATCAGGGGTATAGTAAAGCGCTTAAGGGTAGATGTGTGCGTGGTTAAACCCGTAAACGCTTAACCAGAATTTAAAATAGCTCATCTAGCACATTGACTCTCCGGAATTGCTGGAACGTATACACACACGTAGTACATTACATACTTCCATATCGCTCACTCCTTTCAACAACGTCATGTATCAACAATCGTCAATTTTCAGTTGTGCATGTTTTCGGAATGCCCAAAAAATGTACTAAATCCCAGCAAAACCGGCATATTTTTAACTTAATATTTACCCGCTACAGGGCAGAAAGTGTTGTTTTTGCATTTTGAAAAAAAAGGTATTTGTTAAATTTTTTTAAATATACTAAATATTTCTCAAATGGAGAAAAAACCTTCAGGTTTTACTGCAAAAGATCTGTGGCACAGTAAAAAGTTCAATAATTGGCTTGATATTTTTAATACATTTTATTAACTGTTTAAACTTTAAAAACGATCTCATGAAAAATCTAGTTTTTTATATATGACGTTGTTAAAAGGAGTGAGCGATATACCGTCGCCTATTTAATTTCTTGTTAATTTATACGCAACGATCATTATTAGACTTGATAAGGGTTTGACGTTTCGTATTTATGCTAGTGATAAACTCACATAATACAGGAAAACTTCGCAAGCAACAGTCTGCCCGACTGACAATATACAAATATTGACAAGAGAGAGTACAAACTAAACTAAATATTGACTCCCTTTATCCGGTTTTGTTAATAACTTATCATTTATCTTGTGTAGATACCAATACTGGGGGTTGGGTTTGTGTATAATTTGGGATTTTATATTATTTTTTTTGATATCTCAACATAGGTGAAAAGAATCTTCTTCTTCTTCTTCTTCTTCTTTTAGGACTAGGTCCTGTCATTCTCGGGTCGCTCCTGGGAGGTGGAAGACCAGCTATCCTTCCATCGTTTAGGTGGTCTTCCTGGGGGTCTGATCCCGCCTATGCTGCTGTCCGCTGCCACCCTCACCACTCAATCCGAACTCGCTCTTCTCACATGATCTCTCCAGAAACGTCTTCTTTCTCTTCCCCATCGCACAACATCTTCAACATCGCAGATTTTTCTTATATCTGAGTTTCTTACTCTGTCGCGAAGTGTTAGGCCTGCAAAGGGTCGTATAGTCTTCATTTCGGATGTCCTAAGAAGGCTTTTTGTTCTCGCGGTGTCGGCTCTTGTTTCCGTGCCGTATGTCAGGATCGGTCTTACGCAGGTTTTATAGATCCTCACCTTACTCTCTTTCAGCATGTATTTGTTTCTCCATACAAAATTTAAAGAATAATATGGAATTAAATCCCTAGACTTTCATATTCTTCTTCATCTATGTTGAGATGTCAAAAAAATAATAATCCATGTTCTTTTTTTATTTTTATGTATTTATTGTTACATCAAACACAGATTATTTGAGTCTACTAAGTAGTATTTTATTGTTAAAAGCACATAAAAATTAATATTACTACAGTTGTTTTACCTAGTTATGGCATTTTCAAACTAATGTGAAGATTAAATGGACAGACGGTCTCTAAATAGCTATAAAATTTTAGGAACTTAAGTAAAAGTTTTAATTTACAACATTTAGAGTGTTTTTAAATACTTGTTCACAAATCTGGATTATCTCCAATTATAGGAGTATTTTTCATATTTTATCAAAAAATAATACAACATTTTGCGTGTGTCCAAATACTTGTTCACAAAATCTGGATTATCTCCAATTACAGGAGTTATTTTCATATTATTTTTGACATCTCATCAAAGATGAAGAAGAATATGGAAGTCTGGGCATTTACGGGGCTGACGACCGTCATAAGCTTCTTAACATCTCACCAATAGATGTCTCTAGTGAAGTTCTAGTGATTCAAGAACAAGGTTTCTAAATTGGTTCATATATACAGAACTTCCAAGAATTTGAGTAGTGTGGTTGTCAATAATGGGTAGAATTGGTGAATGTTACACGTTATCACTTAAACCAGCCTATGACGGTCGTCAGCCCCGTAAATGCCCAGACTTCCATATTCTTCTTCATCTTTGATGAGATGTCAAAAATAAAAAATAATAGTTTTAAAATTGTTTTAAGTTACAGTAATAATTTAGGGGGACAACAATAGTAAATAGGGTATGTGTATATAGGTACGTACATATATATTTATTTTCTGGGAAAGTAGGAATCTATTGACATGACAATTGTAAGAGAATTAATGTTTCAAAGCCAAATTTAACAATTAATACATCAATTAAAATGGAGTTCTATAAATTAAACGCCAAATCAACAAATAAATTCCCTATTCTTCTTCATCTATGATGAGATGTCGAAAAATAACTCCTATAATTGGAAATAATCCAGATATCGCTTACTCCTTGAAAAATGACGCAACATCACTTTAAGCTATTTGAAAAATACCACTCGGATCGCAAATAAGGATAAATTGGTTTTTCCTGATGGAATCGCGCGGGAAAATGACATCGCTCACTCCTTTCAATAACGTCATAAATCAAAAATCGTCAATTTTCAGTTGTGCATGTTTTTGGAATGCCCAGAAAATGTACTATGTCCCAGCAAAAGAAGCATATTTTTAACATAATATTTACCCGCTACAGGGCAGAAAGTATTGTTTTTGCATTTTGATGAAAAGGTATTGTTTAATTATTTTTTTAATAAATAAAACTAAATATTTTTCAAATGGAGAAAAAACCTTTAGGTTTTACCTAAAAAGATCTGTTACACAGTAAAAAGTTCAATAAATGGCTTGATATTTATTTTTAATACATTTTATTATATGTTTAAACTTTAAAAACGATATTCTGAAAAATCATTTTTTTTATATTAATAACGTTGTTGCAAGGAATTTTCGATATGTGAACAAGTGTCAAAATGTTGTTAAAATTATTTTTATTATTATATAAACGCCTTTAATGTGTATCTTTGTCAAATGATCACTTGAACTGGCATATGACGGGTCAAAGTCCAAGACTTTTTCTACAACATTTTGAATGTGTCCAAATACTTGTTCACAAAATCTGGATTATCTCCAGTTATATTTTCAAACTTCATTATTGGATTATCTTAATTATATTTTCAGACTTCCATATTCTTCTTCATCTTTGATGAGATGTCAAAAAATAATATCAAGACTTTTTCTGCAACATTTTGAGTGTGTCCAAATACTTGTTCACAAAATCTGGATTATCTCCAGTTATATTTTCAAACTTCATTATTGGATTATCTTAATTATATTTTCAGACTTCCATATTCTTCTTCATCTTTGATGAGGTGTCAAAAAATAATATCAAGACTTTTTCTACAACATTTTGAATGTGTCCAAATACTTGTTCACAAAATCTGGATTATCTCCAGTTATATTTTCAAACTTCATTATTGGATTATCTTAATTATATTTTCAGACTTCCATATTCTTCTTCATCTTTGATGAGGTGTCAAAAAATAATATCAAGACTTTTTCTACAACATTTTGAATGTGTCCAAATACTTGTTCACAAAATCTGGATTATCTCCAGTTATATTTTCAAACTTCATTATTGGATTATCTTAATTATATTTTCAGACTTCCATATTCTTCTTCATCTTTGATGAGGTGTCAAAAAATAATATCAAGACTTTTTCTACAACATTTTGAATGTGTCCAAATACTTGTTCACAAAATCTGGATTATCTCCAGTTATATTTTCAAACTTCATTATTGGATTATCTTAATTATATTTTCAGACTTCCATATTCTTCTTCATCTTTGATGAGGTGTCAAAAAATAATATCAAGACTTTTTCTACAACATTTTGAATGTGTCCAAATACTTGTTCACAAAATCTGGATTATCTCCAGTTATATTTTCAAACTTCATTATTGGATTATCTTAATTATATTTTCAGACTTCCATATTCTTCTTCATCTTTGATGAGGTGTCAAAAAATAATATCAAGACTTTTTCTACAACATTTTGAATGTGTCCAAATACTTGTTCACAAAATCTGGATTATCTCCAGTTATATTTTCAAACTTCATTATTGGATTATCTTAATTATATTTTCAGACTTCCATATTCTTCTTCATCTTTGATGAGGTGTCAAAAAATAATATCAAGACTTTTTCTACAACATTTTGAATGTGTCCAAATACTTGTTCACAAAATCTGGATTATCTCCAGTTATATTTTCAAACTTCATTATTGGATTATCTTAATTATATTTTCAGACTTCCATATTCTTCTTCATCTTTGATGAGGTGTCAAAAAATAATATCAAGACTTTTTCTACAACATTTTGAATGTGTCCAAATACTTGTTCACAAAATCTGGATTATCTCCAGTTATATTTTCAAACTTCATTATTGGATTATCTTAATTATATTTTCAGACTTCCATATTCTTCTTCATCTTTGATGAGGTGTCAAAAAATAATATCAAGACTTTTTCTACAACATTTTGAATGTGTCCAAATACTTGTTCACAAAATCTGGATTATCTCCAGTTATATTTTCAAACTTCATTATTGGATTATCTTAATTATATTTTCAGACTTCCATATTCTTCTTCATCTTTGATGAGGTGTCAAAAAATAATATCAAGACTTTTTCTACAACATTTTGAATGTGTCCAAATACTTGTTCACAAAATCTGGATTATCTCCAGTTATATTTTCAAACTTCATTTTTGGATTATCTTAATTATATTTTCAGACATCCATATTCTTCTTCATCTTTGATGAGGTGTCAAAAATAATATCAAGACTTTTTCTACAACATTTTGAGTGTGTCCAAATACTTGTTCACAAAATCTGGATTATCTCCAGTTATATTTTCAAACTTCATTATTGGATTATCTTAATTATATTTTCAGACTTCCATATTCTTCTTCATCTTTGATGAGGTGTCAAAAAATAATATCAAGACTTTTTCTACAACATTTTGAGTGTGTCCAAATACTTGTTCACAAAATCTGGATTATCTCCAATTACAGGAGTTATTTTTATATTATTTTTTGACATCTCATCAAGGATGAAGAAGAATATGGAAGTCTGGGCATTTACGGGGCTGACGACCGTCATAGGCTGGTTTAAGTGGTCACTTTACACACGTGTAACATTCACCAATTCTACCCATTATTGACAACCACACTACTCAAATTCTTTCTAAGAACAAGGTTTCTAAATTGGTTCATATATAACTTCCAAGAATTTGAGTAGTGTGGTTGTCAATAATGGGTAGAATTGGTGAATGTTACACGTGTGTAAAGTGATCACTTAAACCAGCCTATGACGGTCGTCAGCCCCGTAAATGCCCAGACTTTAATATTCTTCTTCATCCTTGAGGAGATGTCAAAAAATAATAAGACTTTCCTTTCCATTCCGTAAGACACATAAAATAAACCTTCATATGATTAGCATATCTATTATTAAAATCTACATAATTGGTTTGAAATATAGTCGTAATATAATCCTGATTAGCCCATTTGTTTAAACGTGACGCTTCATATCATTTTAAAGGATCTAACTTGGGAAATTTAGCTGGAAACCATCGCTCCAGAACAAAGAAAAGCGTCGGTGCAATTTATTAGCGAACCCCTAACCCCTAAATCTTGGGGGAGGAATAGAGATGGGGTGGGAATCCAGACTGGGAGAACGTCTGGATAATGTTGGTCATTCGGCCAACATTTGTTAAGGGCTGCTAACTGAAACTTAAAAAACTACCATCAGTTTGTGCTATTCGAGGGATTATTTAAGGACATGTTTTTAGTCACTACATTCAGTGATTTGAGGGGATGAAAAAAGCAGTAAAAAATAGACGCATTGTATTTGGACATATCGCTCACTCCTTTCAAGAACGTCATAAATCAAAAATCATCAATTTTCAGTTGTGCATGTTTTCGGAATGCCCGGAAAATATATATATATATATATATATATATATATATATATATATATATATATATATATATATATATATATATATATATATATATATATATATATATATATATATGTATATATATATATATATATATATATATATACATATATATATATATATATATATATATATATATATATATATATATATATATATATATATATGTATATATATATATATATATATATATATATATATATATATATATATATATATATATATATATATATTTATATATATATTTATATATATATATATATATATATATTTATATATATATATATATTTATAAATATATATATATATATATATATATATATATATATATATATATATATATATATATATATATATATATATATATATGTGTGTGTGTTTGTGTATATGTGAACACTTTTATGTTTCGTATTTTTTCGTGCGCAGTGATTACGCATCAACAAACTACAAAACAAAAACCTTTACGTAAACCATTTTATACGGGTAGAAAATAAAACGCGTCGTTTAGATTTACCACAGACTGCTCGTTAGAGCGTAAGTATCCACTAGAAGGGCTAATCTTTGTTTTGGTGAAATCGTTAGCTTGAAAAAAGCTAGCTTTATTTGTTTACTGTTTTAATATTTAATGTACATATGTCCGCAAACACTGGAATTGACCCTCGATGGATCGTCATCAAGATTGCAACAGTTGTGTTATGTTGGCATATCAAGCACAAACAATAATATGAATCTATTTTCTCCCGAGATTCTTAATTTTTTTATCTGGAATCGATATAAAATATTCTTCACCCTGATCAACTACATAAGTGCTAAAGCCTTCATTTAAAATATTCATAATAATCTGTAATTTAAAATATTCATATTAACTCTACCTATTCAACAAACTTTACATTCTTATCCTTCGTTTATACTTATATTCATTCATTCAAACCCATATCCGCACCCGATTGGTGCATAGGGCACTGCATCATATGAACGCAGTGTTATCTCGATCGTTAACACACGAAGAAGAGGTGATCAGCCCTCCGCTTCAGGTACCAGTCCAGGGTAATATTGAATAAATATTAGAGTGAAAAAATCACTTATATTTATTTGACCCCCCCTGGGTATCGAACCCGGGACCTCCAATACGGCAGCCGAGCGTGCTGACCATTACACTACGGAGGTGGACAAAATATATCTTTTACATTTATACATATACATATATGTATATGTATATATATATATATATATATATATATATATATATATATATATATATATATATATATATATATATATATATATATATATATATATATATATATATATATATATATATATATATATATATATATATATATATATATATATATATATATATATATATATATATATATATATATATTCTTCTTTATCTCTATGTGTTGAGATATGTATAAATAAAATGCAAATTTGATAATTATTTAAGTGATTTTTTTTTCATCAAAATATTTACTTGACTAACCCCTTCCCCTTACTTTCCCTTCTCCTTATTTATAGAACAATTTTATATTTTATATTTTAGTTATTATACAGACCTGAATGATGGAAGTTTAACTTCTGAAACATGTAGTCTATAATAAAACTCAAGTGGTAAAAAACAAGTGTTTTCTTTAATCATCGTAACATGTCTTACCACAAAGTTAATGCCGAAACAATAAATAAAATAATATTTACTTAATTAAATGAAGTGTTCAATAGTATGTTCAAACTCTCTCCCTAAACGGCAGAATTCATTACTAAAATACCATATCATTGTTTCGTGATTTATGAAAAATGTAATAATAAATAAATAACCCTGTGACACATTCGCAAAAGGACTTTACACGTGGATGACCACTTTGAACCGGCAGAGTAGAACGTTAAAGTCGGCTTTGTGTTCAGAGTGTAGTACCAACCGCAAAGGATATTGTTATTACATGAAATAGAGTCCTACAAATCACAGTAACGAGCACTTCGCTTCAAAACGCCAACCTCCCATTCATTTACACGCTCTTGAATTTTAGTTAGAGGTCAGAATTCATACCCCGGCATATTTGTGGGGCTAATTCCACCAGTGAGTCAGGTTATAAAGATTTTCGTAGACGTCTTAACAAAGGTGAAGAAGTTATTGATAAAATAACCTTCTTACAGATATAAAAAATAAAGATATAATATTAAAACCCTTAAAAATAAATTTAATGCCAACATTTTGAATGTGTCCAAATACTTTTTCACAAAATCTGGATTATCTCCAATTACAGGAGTTATTTTCATATTATTTTTTGACATCTCATCAAAGATGAAGAAGAATATGGAAGTCTGGGCATTTACGGGGCTGACGACCGTAATAGGCTGGTTTAAGTGATCACTTTACACACGTGTTACATCACCAATTCTACCCATTATTGACAACCGCACTACTCATATATATATATATATATATATATATATATATATATATATATATATATATATATATATATATATATATATATATATATATATATATATATATATATATATATATATATATATATATATATATATATATATATATATATATATATATATATATATATATATATATATATATATATATATATGTATATATATATATATATATATATATATATATATATTTATATATATATATATATATATATATTTATATATATATATATATATATATATATATATATATATATATATATATATATATACATATATATATATATATATTTATATATATATATATATATATATATATATATATATATATATATATATATATATATATATATATATATATTTATATATATATATATATATATATATATATATATATATATACATTTATATACATATATATAGGTTTTAAATTATATATTGATATTGGCACTAAATGCTACAGTGACTTGCACCTAGATTTAGCTAGAAATGCGGGAGCGATTTGACTGAATGATCCTTCGAGTACCTAATAATGTTACAACATAATATTTTTCTTCCGACCCACTGAAATACTTAATGCTGGTCGTTTGGTACTCCACAGATGTCGCCAAATATATTATTATTACACGAAATTGGGATAAACCAAACAGAGTCCCGGAAAGTCTCAAGGCATTAGAGCGCCATAGAAAAACATTAGGGGGAAATGGCGAATCGTATATTTTATCTTGTCGCGTTCCATGTCGTTTCACTTCTCCTAAGGGCGATCGCGCACGATAAAATAAAGTAAGAGATGTGCGTTTTTAATTTTAAGATTGTAAGTTGAAATGTTTAAACAATTAATTAAAATTATAAAAAAACACCTTTGTAATATTAAATAGTAATAATAAAAAAATGATAATCAAATAAAATTTCGCCAAACGGTAGTAAAAATAATAACAAAATAATTATCCAGCATAGGAAAGCAGCTGTACTCAATACTCACTGTCGATGATATGATTTATTCCATACGTATAAGTAATTGATGACTATTTTTACACTATTACATCACTTCACGCAGGGGTAGGCAGAGAGAATAGTAAAACTCCACTTTGTCTTGTCTGTAAATACCCAGACATTCATTTTCTTCTTAATCTATGAATTACTCATAAGTGGAGATAAACCCGGAATATGTGAACAAAGATTTGGACACACTCAAACTGTTGTGTGCGCCACTTCCCGTAGGGGCAGGCAGAGAGAATGGAATGCTACACCTATATGTCTTTGCAAATAATCTTCGTTTCTTCTACATTCATGCATCTTCTCATACATGCCCGCCGATTATTACGACTTCTGACCTGACTACGCCCAAGTATTTGAAATACTTTATTACGCCAAGTTTGTCTCTGTCTTCCTCTGTTTCAATTTCCAACTATTTTTTTTCTATTTCGCCTCATAAATTTGTTTTACTGTTCTTTCCTCAATCATTCGTACAAATATTCAAACTATCTCAACATAATTTTCTTAATTTAATCGATAATGCTTATCTCAGACATACATTATTTTCTTATTTAACCATTCGAACATCTATCGAAAGATCACATTTCGACTGCATTCAGTCTACTTTCACTCATCTTTGGCAACTCTGCGCATCACTTATATACGTACCACGACATTTATTTTTTACCACTTATAATTTTAACATTGATGATGATTGAACTAACAGGCATAAAATAATATATTTAACAAAAAAAACGCAACCTTATTATGATACTCATTATAATTTTTCATATTTCATATGTAATCATTTTTCGTATTTTTTTTGTGTATATGTACTTAATTATCGCTTTTAAGAATATGACAGGAGAGAGATAAGGATTTACTATGAATCACCATATAAAAAAAGCTTTGGTAGGTACTTTGGGCCCTTTAAAATTAAAGAAGTAAGGGGAAGACGACAACCGTCGTGCGACAAACATCGTGTAACGTGTGTGTCGGCCCTAAAGGGTTTGAATGAGAATAACAATATCAGATTTCATATCAGAAAGTAATTTCACGAAGACGGGGATTACTTGCTGTAATGTTGCACGTTGATTTTTATTTTCTTGAAAATAAAATAACGTAATACGAAAAATAAAACACGATATTATTAAAGAACGCGTAAGAAGATTTTATATCGAACAATGAAAACTGACACCCGTTTTTTAGGTGTTTCTATAAAACAGGCTGTTTCATAAATAAGAATTGATGTAAAAATTGGGTAGGGAATGGTGAATGGTGAATGTTAGTTATGCATAAAGTAATCACTTAAATCAGCCTATTACAGTTTGTAAGCCATGCAAATACCCAGACTTCATTATTCTTTTATGAATTGATTCAACAGTCACTTTGTAGTAAAATCCATCCATTTTTAATTTAAGTTTTACTTGTTAAATACCTTAAAATAGTGGTAAGACTTAAATCAAACGAAAATCCATATTTTTCTTCTTTTTTGAACTAACTAACATCACGCCGCTTCTCCGCAGGGGTAGGCAGAGAGAATAGAACGCCACACCACTCTGTCTTTGCAAACATTCTGCGCCTCTTCCACGTTCATGCATCTCCTCATACATTCCTGCCGATTGTTTTGACTCCCAACCTGACCGCTTTTAAGTATTTGGCATATCTGATCGTTCCTGAAGATTTTCTCGGTCTTCCTCTGCTCCTTTTTCCAACTACATTCGCTTACTTATATTTTTTTACCGTTCTTTCCTCACTCATTCGTTCCACGTGTCTAAACCATCTCAAGTCTAATTAGTGTGTGCAAATTATCACGTGTCTTATCTTCTTCTTTTTTGTTTTTTATTATTTTTGTTATATTTATTAGTTGCCTTACAAATTTTTCTTTGCTCATAACGTACAAGGATTTTTAGCATATTTAGTTTATATCTCTTAAAATGAAAGTGGATATGTATTGGCCACAATAAATGAATAAATTTGATCCCTAAAAAACAAAATAAATTATACAACAATACAAAAGAGACAATGGATTCACTGTTAATCAAGATCTGTCACAAAGCTCATTTATTTGTCTTCTTTGTTTGAAGCCAACAGTTCTACAAACATGTTATTTTTGCGAGTTGTTTGAAGCCAACTCGAATTTTTAACATTCGATGAAAATTTAGAGAATGAGATAGAACTCCTATTTTTTTTTTTCATGGCTGATTTTTTTCTACATATCCGAAGAAGATTATGGAAATCTGGGCATTTACAGGGCTTACGACTTACGACCGTCATGGGCTTGGTCAAGTGATATTTATTTTTAATCCAAGTAACTATTTACCCTAGTCGTGTTTTTCTTTAAACTTAATTTTCTCTAAATCCAGGTTTATAGATTGATGTTTTTCTCAAAACACCGTTTTTGCATTGAAAAAATAAGTTTTTCTTCGAAATAATTATATGGTTTTCAAAAGAAGACTTATTTAAAGGTTAGAAGAAAAAAAATATTTAAAAATGTTTATTAAATATATTTTCTAAAAAAAATTATTCCAATATAAATATTTTTTTAATGTGTGCGTTGATACGTCAGGCTCCTCGCACAGCCGGTCGCTTACCAAATGTTATGTTTTGCGAATATCTTCTTAACCGTTTGCCTTTATTTTTGACATCTCATCAAAGATGAAGACGAATATGGAAGTCTGAGCATTTACGGGGCTGACGACCGTCATAGGCTGGTTTAAGTGATCACTTTACACACGTGTAACATTCACCAATTCTACCCATTATTTACAACCACACTTCTCAAATTCTTGAAAGTTCTATATATATTAACCAATTTCGAAACATTGTTCTTGAATCACTAGAACTTCACTAGAGACATCTATTGGTGAGATGAAACGAAGCTTTTTTATTGAACAGAAACTCTTTTGTTAGTATGTGAGATCCGAATACTGGATTATAATCACATTCGTGAGAAACGCTAGAAAATATCATTTTTATTTTTATTATTTTAGATAATAATTTGACTAGTTAATTTATTCACAACATTTTCTGTGTATCTAAATACTTTTTCATAAAATTTAGATTATCTCCAATTATAAGAGTTACCTTCATATTATTTAAATATTAGAAATAATATGATGGTAACTTCTATAATAAAAAATAATAAAACCCTTACCGCACCCCAATGGTGCATAGGGCACTGCTTCATATAAACGCAGTGTTATCTCGATCGATTACACATGAAGGAAAGGTGATCAGCCCTCCACTTCAGGTACCAGTCCAGTGTAATATTGAATAAATATTAGAGTGGAAAAATCACTTATATTTATTAAACCCCCCTGGGAATCGAACCCGGGACCTCCAGAACGGTAGCCGAGCATGCTGACCATTACACAACGAAGGCGGACAACTCCGACAATTGGAGATACTCCAGATTTTGTGATCAAGTATTTGGACACAACATTTTGTAAAGTATTTATCCGTTTTGTGTTTTTCTTTTAAGCTTACGTTCAAATTTCGGATTTGTAATTAATTTGTAGATCGTCTGTTTATAAATACTCCTTCCCAGTTTATATTACGAGTACACAAACTCAGTCAGCAATTTTGCTCTTATTATGTTTGCCGTTCGTGTTGCTCGCTGTATCTAACGGAGGCTGTATATTAATATTTTAGTATAATTATCCATCACGCTGTAAATTGACAAGTAAATTAGATTGGGTGGGCTGTCAATTAAATTTTATACTTCAACGCGATAACATTTAGTAAAAACATATTTCGTTTTTCGATTATACACTACACAAGATCGATGGATGTTGATTACACCAATAGCGTTGATGTTCGCGTGCGTATTTTTATATGGGTTAATTTATTAATAAATATATACAGTTAACCCAGCGGTGGGCTCGGAGGAGCTCGCGCGAGCCCCTTGTTAAATTTAACTTGGGCCAGCGAGCCCCTTGTTAAATTAAAAGAAAACAATACAACTAACTAACCAACACGCCGCTTCCCCGGGCCGGGCAGAGAGAATCGAACGCCACACCACTCTGTATTTGCAAACATTCTTCGCCTCTTCTACATTCATGCATCTCCTCATACATACCCGACGATTATTACGACTCCTGACCCGGCCGCTTTCAAGTATTTGACATACCTGATTGTGCCAAGTTTTCCTCGGTCTTCCTCTGCTTCTTTTTCCAACTCAATATTTCGAATAGAAATCAATATTCTCTGATTAAATCAGCCATCAGAATTTTCTACCATATAAAAATAAGTAATATCCACATTTTGTCGTTTGATGTGCATGTTAAGTTTTTTTTTTTTTTTTTATTATGTATTTTGGATATTTAAAATAAAATTATACACCTCCCCCTCCCCCTCACCCCCTTCACCCAACACCCGCGAGCCCCTTGTTAAAAAATTGGCAGTTCACCCCTGAGTACACCTTCCTATAACGTTGAGATAGGTACCGCGTTATCGGAGGGAACATTGCGGTGGGTTAGTGTTTTAAATTGTATTTTAATTTCAAATGACTCATTTCGGTCATTTCCGCTAATTTAAACGTAAAAATACTTCTTCTTCTTCTTCTTTATGTAGATCCTAGGGATCTGTTTGTGCCTCCGCATGTCGCTCTTGGGATGTTGACTCCCAGCTGTCTTTTCTTCTTTTCGGAGGTCTGCCTTGGGGTCTGCGTCCTTCAGGGTTGCCTTGGAGGGCGATACGTGGAAGTGTGTCTTCTGATATTCTGTTTATATGTTCCTTCCAGTATTGCCTTCGTTGTCGTCCCCACCTCACGATATCCTCCGTCTTACACATGCTCCGGATGTCGGTATTTCTTACTCGGTCTCGCAATGTGTTTCCGGTTATGGATCGGAGAGTCTTCATCTCGGAGGTTCGAAGTCGAGATCGTAAAAATACAATTTGAAACATTAACCCCTTATAACAATCCCTCCTATAAAGCAGTACTTATACTATAAAGTCATTCATATGTAACATTCACCATTCTGCCCATGGTTACACTAATCATTAGTCAAAAAATATACACGAGACGAATGTCATTGGTAATAGAAGCAGGGGAATAACTAGGATAACTTGGTATAATCAAGTATTTAAAAATACTTGAAAGCGGTCAGGCCAGGTGTCGGAACAATCGGCGGATATGTATGAGAAGATGCACGAATGTGGAAAAGGTAAAGATTGTTTTCAAAGACAGACGGGTGTGGCGTTCTATTCTCTCTGCCTACCCCTGCAGTGAAGCAGCGTAATGGTCACATAGTTTTATTTTTAATTTATTTTTAAAATAGCTACACGTTTTAAAGTATGAGATATGTACATAAATTATGAAAAAATACCCTTTATAAAGTAGAATTTTATAATAAATTTTAACGTTTTTACTTTTTCTTTTACGCTGTTTATTTTTCTTCTCTCTCCTTTTATTTACCAATGCCATCATAATGATCGTTCCTCCCACGGAGAAGGATGAATGTGGAAGAGGCGAAGATAGTATGCAAAGTCAGAATGGTGTCGTCTTCTATTTTATCTGCCTACCCCTACGGAGATACGCCGTACTGGTTCCATAGTGTTTATGTAATTTTTATTACAAATAGCCACACGTTTTAAAGTATGAGATATGTACTTAAATTATGAAAGAATACCCTTTTAAAAAAGTAGAATTTCATAATAAATTTGAACGTATTTACTTTTTCTTTTACGTTCTCCATCTTTCTTCTCTCTACTATTATTTATCACCGCCATAATAATGATCGTCCCTCCCACGGGTCCTTTTTGTGGACTCGTTTCTCCGAAGCATTTATGTAAATTGTTTTTCTTATCACCAACTACATATTATATTAGATTTTTTTTAAACAGCTCTGGGAATATTCTCCTCCCCTCCATAGTGTGATATTTCTCCACTCTTCAAAATTACAGCATATTACGTTTTAATGAAATTTTCTGCGAATTGAATAGAAATATATTGTAGAGGTAACTTTATTTTTATTTTGTAGAGATTGAATTGACAACGACCCAGATAACCTAAAGATAACATCTAAAGATTTCCTTTAGCGAAAGGTAAAACTGATAGTACACAATAGGATCCCGGTTCCATTCGAAACATTTTTTTTTTAATAATAATTTTTCTGAATTTGCTGAACATATATTAAATAACAACCATTATTTTAATTTTAAAAATGGCATTAAAATACAACATTCTAATAAAAAAAACTCATTGCATAATTTAGAGATTTTGGAAATTAAAAAAGCCATAAAACAAAATTTAAATATTATTAAAAATCAATATTAACACTATTATTCTAGTTCTACTTATAAAACCTATACCCTTATCCCCTTTACTATGACTAAATTATATTGTATACCCACACACAGGCCGTGCCTTTGTGGGATCTTTTTTTGTATTCATATTTTATATTTTTTTCAAATTTTTGTTTTTCAATTTATGTTAAGTAATGCAAAAGAATTTAAAATAAATAAAAAATAATAATTTGAGTAACAGTCCAATTTTTTATATTTTTCCAATTTCTGTTCCTAAAATTTCTGCACAGTAGGTTTTTGTATTTTTTTGTGTGTTCTCCGCTTCACGTATGCGTGCGCAGCTTCATACTATTTTTTAGGTGATTCCATTAGTTCTTTTTTGGGGTTGCTATGCAATGAATAATGAAATAACATTTAGGATTTTTATGGTGTGTGTTTAATGTTTTTGATTTCAAATAAACCCTAATGATGACAATGTATTGTTGAAACCGGTAGGTTGAATTGTATTAATAAAAAAAGTGCTGAAAACTAAGTAAATTAATTTTATAAAGATATTTTAAAATGTGCCACAAAGTATCTGCGGATACCATTCAAGAAATATTAAACGTTATTTCGGAAGTCAAAACCGGACTATCGAGACGTCCACTGATTATATCCTGGAGGATTCCCATATCCAATAACAAACGACGACCTTCAAGTCTGAGTAATTGATGTTTTTTAAAAGAAGACATATCGCTCACTCTTTCAACAACGTCATATATCAAAAATCATCAATTTTCAGCTGTGCATGTTTTCAGAATGCCCAGAAAATGTACTATATCCCAGCAAAAGAGGTATGTTTTTAACTTAATATTTTCCCGCTACAGGGCAGAAAGTGTTGTTTTTGCATTTTGAAGAAATGGTATTGTTTAATTATTTTTTTAAATATACTAAATATTTTTCAAATGGAGAAAAAACATTCAGGTTTTACCTTAAAAGATCTATTGTACAGTAAAAAGTTCAATAAGTGGCTTGATATTTATTTTTAATACATTGTATTATATTTTTAAACGTTAAAAACGATCCCCTGAAAAATCAAGTTTTTTTATATAATGTATAACGTTGTTGAAAGGAGTGAGCGATATAGTTTAAATTTGTTATCCTGTTATCCTGTTTAACTAAAACATTTTGCTTGTCTCGCTAAATTTAGCACCACAATTTGAAGCTTTGGTATCGATTCTAGTTTTCCGTTAATGCCACATTTCCAATCCCGATCTGAATCCGGAGAAATTAAAATTCCAGCGCTTCTCGTTGCGTGGGCAGATACTCAACTGTGTAGTACACTTACATAATATTATACGAGACGAAGGGTGAGGTAACTTTACTGAAGGCACTTATATATATGGACGTGAAGAATACCGACGTAAAAAGCTCTAAAGTTGTGATTTAAGCGCACAGCTTTGGTAAAGTTTCCAACTTTATTCATTAAAAAGTTTTGTTTTTAAAATGCGATTATAGCATTTTCGATTAATGGAAAGACTCAAGTTAAAATATAATTAAAAATACCAACAGTAACAAAAAAACCTGGACCTTATTCACGTTTTTTGTGTTTAGTTTCTCTTTTTTTAAACTTTCTTGTTTTAAAACGTTATTATATTTTCTATAAGACTTATATATTAATATTATTTTTTGACATATCATTAAAGATGAAGTCTGTGCATTTACGGGGCTGACGACCGTCGTAGGCTGGTTTAAGTGATCACATTACACACTTATTACAACATTCACCAATTCTACCCTTTATTGACAACCACACTACTCAAATTCTTCTATATATATGAACCAATTTTGAAACATTATTCTTGAATCACTAGAGACATCTATTGGCGAGATGTAAACATTAATAATATGAAAATAACTCCTGTAATTTGAGATAATCCAAATTTTGTGAACAAGTACTTGGACACATTCAAAATGTTGTAACCTGAACCTTGTTCACTTTTCTATTTTTGTGTTTTGTTTATTTTTTTAAACTTTCATGTTTTAAATGTTATTTTATTTTCTTTAAGACATCCATATTGAAATCATCTCTCGACATTATTTTTCTTCCTGGCTCTATTCCAACTTATCGTCTTTGTAGACTGTTGGTGTCAGCCCTCTACATCCTCGGGTTGTAGGTCATTCTATCAATTACAACGTCACCTAGGTCGTACCTTCGAATCATGTTATCTTTCTGTATCATCCATAAATTATTTGTTCTTCCTCAAGATGTCATTCGAGAAAGATCCATAGGATACGCGTGGTTTACTTCTTTTTCTTATTTCCATGTTCGCTCCCTAGGTGGAGCATATGGCCAACATGAGACGTCTCCAAGTCAGTCTGTCACGCGCCATCTCCTTGGGTTCCTCCCAGGTCAGTCCAGCATCCCGAAGTTCCGCTGAGTATAGTCGGAGAATGGTCGTCAGCGGCCTTCCGGGGCGCCGGAATCCTCGGGGTTGGAAGAAGAGACGTGAGAGATTAATGCTCTCAAGTGACATTCTAAGGACATGTCCCAACCATGTCCACCTTCTCCTTTTCAGGACTTCCAGCACGAGGGGCTGTTGAGTTCTTCTCCTCACATCATCATTCCTGACGAAGTCATACCACTTTATACCCAGTGTTCGACTCAGGCACCTATTTTCAAAACTTGCTGGTTTACAATATGACATAACTAAGAAAAAATATGCAAGTTGTTGTTTTTTTTGTTTTTAATAATTGCATGTTGTTTAACTCAGTTCAAGTATTTACTGTAGGTAGGTACTCAGTAAAGAAAGACAGTGTGTAATATGTTTTCTTATTTGAGTGTGTCCAAATACATGTTCACAAATCTGGATAATCTCCGATTAGGAGTTAGTTACCTCATCCCACGATAGATGGCTATTGTGAACTCGTGCATACTGTGTTACGAGTTTCATCAATATACCTAGAATTTTCAAAAGTTTTGATTGTCAATCATGCGTAGAATTGGTGAATGTTTTTTTTATTATTTATTTGGCAGTCACCCAGTGAAAGGATGTTTCTGCCAGTGTCAAGTATTATTTTTATTTACAAACAAAAAAATAATAGAAAATAATAATAACAATTAATATAAAATTTTATAGTTTAAATGCGTTTAGCTTTATCACTTTAGAAATTATGCCCGCAATTCTAGAATTCGGTTCAGAAAGAAGGGTGGATACTTGGGTGGGGAATTGGATTCCACACGTGTGCAAAGTGATCACTTAACCAAGCCAATGATGTAAGCCCTGTAAATATCCAGAACTTTATATTATTCTTCTTTGTTGAGATGTAAAAATCATGTTTATTTTTTAAATAACAAACGGGTTGTCTAATTACCCCAGATAATTATTTAAGTTATTACAGTTTAAAATTAATAACGCGATGGAAATCGGTCAGTACGGGGGATTTTAAACTGTCAAATGGCAAGTAGAGTTTAATTAAATCTTTGGAAAAATATACTCGTGCAAAACTTTAAATTAACTGAAAGAAAGACGTGTTTTCACAATTACTTTGGCATTCTACTATTTCATTCTACCAGTGAACGTCTAGAGAACTTTTCATGAGATTACGCTCTACATTTTTATCTAACATTTTTGTAATTTTAACTTTATTTCATGAAAGATGGTGTAAGGTTTGAAATGAAGAGATTTTTCTCTCTTAAGGAAAAATCAAATTATTCCTAACTAAAAAACTAACCATCACACCGCTTTTCTGCAGGGGTAAAAAGAGAGAATAGAACGCTACTATCTGTTTTTGCAAATTAATGACGCATATAGAGAAGAATGACACAAAATAGAAAAATCATTTAATTATCTTCCGATGTAAGAGAGAAATCAACAAATGCGGGATTATTAATATTTCATACCATCTTTTTTATAATAATTACTTTTTTATTAATTTTGCCTAAACTGCTCATTTGATGTAGAATGCCTAAATTGCTCTTTGTCCGTCTCCGTAGTGTAATGGTCAGCACGCTCGGCTACCGTTCTGGAAGTCCCGGGTTCGATTCCCAAGGGGGGTAAAATAAATATAAGTCATTTTTTCACTGTCATATTTATTCAATATTACCCTGGACTGTTACCTGAAGCGGAGGGCTGATCACCTTTCCTTCATGTGTAAACGATCAAGATAACACTGCGTTTATATGACGCAGTGCCCTATGTACCATTGGGGTGCGGATAAGGGTTTTATTATTTATCAAATTGCTCATTATTAGTCAAAGACAGGGCATTTTTTAAAAAAGAGAAAAAGAGACCCGGGACCGACTTTATGTCAAGCTTTTTACTAAAAAATACATATTCAAACATCATTTAAATATTCATTACAATACCATATTCTATCATTTTAACGAATTATATAAATATATATTGTAATTACGTAAACGCAAACGTTGTTTCGTCTAATTGATTATGAAAATTTAAAAAAAAGATCTACGTGAAAAAAGGTACCGGAGCGCCGTTCCACCGCGTTACATGAAAAGAAAAAGCCCTGGAAAAAGTGTCAAATTGTGGTAGAGTGCGTTTGAATCCAGAAACTCAGATTCAAAAGTCCGCGATACTAACCACGGGACCACAACCCGACATGAATCTTTTGGGAAAATACCATAGAATAAAATAACAACGTAATTTTTTCGATTTAAAAACCATGATTTTATAAAAAATTTCTGGCAAAATGAATTATTGAAAATGAGTTTAAGTATTGTATTATAATAATAATTACATGTTAGTTATGGTAAAGGCTTCAGGAATGATTTGATATAATTTTATGCTAGAAATGGATTTAAGTATGTGAATTTAAATAAGTATCCGTATATGATGTAAATAAGGTGTAAATAATACATATTATAGTTTATATTAGTTTATTAAATTTAAAAAAATGAATTAAATAAATAATAATAATAATAAAACCCTTATCCGCACCCCAATGGTGCATAGGGCACTTTGTCATATAAACGCAGTATTATCTTGATCGTTTACACACGTAGGAAAGGTGATCAGCCCTCCGCTTCAGGTACCAGTCCATGTTAATATTGAATAAATATTACAGTGAAAAAATCACTAATATTTATTTTACCCCCCTTGGGAATCGAACCCGGGACCTCCAGAACGGTAGCCGAGCGTACTGACCATTACACTACGGAGGCGGACAAGATAAAATAAAATAAAAATATAATAAAATATATTATTTTGGGAAAATCTCCCAAAGACAACCGCATGCTGCTGCTCTATACACATTTCGTTCCGTTATTCAATTTACGTTGTCAGCGAAGGCGAGGGAGTTAAATCATTTTGTTTCACCTTAATATTTACTAAATTACTTTTCACAACAACGTAGCCAAAATTAAAACAAGTCGAAAACAAACAACATTTTAACTTTGTTACAATTTCAACGTCGCAAATTCCCCGAGTTCTAATTTAACGTGGTCGCTTTATTTTATGTTTCATTTTATTTTATTTGGGAATTTTACAGAATAGTGACATCAATCACCTCATTCACATAGAGGAGTTATACAAAATAAGTACTTGTACTTTTCCGATTGAAAAATTCCACGTTTGTAAATTTGTGAAAATACCTGGAAGAGGGATGGGAGGGAGTAAAAGGGAGAAAAAGGAAAGATCAAAGCTCAAAACTAATTGTATGAAACTAGGGACACACCACGATGTACATAACGAGCATGTTCGTTCCAGAATCTTACTCGTTAAGCGAAACATTTTTTGTTACGACTGACGCCGAAATCCCGGCTCACAAGTGAATGTCGTGAAAGGGGACCTGTCCTTTCTCTGTGACTCGTCATGCGAAATTTCGCTCGATAGGGGGAAGACTGGCCGGAGCATTTCGTCGTAGCGTAACGCCGTAACATCGCTCGCGGCGAGCGTGTTACGTTATGACGTTACGGCATTGCTGACTGACCGTGATCAGTGCTCGCTGGTGGCCTTGTGCTCAGTGTTGCCATATCGCTCACTCCTTTCACGAACGTTATAAATAAAAAATCGACAATTTTCAGTTGTGCGTGTTTTCGGAATGCCCAGAAAATGTACTATATCCCAGCAAAAGCGGCATATTTTTTACTTCATATTTATCCGCTACAGGGCAGAAAGTGTTGTTTTTGCATTTTGAAGAAAAGGTATTGTTTATTTTTTTTTAAATATACTCGTTATTTTTCAAACAGAGAAATAACCTTCAGGTTAAACCTAAAAAGATCTTTTGCACACTAAAAAGATCAATAAGTGGCTTGATATTTATTTTTAATATTTTCTATTGTATTATTAAACTTTAAAAACGTTCTCCTGAAAAATCAAATTTTGTGATTTATGACGTTCTTGAAAGGAGTGAGCGATACGTCACACCAAAAAATCTGAATTACAGTGTAGAAATCTGTATTAGATTTGTATGGAATCAATAACCCAAAATCTGTATGAATCTTTGCAACTTTGCATTCGTGTCGTGCAAGACGTGATTCTTGGTTCTGCGATTTTAATAAATTACAGCTTACTCAAGATGAAGAAGAAAAAAGATTTCACGTAGTTTGCGGAATTTCCCACAGATTGGCAACCCTAGTACTGACCTAAAATTGCATCCGACTTCGGATGGAGCATTCGGAACGAGCGGCGAACAGCTCGGCTCGCTGTACTGACCGCCCGAATGCTCGCATCGTAACATGTTACGTTACGAAGAAATGCTCCGGTCAGTCTTCACCCTTAAGGGTGCAACTTTTTCACATTTTTTTTATTTTTTTTATTTTTTATTTGTATACATTTATTTATATCACAATTTATACATATTTAGAACTTTTTTTTGCAGAGACCCACCAAGCCACCTTGTGTGTCTTGTCGGTGGAGTTATTTTTTAATACATTTTTTATTGTTTTTAACCATTTTAACTTAATATACACACAAAAAAAGAGAGAAAAATTAAGAATATTAACATTTTAAAATTTTCATAAAATTAACTCTTGATCATTTACCCTAATCCTTTATTTTGCCTTTGTTCCATATCTTATTATGTCCTCTTACATCCGTAGGTAACAAATTAAAAATGTTCGGAACGATATATTGCAGTGTTCGACTCCCATGTTTACTGTTAATTCTTGGGACTATCAAACCTTCGTTGTGTGTAAATTGTGTATCATGGTTGTGTTCTAAAGGATTTCGATATTTTTGTCTAGTTTGTTGTTCAACGATGATACTCATCCACAATATTCCAAGTACCGGCAGAAATTTTAAATGTTTATATATAAGTTTGGATTGTCCCTTTGATTATATATATATACTCGTTATGCGAATAAATCGTTATGAGAGGTTCCACTGTAATTTGATTTAGAAACGCCCAAATCCATGTCATTAAACGCCAAAGTTAATAATATTGTAAATTACTATTAACTTGTCTTGTGACCAGAAAATCATAAATTCACTCAAATATAATTGGATTGTCGAAGGATTGAAAATGCCCGGAGTTTATAATAACTGAGCAAAGTTTTGGAGTGCTGCAGTAACAAGATTTCAAAAATTGAAAATTCGCTTGGCTTAGCGGTTTACCGCCTTTTAATATAACGGTGTGAGAATCAGAGATTGATCAGAGCTTTGGAAGAAGCTTTGGAAGCGAGACGCATATTTTGACGTAATATCTCAAGGCCCAGAATTCGGTTGGCCGCAACTCAATTTTCTCTATATCCAGGTAACACTTTACGTTATTAATTTTCATTCTTAAAACAGCGTTTATTTATTGAAAAAAGTAGTATTTCTTCTAAATAATTATATGGTTTTGAAAAAAAAAATTGCACACTATATAAAACTTTATGAAATAAAACTGTAACATTGTTTAACCGCTTTTATTTTTGGTACTTTTCTCCAACCGGTCTCGACCTTGTAATCTTCAGTGATAGACATGTAGACATGTTCATGTATCACACGCAATACTAAATATTTAACATGGCAGACAACTTGCTTCCAGACAGGTGCTGTCACTGAGCATTTTTATTATTTTCAATTGAATTACTGTTGCAAAAATACAAAATTTTCTCATTGATTCACAAGCATTGTAAAATGAAATATATTATAAATGTGTGCTTTCTATTTTCTTTTTTTTTCTGACAGTCACAGCAACACATAGCTTGGCATAGCAAATGTTTTTTACAATTCTCTTCTCTTTTTTCGTCCGCCTCCGTAGTGTAATGGTCAGCACGCTCGGCTACCGTTCTGGAGGTCCCGGGTTCGATTCCCAGAGGGGGTCTAATAAATATAAGTGATTTTTTCACTTTAATATTTATTCAATATTACCCTAGACTGGTACCTGAAGTGGAGGGCTAATCACCTTTCCTTCGTGTGTTAACGATCAAGATAACACTGCGTTTATATGATGCAGTGCCCTGTGCACCATTGGGGTGCGGATAAGGGTCCGAAAATTTAAACTCGTTCTTACAATATTATTTTATCAAAATATTATATTTTGGTTAGGTAAAACGGGCATGAACTAAATTTGGTTTTTGACATTTCACACTATGAATTATGAATTTCAGCAACTGAACTGCTTTGCGTAGGCATAGTATAATAATTTGGTCTAATATCTCCATCGGCCCTTATAAACTTCCAGAATTCATGGTTATTTGAACGTATTGTTCTAGATTATTTAGCGAGGAACGACCGACATGAAACCATTGAAATATTGTTCGTTCTCAATCATCCCTTTTAGGCTCAAATTGGACAAAGTTTCGTGTAACTCATTTATCAGCCAAAGCTTCCAGAGCACGTACAAAGGTCTGAACTGAAATAGAACTTTTCTAGGCTTCGGAGGCTTTAATTTGTAATTGCAAACATGATGAGAACTTAGAATAAAATGAAGAATAATATTCATATTATTTTTTGACATCTCATCAAAGATGAAGAAGAATATGGAAGTCTGGGCATTTACGGGGCTTACGACCGTCATAGGCTGGTTTAAGTGATCACTTTACACACGTGTAACATTCACCAATTCTACCCATTATTGACAACCACACTACTCAAATTCTTGGAAGTTCTATATATATGAACCAATTTAGAAACTTTGTTCTTGAATCACTAGAACTTCACTAGAGACATCTATTGGTGAGATGTAAAGAAGCTTTTTTATTAAGCAGAAACTCTTATATATGAACAAGTATTTGGACACACTCAAAATGTTGTAAATAAATTATCTGGTCAAATTATAAGCTTAATAATAAAAATGAAAATGGTATTTTCTGGCGTTTCTCATGTGTGTGATTATAATCCAGGATTCGGATCTCACATACTAATATAAGAGTTTCTGCTTAATAAAAAAGCTTCTTTACATCTCACCAATAGATGTCTCTAGTGAAGTTCTAGTGATTCAAGAACAAAGTTTCTAAATTGGTTCATATATATAGAACTTCCAAGAATTTGAGTAGTGTGGTTGTCAATAATGGGTAGAATTGGTGAATGTTACACGTGTGTAAAGTGATCACTTAAACCAGCCTATGACGGTCGTAAGCCCCGTAAATGCCCAGACTTCCATATTCTTCTTCATCTTTGATGAGATGTCAAAAAATAATATGAAAATGGCTCCTGTAATTGGAGATAATCCAGATTTTGTGAACAAGTATTTGGACACACTCAAAATGTTGTAAATAAATTATCTGGTCAAATTATAAGCTTTATAATAAAAATGAAAATGGTATTTTCTGGCGTTTCTCATGTGTGTGATTATAATCCAGGATTCGGATCTCACATACTAATATAAGAGTTTCTGCTTAATAAAAAATGCTTCTTTACATCTCACCAATAGATGTCTCTAGTGAAGTTCTAGTGATTCAAGAACAAAGTTTCTAAATTGGTTCATATATATAGAACTTCCAAGAATTTGAGTAGTGTGGTTGTCAATAATGGGTAGAATTGGTGAATGTTACACGTGTGTAAAGTGATCACTTAAACCAGCCTATGACGGTCGTAAGCCCCGTAAATGCCCAGACTTCCATATTCTTCTTCATCTTTGATGAGATGTCAAAAAATAATATGAAAATGGCTCCTGTAATTGGAGATAATCCAGATTTTGTGAACAAGTATTTGGACACACTCAAAATGTTGTAAGAATAATATTATTTTATCTCTATTTTCCGTGGGCGGTATTTGCGTATGAGTTGACTACGAAATAATAATAATTTTGAGAAATTTATAAAGCGCCATTTTCGAGTCCTGTTTCCAACCCTAATGTATAGAAGTGAAGCATGGAGTTGGCAAAGAGAGAATTAAAGTGGACTAAATGCGATCCCTCAGACATTCGTGCGGGAAAACGATGTACGATAGATGTTCGAGTGGTAAATTGGAAGGATAAGGATTGCTCGAAGGCTGAGATAAGGATTATCAATAAAAAAATTAAAAGATGTGTCGAGATAGTTGTTGAACATGTGGAAAGTATAATAAACGGTATAACAAATTTATGAAGCAAATGTTTTATATATATATATATATATATATATATATATATATATATATATATATATATATATATATATATATATATATATATATATATATATATATATATGTATATATATAAATATATATATATGTATATATAAATACATATGTATATATATATATATATATATATATAAATATATATATATATATATATATATATATATATATATATATATATATATACATACATGTACTTTTACAATAAAAGTCTTTTTTTAATTTTTTTGAAACTTTATGAATTCAAACAACTTTGTTTTAACCACTTTTTTATTAAAAGTACACTTTAACCCAGGCGTTGCTTTATACTGTTTTTGGGTGATTCCATTAGTTGTTATTCGGAGTTGCTGCGCAATGCACAATAACATTTGGGATTTAGTTTTTGGTAAGGGAATGTAATTAATTATAAGTATCTTAATGTTTTAGAATTTAAAAAACCCGATGATGACAAGGTCCTTGTCGAAACCGGTAGGGTAAAGTGTACTAATAATAAAAAAAGTGGTTTAAACAAAGTTTTTTAATTTTATAAAGTTTATAAAATGTGCCACAAAGTATCTGCGAAAAACATTCAAGAAATTATTTTTATTTTATTCAAATTTATTTAAGTATTTTACAGAAACGTTACATCAAGTCATTCACATCTACGAGTGTTACAAAAAGAGTACTTGCATTATTTCAATTACGAAATTCCACATTTGTAAATTTGTGATAGTAAATGTAAGAGGGAGGGAAGAAAACAGGAAACGCGAAAGAAGAAGACAAATTGTACGAAACGAGGGACACACCACGATATTAATGTCGACTTACAATGGTAGTGATCTCAGCGCTGACAGTGTCGAGTTGAACACATCAAAATCCCCATATTCACTGCCAACCAATTTTGACGCACGGTAAATATAGGAAACCTTTAGATTTCAATTTACAACACTGCGCACCTCAGCGTAATCGTACTACCGTATTTCAATTCGACTTAACTCAAATACGTGGCAATCATATCGCTCACTCCTTTCAACAACGTGATATATCAAAAAACGTGATTTTTCAGGAGATCGTTTTTAAAGTTTAAAAATATAATACAATGTATTAAAAATAAATATCAAGCCACTTATTGAACTTTTTACTGTGCAACAGATCTTTTCAGGTAAAACCTGAATGTTTTTTCTCCACTCGAAAAATATTTAGTATATTTAAATTAAATGATTTTCACCGCAAAAAGTTTCATTGGAGTATTTATGTTTTTATATATCGCTCACTCCTTTCAACAACTTCATATATAAAAAAAAGTTGATTTTTGAGGAGATCGTTTTTAAAGTTTAAAAACATAATAAAATGTATTAAATATAAATATCAAGCCACTTATTGAAATTTTTACTGTGCAACAGATCTTTTCAGGTAAAACCTGAATGTTTTTTCTCCATTCGAAAAATAATAAGTATATTTTAAAAAATAATTAAACAATATCTTTTCTTCAGAATGCAAAAACACTTTCTGCCCTGTAGCGGGTAAATATGTTAAAAATATGCCGCTTTTGCTGGATATAGTACGTTTTCTGGGCATTCCGAAAACATGCACAACTGAAACTTGACGATTTTTGATATATGACGTTATTAAAAGGAGTGAGCGATGTCATTTTTCCGCGCGGAATCGCTTGGGAAATACCAATTTATCCTTATTTGCGATCCAAATGGTATTTTCCAAATAGCTTAAAGTGATGTTGCGTCATTTTTCAACGTTCCAGATGTCAGTTTTGACATTTTATATAGAAAATATATTTTTTTAAAACGACTAAATAACAATGCAGTATTCCAACACGAGTGCTTTTTCGTGTCGGATTATTCGAAACAAACAAAAATGCTAATTCTCAACCCCCGCACTTTTTGGTATAAACGAATTTCTTATTCGGGTGAATGTTTTAACCCTTTGGATACCAAAATCCGATATGTCGGCTTTCAGTACTGTAGCGAGAAATACCGGATCCGTCGGATCTGAGTTTACATATTTATGAAAGTATCATCAGATATATTTTGGACAGTATATTAGGGATTCCTTCAGGGTTGTGCAAAAAATTTCCAATGTTTTATTTTTCAATAAGTCATGCATCGAAATTGAGAATTATTGATCATTTACATCTTACAATTAGTTGTCATATTACAAAAAATTAAGTTACAAAAATACTTAAAGAGAAACGAAAAAACAAAACACATTGAACCAATTATGTCTCCGCGAAAAGTAAGTTGTGTTAGGCTGTGATATTATTCAAAAAGATACATTCTTACGTGTCAAGGTAAATAAACAGCATGCAATAAATTGATACAAATATGGCGTTACTAAAAAAAATATATTCGTTTATTACTCGCACTCCTACTCTATTTATTTCAACACCGGATGTCGGCGAGTCGTTTGATCTTCAGTGTTATGTGCACGGCGTAAAAAGGAGGTGGACATTTAGAAAGCAGGATTTACTTTTTAGTCGATTTTTAAAACGTTGCATACATTTAATTAACTAAACTCCGAAATATATTTTCGTCCGAAGGTAAAACAATGGCACAAAGTGTAAATAATTGTTATTATTTTTAACATCTCATCAAAGATGAAGAAGAATATGGAAGTCTGGGCATTTACGGGGCTGACGACCGTCATAGGCTGGTTTAAGTGATCACTTTACACACGTGTAACATTCACCAATTCTACCCATTATTGACAACCACACTACTCAAATTCTTGAAAGTTCTATATATATTAACCAATTTTGAAACATTGTTCTTGAATCACTAGAACTTCACTAGAGAAATCTATTGGTGAGATGAAAAGAAGCTTTTTCATTGGACAGAAACTCTTGTATTAGTATGTGAGGTCCGAATCCTGGATTATAATCACACACATGAGAAACGCCAGAAAATACCATTTTTATTTTTATTATTAAGCTTATAATTTGACCAGATAATTTATTTACAACATTTTGAGTTATTTTCATAACATGAAAATAACTTCTGTAATAGGAGATAATCCAGATTTAAGTATTTTGGACACGATCAAAATATTGTAAATAATTGTTTACAATTGAATTTTTTATGTTTAAATCGTGTTTTTTCTGGCATAGTTACCACCAAAGTGTTAACTTCATTGTAATATTTTAGCCTGTGAATTTATTTTAACGCCCTAACGGGCCACAGGTGGTGCCTGCATAATGAAGGGCTTTGGGAAGGAAGGAGCTTTCAGGGTGGGTTAGAATTAGGCAGATCGCCTTAAGGGTCGAATGTTGATGGATTCTAACCCACATTCATACATAATTCAGCTTAAAATAAGTTAAATATTAAATACAGTGAAACTCCGGAAATACAAACAATGTTTTGAAGAAAAACATTTGAAGGTAATTTTGTTTTTAAAACACGCAAAAACTGAAGATATTTATTGCTACATAAAATTATTTTATTTTTAAAAGTTCATAATGTACATACGTCACGGCATAGGGCGGCGCGTACAACGTAACTACTATGTATGTACTGTATTATTTACAAATTTCTCGGCCAATCCAAACTTTTCCAAATCCGAACAGGCCACAGCCCCTATTAGTTCGGATTTCCAGGGTTTAACTGTAGGTTTCAAGTTTTATAAAAAAATGTAGATAAAACTAATGCTATAAGTAATTATGAGTAAGTTGCATCAAAGTCAAGCTAATATTGGTTTCATTGAAGATTCACAATAAATCCGGCAGTTATTTTATGTCGAGTTTTCATAAGGGTCTCTACTTAATAAAAAGCTTACTCAACTCAACCATAGATAGTACCGAGAACTCGCATGTGAATAATTGTATCAATTTAAGGATATAAATTTGAGTTGTGTGGTCAATAATGGGTAGAATGTTGAATTTATTCACACGAAAAGTACAAGATAAGCATTATCGATAAAATTAAGAAAGGTGTGTTGAGACGGTTTGGACATGTGGAACGAATGAGTGAGGAAAGAACGGTAAAACAAATTTATGAGGCGAATGTTAGTGGGAAAAGAAGCAGAGGAAGACCGAGAAAAACATGGCACGATCAGGTATGCCAAATACTTGAAAGTGGTCAGGTTAGGAGTCGTAACAATCGGCGGGTATGTATGAGGAGATGCATGAACGTGGAAGAGGCGAAGAATGTCTGCAAGGACAGAGTGGTGTGGCGCTCTATTCTCTCTGCCTACCCCTGTGGGGAAGCGGCGTGATGGTTAGTTAGTTAGTTAGTTAGTTAGAAAAGTACAATTTTTTTAGAATATGTATTGGTATTTGCTTTTTTTAATACTTATAAATATTCAATAAAAATATTTTTTGCCTTTTTTTCCTTACCTTTCAATCACTCTTTTCTTTTCAAACCCTTATATTTATTTCGAAGAAAAACTTATTTTTTCAATACGAAAAATGGTGTATTTAGCAAAAAAAGACGTTGAATGTTACCAGGGTTTAAAGAAAAATAAGTTGCGGGCTATTGATCATACCGCCTAAATAACATAACATATAACACGCGAGTTAACACAAGGGTCGCCAAATTGAATACCCGGAAACAATGTGCTGTTGTCAGGGAACTTGCGGAAAATTCCACGCTTTAGTTTCATCACTGGGGAATTAGCGGACAAAGCAAACTGTATGAGGATTATACAGTTTGCTTTAGCAGCGCCCACAGGGGGCTTCTGACTCAGCGTGTAGAGGCAATTTGAAATACAGCAGAATCTCTCGTAACGAGCATAAATCGTTCCAAAATTTTACTCGCTAAGCAAAACATTTTTTCCCATAGAAATCAACGTCTTCTTCTTCTTCTTTTCTAGACCCTAAGGATCTGTTTGTACCTCCGCTTGTAGCTCTTGGGATGTTGACTCCCAGCTGTCTTTCCACCTTTTTGGAGGTCTGCGTCCTTCAGGGTTTCCTTGAAGGGCGATACATGCAGGTCTGTCATCTGACATTCTGTTTACATGATCATTCCAGTATCGCTTTCGTTGTCGTCCCCACCTCACGATATCCTCCGTCTTACACATACTCCGGATGTCAGTATTTCTTACTCGGTCTCGCAATGTGTTTCCGGTTATGGATCGGAGAGTCTTCATCTCGGAGGTTCAATGTAAAACACGATAAAGCGTTCCATGCCGAAAGAATACTATTTTTTTTACATATTCTTATTAATGTTTATTCAAAAAAATAACTAACAAATTGTTAAGGAGAGTAAGAACTTGAAACAAAATTTAGATTTGAAAAACAAAACTAAATAAAAATTTTAATTTATGACATAAATTTAATCGTTTTTAACTAGAAAACTGTCAAAAGACATTTGTTTTTTGTCGACGCTTCAAAATTTGGCGAAAATGTTTCACAGCATTATCATTGAATAAATTTGTAGCACGAATAGCCACCTCCATATAAGGGTGATGCTTCCTAATGCACGATGCAACAGTTTCCCATGCTTTCAACGTTTCTCTTATTGTGCTAGAATATTGTTCCTCTGCTACTTCCTCATCCTCCATTAACAAGCTCTCCTCAATAATTCCTGGCTGTGAAATATGATGCAACTCCATAAGCTCTTCGGTGGCCAGCTCTTGGCTGTGCTCTTTCACAAGCTCTTCAATATCGTTGTTTTCCACCTCGAGTCCCGGCACGGATGACCCGGCTCACAAGTGAATATCGTGAAAACGGGACTAGCCCATTCTCTAAAAGACTGCATCATCTTCTTCTTCTTTTTTTAGGACTAAGTCATGTAATTCTCCGGTCCGCTCCTGTGAGGTGGAAGACCAGCTATTCCTCGTTCGTTTAGGCGGTCTTCCTGGGGGTCTGATCCCGCTTATGCTGCTGTCCGCTGCTATCCTCACCACTCGATCCGAACTCGCTCTACCCACATGATTTCTCCGAAAACGTCTTCTTTCTCTTCCCCATCGCACAACATCTTCAACATCGCAGATTTGTCTTATTTCTGATTTATCTCTGTAAGTCGTTACGCGAAATGTCACTCGTTAAGGGAGCAACTTTTTAACTTTTTTGTTCATTATGCGAATTACTCGTTATGAGAGGCTCCATTGTAATTATTTCGAAGAAAAACTTTTTACAATTATTTCCATATGTTTAAAAAAAACATTTACGTAAAATATTACCTGGATTTATAGAAAATCAAATTGCGACTGGCGAAAATTAAGACGAATACTGTGCCTTAAATACGTGATTAAAAAAGTTAATAAGTACGTACCCCACCCAATTTTAAAAATCCTTCAATCCAAAATTCAATTGCCAACCCTAAATAATTAGCCCTTAGAACGACTGAGCTCTTCAAAGTTAGCACGGAGGGAAGGATAAATAAAATGAAATATTGTTTTTTTAGATTTATTCCTTGGACGTGTTCTGGGTTTTAAATTGACGATATTTCCACGTTTTACGTGATAATAAAATAAAAATCTTTGTGAGGTAGAATATAAATAAAAATATATTTCAGTATAAAATGGGCACTTTTATAAAATATATAACGAAAAACAACGCGGGAAAGGATTTACAAAAATAAAACTTCCAAATGAAAGGCTTACAGCGGAAGCTATACTGGCACAATGGAGTCCTGTTACCAACCCTTATTTATAGAAATGAAGCATGGAGTTGGCAAAAGAGACTAATGGAATACAGTCGAGATGCGATAAATCAGACGAATGTGCGGTAAAACGATGCATGATAGATATTCGATCGGTTGAGATAAAGAAAAAATGCAAGGCTGAGATGAGCATTATCGATGGAATTAAAAAAGGTGTGTTGAGATGATTTGGACATGTGAAACGAAAGAATGGCAAAAGAACGGTGAAATAAATATACGAGGCGAATGTAGTCGGAAATAGAAGCAAAACAAGACCGAGAAATACGCGTCTAGTAGAGACCTTTATGAAATGTAAGATTCTTCACGAATTATTTTACATACTAGGAGATGCTTTCAAAACGTAATTTTAAATTTATCTTTATTTTAAACTTGTATTTTATTATTTTATACACGATATAATTTTTGAAATATTTATTACTTTCACTAATCGATTCGGCAGTTATTTTGTAGTAAAATCTATCAATTTTTAATTAAAGCTTCTTCAAACCCTTATCCGCAACCCCAATGGTGCATAGGGCACTGCACACAAACGCAGTGTTATCTTGATCGTTAACACATGAAGGAAAGGTGATCAGCCCTCCGCTTCATGTACCAGTCCAGGGTGATATTGAATAAATATTAGAGTGAAAAAATCACTTATATTTATTTGACCCCCCCCCTGGGAATCGAACCCGGGACCTTATTAAAGCTTTACCGAGTAAATACCAATATTTCTTAAAATCTACTGTGACACGTGTTTCGATGCATTCCGCATAATTTTCAAACACCGTATGTGAAGCTAATTCAGTGTGTGTTATAATAAAACACAATAAATAATTTTTAACTATGGGAACAGTTTTGGTATTTCAAAAGAGGGTTAAAATAAGGGTCAGGTCATTTTTTAAATGTATATATTTTTATAGGGGAACCGTTTGGCCTTTTAGTTGGCAGAGATATACGAAGCACACGTCGCGCCGTCACCTTTAGGACTAAATTCATTTCAAGACCTTTTACCATTCATTCGCCGTTTTCCCTAATTGTCACGATCTAGCACCGTGAGAAGAATAATTCGGAAAATATAAAGGAAGGACAAAAAAAACGTGTGACGTCATTGCTATGATAAAAAAAAAATAAAGAACTAAAAATCAATTCGATAATAATAATAATAATAAAACCCTTATCCGCACCCCAATGGTGCATAGGGCACTGTTTCGTATAAACGCAGTGTTATCTCGATCGTTTACACATGAAGGAAAGGTGATCAGCCCTCCACTTCAGGTACCAGTCCAGGGTAATATTGAATAAATATTACGGTGAAAAAATCACTTATATTTATTTGACCCCCCCCTGGGAATCGAACCCGGGACCTCCAGAACGGTAGCCGAGCATGCTGACCATTACACTACGGAGGCGGACATTAAATATTTCGATTATAATTGACAATTCGACTAAATATTTCTAAAAAAAATCGTTCACATACCAAATAATTCCCTAATCTATCATTTTATTTAATTACCCAGTAGAATATAAATTAGCCTCTTACGACGTTCATTTCCTGCTGTCAATCCATCTACCTTGGGGTTGGCCGTGCAGTGCGATGTGGTGGAGTTTGGACGGTTCCATTCTCATCACATGCGCAAACCATTGTCTTCTTCGTTGTCTTCCCCGCCTAACGACGTCTTGGATCTCGCATATTTCTCTTATATTCCTGATTCTATCTCGTAGACTCTTGCCAGATATGCTCATAGAAGTCTTCATTTCTGACAGAGTATTATATTATATTCCTTAACTTTTAATTTATGGTTGAAAAATAGTGTTCTTTGACCGCCCTACACATGACTAGAACTAGAAGTTCTACGTCTATACACCAGCGACGCGTCTCTACGACCAGCACCGAACTACGCCTCGGAACACTCGTGCTCCGTCAAATCAGAAACCGCCACGCGTCAACGACCATGTACCTACTCTCGATTACTTTAATAAATACTAATACAGTGAAACCTATATCTATCGTTTCTAAAGGGACCCATTAAAATAAACTATGAATTCGGAAAAACAATGAATGCGGGATTAAGAGGTCAATACACAAATAGATACGACCGAGTAAAGATACCGTCCTCCCAATCTGCACATCCATTCGTAGGCTAAAATTCTAAGAAGAATACATGTTTCAGATGCAAATGCATTTTTTTTTAAATACAAACCTGAATAGAATTTAAAAATGGACTTTTGTTTTTTAACTGTTTTATTTTCGTAAGTCAATAGTATATTTTCGGCTTTGCAAATAGTATTTTTTTTCAGCATCGGTTATTGAATGTGCGTTGTAGAATTTTTTTTTTTCAAAGAGTGTGCATGCTTCTGGAAATGCAGGTACAGGCAGCGGATCCTTTTCATCAATATCGACCTCTCCTGCTATCGGTTACACAAGTTTTCAATAATTTCTATCCCATACGTTGCCGTTGAATGTAAGAAAATTTTGGAAATAATGTAAAAAAAAACAGACAAAATGTATCAAATATGCAGCTTAATTCGAACGATAAATGCGGTAACTGGTGATAGAGAAACGATCGATGCGGTTTAGTTTAGTATGAAATTAAATCGGGATAGAAGAAATAAACGAAACATCCGGGAAAATGATTATTCGAGGAACAATAGATAGAGGTTTTACTGTAATTCAATTCGAAGTGTTTTCATAACAATCCCTGGCCTCACCTAACCAGCGAACCCAAAGGTACCTACGTAAGCGAGAATCGCTGGTTTTTCGTCACGTATTTTTTTTTTGTTCAAATGAAAATGAAGACGTCCCGCGGGAATATAGTCTTCCCTCTTTATGTCTGGCATAATCCCCCGAGATACACAACGCCTTTTCCTGGAATGACGGATTACGTATTTTCTTTACGTAAACCAGATTCGAGAGAAACATTACGCTATTAAATTTCTATGAATTTACAGGTATATCCATTTTCATAAAGCGCCGTAAACAGGTAATATCTTAACCGAACCTGCGAATTAATTTATTTCGTTACAATTATTTTTGAAGAATTTCTTTGAAAAAGCAAATTATTTAAACGATACACATTAAATTAAATACATGTTTTTTTTAACACGTATTAAAAACATATTTTCAACGTCATAATAATAACTGTTTATCGTAGTTCTATTCGTGAAAAAATTAATACAAGGGGTGCTTTACAATTTGCAGTAATTTAAACACTTGAAACGGTATACGTAAATAATTAATTTTCGCATATCGCTCACTCCTTTCAAGAACGTCATAAATCAAAAATCATCAATTTTCAGTTGTACATGTTTTCAGAATGTCCAGAAAATGTACTATATCCCAGAAAAAGCGGCATATTTTTAACTTAATATTTACCCGCTACAGGGCAGAAAGTGTTGTTTTTGCATTTTTAAGAAAGGGTATTGTTTAATTATTTTTTTAAATATACTGAATATTTTTCAAATGGGGAAAAAACCTTCAGGTTTTACCTAATAAGATCTGTTGCATGGTAAAAAGTTCAATAAGTGGCTTGATATTTCTTTTTAATACATTGTATTATATGTAAGTATTGGTATGGTATATATGATCTAATTTCGAAACATTGTGCTTGAATCACTAGAATTTCCACTAGAGACATCTCGGCTGTCCAAACTCAAAACACAGTAAGAGGGACATTTTTTTGCAGTACCTATGTTTTTTTGCATTTTTGGACCTAGTAGATTCTACTTAGTCCAAAAATGCAAAAAAAAACTTACTACAAAAAAATGACCCTTACTGTGTTTTAAGTTTGGACAGCCGATCTGTTGGTGAGATGAAAAAAAAAGAAAAAGAACTCCTTTAATTTGATAATCCAGATTTGTGAACAAGTATTTGGACACACTCAAAATGTTGTAGTTATAAGATATCAATCTCGGTTCAGTTAATTCGCCAATGTACAAACTGATTATGAGAAAAGTTTAGCACTCAGACAAAGTAATTGGTTCCTATATAGACGCGATCTTGTGAAACACGTCGTTAGTTAGACTAACTTCTAATTTAGTTTAATGTTGTTAGTTCCTTCAGCCCGCTGCTTAGTTCGTCAACATCAAACAAAGGACAATTATGTTGTATCAGACAGGGTGATGGCTCCGACTTTGAACCAGATTGAGTGGGAAAATGACAGCTTTTCGTCTCATAACCCATCGGCTGAGAAGAAATCTTACTTGTTTGTATAGTGTATCCAAATTTTTGTTGGCAAATTGCTAAATTTCTTTTCACTTAAGAGTTATTCATATCGCTTACTCCTTTCAACAACGTCATAAATAAAAGAACTTCATTTTTTAAGATATTATCTGTTTTAAAGTTTTAAAATAAAATACAATGTATAAAAAATAAATATCAAGCCACTTTTTGAACTTTTTACAGTGCAACAGACATTTTAAGGTAAAACCTGAATATTTTTTTCTCCATTTGAATATGAAAAATAATGAAAATATAATAATGAAAAATATTTATAGTATTTCTAAAATATAATTAAACAATATTTCATCAAAATGCAAAAACTTGTTTTGGAATTTTGATCAAAATGCAAAAACATCACTTTCTGCCCTGTAGCGGGTAAATATTAAGAAAAAAATATGCCGCTTTTGCTGGGATACAGTACATTTTCTGGACATTCCGAAAACATGCACAACCACATGAAAATTGTCGATGTTTGAAATATGACGTTGTTGAAAGGAGTGAGCGATATGTGGTATAAAACTTAATGAAATTTGGGTAATGTAGTTGTGAATCATGGGTAGGACGGTGAATATTACATTTTATGTTATGAAAATATACATTAGGGTTAGATCCAGGCTTTAACATAACTACATAGTTTGACTCGAGGATAAACCCACCCCATAAATGAAGCGGAAATCAAGCAGATAGAAGCTGCGATGAATCACGCCATTGTACTCTCAAATTACTAGCAATTTCCTGGCATCAGAATAAATTTCACAGAATACTGTCATCAAACATTGGTGAATGGGGTCCTTTCAATTATTATTATTTTAAAAGCCATCCATTCGCAGATCGGCTTCTTTGAAATGCTAAAGACTGGTATAGAATAATATTTACATTACGCGTTTTGAAAAATCTGTTTTGAATAAAATGATTTCTAAAGATTTACATATTTCATGAGTCTCTTGTGCGAACCGCTAGCATTTTCGAGAGAGAGAGAAAAAATAATATAGAATAAACAATTTTATCTTACATTATTTTTAAAAATCTTTCCCAATAACATAACAAATATTTAAGAAGATAAATTAAATGTACCTACATATATTTTTGATGAATTACTAAAAAAAAAATCTGTTTCATCTTGGACATATTTACAATTTATAAAAATGTGCCCTCACTGGGTTTTTCCGTGACAAGGAATCAAAAATGAAAATTATTCGATCAACAATTTGTGTATCATGAGACATGCAAATGATTCATCAAATGAGTCATCAAATAACATGAGATGACATGGCTGAATGACACAATTTACAGTGGAACCCCAGAAATTCGAACTAATTGGGCGTATTAACAACCTTCCTACAGACAAAAAAATTTGAAAACTTTAAAATGCTAAATAAATTAAATTAATTTTATATACTTTTTATATGTTAACCTTAGAAAAAAAACACGATTTTTTTTTTTTAATTATGAATAACCCGCAAAGCTTCTATTTTAGAGGCAGTCTGCAGGTAGGATGGTGAGAATAGGGAAGGTAAATGTGAAAAATACACCACAAACACCCAAAACAATTGAAAATAAACATATCTTGAATTCATTTTGCAATTGGCGGGAATCGAACCCGCGACGCCAGTTTCACAGTCGAGCATCTACCCAACTACGCCACGGCGCCTGTCCATCTGATTCTTATTTTTGATAACCTGATCATTAACCCCACGAAAATAGAATTAAATTGAAATATTTTGCGTATCAGTTGCTGATAATTTCAATAAAAATTAACAAGTGTAAATCCCTCTCCAAGCACAAGAGCTCAGTCTCTTTTTTGGAGAGAACTGCGTTAGTAACAAATATAAAATAATAATAAAAAATACTTATTTTTTTCATTTCCATACAGAAATAACTTCCGAGCATTTGTGTGAATATATTATTCATGTAGCTATAAGGATTTCATGTGAGTTTATTATTTATGCAGGTACCTAACTGTAGTGCTCATATATAATGTACACATTTCAGTTCCTACTCCAATTGTCAAAGCGTCTCTTAACTTACAGCCCTCGGGCGGGAGGAGAAAGAAAAACTCCAGACAAAAGAAATCTCTCTCTCCCTTTCACGGGAATTGTAACCGCTTCGTGAAAACGTACATACATTATTTGCGCTGATATTCCAGACCTTTTATCTGAAAGGGGTGGTTTATTGAGTAACCATGAATATTTATCGTCTGTTGCGATCAATTGCGAAGACTGTGAGGTTGTTTTAAAACAGATAGTGAATACTTAATGATATTATTTTTTTGACATATCAACAAAGATGAAGAAGAATATGAAAGTCTTTAAAAAAAAAAATTATATATATATATATATATATATATATATATATATATATATATATATATATATATATATATATATATATATATATATATATATATATATATATATATATATATATATATACGGCCAATCCTCCAGCCGAGCGTGCTGACCATTACACTACGGAGGTAGACAAAATATATCTTTTACATTTATACATATACATATATTTATATATATATATATATACATATATATATATATATATATATATATATATATATATATATATATATATATATATATATATATATATATATCCGGTTAAATATGGAAGTCTATTTCAATCCAGGATTCGAACCTCACATACAAATAACAGAGTTTATGCTCATTTAAAAAAGCTTTTTCATCTCACCAATAGATGTTTTTTGTGAAAATTCTAGGTATTCAAGTTCAATGTTTTGAAATTGGATCATATATATGGAACTTCCAACAATTTGAGTGGTGTGGTTATCAATCATAGGTGGAATTGTTGAATATAACACGTGTGTAAAGTGATCAGTTGAGCCAGCTTATGACGGCCGTAAGCCCCGTAAAATGCCCAGACTTCCATATTCATCTTCATCTATGTTGGGATCTCAAAAAATAATATGAAAAATAATATGAAAAATAACTCCATAAAATTGGATGTAATCCAGATTTGTGAACAAGTATTTAGACACTCGAAATGTTATAAATATTTGATGACGTCAGGCTAGGAGAAATCTGTGGAACCACAGAAGATGGAAGATCTCGCGGGCGCGCCCGGGCGTTTGGTTTCGTGGTGGATAATGTAAATGGTACATTACACATTATGCGCTCATTCATCTCTTACATCTGGGAAAATATTATTTTTAGGGAGTTTATCTCATATTCTGTGTTTATTCTTCAAGCGCGTGTTCATGAAACAAAAGTCTGTATACGTAAGAAAATTAAAGTTATGGAAATAATTCGCATCGTTAGAGAACGAGCTGGAACAAAGTATGGTATTTCTGAATTTTCCAACAACATTTGCGAGGTTATATATTATATTCAATTTTGAGAATTGATTTTGTTGAAGCCAGTTTAATAACATTTTGTTAACGCTCATTTTGATCAGGCATTCTATCAAGTAAATTTACTTTGCAGGATTAGATATATTCATTTATTTATTCAAATATGTTTTAGAGTGACTTAGATTGAGAATTTCAAGTATGTAAAACTCTCAAGGTGAGTTTGATCAACACAAATTTGAGTGACTGTGAAAACAATTCAAGGAGAATACGAGCTGATATTGCTCATCGAAGTCATTCAAATATGCGTAAAATTACATCATGTGCAAATCAGACTGCCGACCAGCGGGCTACGGATAATTAAAATATTCGCATTGGCATGTCCGAAATACGTTCGACAACGACTGAAAATGAACGACAAGGGAATAGATTCAGAATGCAATGAGTTCGTGCACAAGAAGGATGAAAATAGGCTGATGCAATCTCTGCAATGCAGTCTCTCCGACGAATGAGTGGCGATGTGTAATAAATGTTTGAATGGTGATGTACAAAAGGATTATATACTTTCAGGATAGTATCTCTGGTTTAAATGTTGCATTCAATTATTGTTAACGATGCCATCTTTCTTTTCAACGCAAAGAAAGAGACTCTAAATAAGACAATAAAACAACAATGTTGCTGCAAATATAGTTGTTTGAAGTGTGTCCTTGTTGCTTACTAAGTGTACCGGTTTTATTAGCTATAACCGAGAGAACATTCCGTGATCATATTAAATTTATAGATCGATTGAGTATTATGAAAGGGTTTATATTCAGTATTATTCTCTAATAATAAAAATTACAGCATTAAAACTGTCGTGTGGGTTGTGGTCGCGCAGTTTGTTCCACAAATTCTGTACTAACCTTTTTTAAGGAATACCCCGCAAAGCCTCTACTTTTAGAAGCTTGTCCGCAGATAGGATAGTAAGGATAAGGAAGGTAAATGTGAAAAATACATCACAAATACCCAGACCAATTGAAAATAAATATTTCTTGAACTATTTTGCAATTGGCGGTGTATCGGACTTTTGGAAGTGTAGCCGACGTAGAATAGGCTAGTTTAAGATATTTTAAGAATAAAATAATTGTATTGTAGCATCATAGAAATAAGTTAGCATTAAGCACCAAATTGTCAAGCGTCGTGTTTTATATGTATTTTGATGTGGTCCGTACGGGGCGAATGCGTCGACTGAGCTCTGCCCGCCCGGAAGGGAGAGCGGGGAGCGGGGAGCGCGGTCGGCCGCATAGAGGGGCCCGTACGGACAAAGCCTCGGATAACGGGATTGTACCGTTACCTGTGTAACGGTACTTTACCGTTATACAGCGCCGTAAAACGCCGACACGGTATGAAACCGTGCCGGCTATGCAGCCTTAATTATTTAATAAATCAGTCTGAAGTCGACCTCCGTGTTTTCATTTACCTCGCTGTGTTCTCCTTTCGCTGCCGCCGAGTTCTCCCGAGATTTCATCGCTTCACCTTATCGAACTAGCTAGTCGGACCAGGATTGCTAGAAAGTCTTTTTCAAGACTGTTAAGGTGAACGATGATTTCGAACGGAAATTTGGCTCGAGCTGATTTCGTCTCCTCTTGTTGCATCAGCGAGTCGGACCAGGACTGCTGAAAGGCCCTTTTCAGGGCTAGCAAGGGAGCGAACGAAGCGCGAGCGGGCTTTCCCTCCCTCTTACAAAGGGTAGGAGACTGGGGCTGAGAGTGGGTGACGACCGGCAGTTATATATTTAAATTGTGCGCAACATTTGGTCCTTCGAGTCGCCGCATTGTCACTCACTACCGCCAGTTCAAGATGAGCACGATTCGCTCACCAGTGAAATTGCGATCCGGACGCAATGACGGCAGTGGAGAGAGAAGAGAATCACCGCCTAGGGAGACCCCTACACGGGGCCCCCCCGTCGAGGAGAACCCCGCTGAAGAGGCCCCTGCTGAGGGGACCCTCACTCAGGACGCGGCTCCACCCGCAGACATCCTACCACTACACGGAGGAGACTCGTCATCGTCATCATCATCGGCGATGACGACAGACCCAAGCCGGCGTGAGTTGCTACGCCAGGCGACAGAAACGGATGAGAGACGGAGAGATACTGACAAGCGGATAAAAGAACTGATTGCCGCTCTCGTTGAGGTATCACACGCTGTACCCACAATCAGCGCCTCCGTAGGGGACGCCACCACCGCAGCGCCAGGCTACGAAAAAGCTCACGCTGGCTGGAGGGCCCCCCCGATTCACGCCCTGGGAAGGGGCGCCGACACCGCAGCGCCAGGCCGCGAAACGGCTCACGCTGGCTGGAGGGCCCCTCCAATTCAACCCCTGGGAAGGGGCGCCGACACCGCAGCGCCAGGCTATGAAGAAGCTCACGCTGGCTGGAGGGCCCCCCCGATTCAACCCCTGGGAAGGGGCGCCGACACCGCAGCGCCAGGCCGCGAAACGGCTCACGCTGGCTGGAGGGCCCCTCCGATTCAACCCCTGGGAAGGGGCGCCGACACCGCAGCGCCAGGCTATGAAGAAGCTCACGCTGGTTGGAGGGCCCCCCCGATTCAAACCCAGTACGAGGGAAATTGGTACGGCTCGCAACCAGCTCAGTCGTCAGCAGAACAGCTGGCTGAGGCCGTTACCGCAGCGTTAAGAAGCGGAGTAGATAGCGGAGCGCATCCGCGCTATCCATCGACAGACCAGCTGGCCACCGCTATCGCCGCCGCCATGGGAACGACGCCGACTAGGACATCCTCACAAGTGCACGAGGACATGAGTCGGGCGTTCATGGCCCGACAATTCGGAGCGAGGGACTTACCGGCGTTCTCCGGGGACCCCCTCGAATGGAGAGTGTTCAAGGCGCACTATGAGCAATCGACAGCTCTGTGCGCGCTCACCGATGCGGAGAACATACGCAGATTGCAGACGGCGCTGTCTGGGACCGCGCGGCGGACAGTGGAGTACCTGATACTGGACCCAAGGAACGCGACCGAAGTCATGCGCGTCTTGGAGGGCCGTTTCGGAAGCCCCAGTGCCGTTGTGAGGGCGACCTTGGACAAAGTTCGGCAAATTCCGCGGCTGTCAGAGACGTGTACGCATGAAGCAGTGTTGGAGTACGCCGTCGCCGTGAGGAATGCGGTCACCACTATCGGCGCCATTGACGACAACTTCCTTCACGAGCCGCGACTATTAAATGATATGGTCGGGAAGCTTCCGGTATTCCTACAGTGGGCATGGTTTACTCACCGTGTCTCAAGCCCGCGAGGAAGAGCCACCGTTCGAGATTTCGCCAACTATTTAAGAGAGATAACCGAGGTGATGATGGAGTCTGGGGGCGAACTACCGCTAGAGCGCCAACGACGTGCCCCCGCCAGATACGCGACGCAGGAGACGAGCCCCGGGGGATGTCCGGGATGCGGTCAAGAGCACCGATTAACGGAGTGCGGCGCATATAGGAACAAAACCGTAGAGTCGAGATGGGAACTAGTGCGCAGTTGCGATGTGTGCTTCGTTTGTTTAAAGCCCGGCCATCGATCGCGTCAGTGCAGGCAGCCGCGGTGCAATGTAAGTGGTTGCCGCGGAAACCACCACGGTTCGCTGCACACGATAAGAGCGGCCAACACAAACGAGGCGAGCGCGGATCGCGAGCATCAGAGGCAACATCCCGTGTTGCACGTACACCACGATAGTGAAGTGTTATTCAAGATCGTGCCGGTCACAATAAGAGGACCGAAGGGGCAGGTAGACACCCACGCGCTTCTGGACGAAGGATCGGCCGTCACGTTACTAGAAGAAACTTTAGCCGATACGATTGGCGCCACTGGAGACCCATCCGAGCTCAGACTGTCCGGCGCGGGAGGGATGAGGCAAATAACGACCTCCCGGTGTGTACAAGTGGACCTGGTTGGCAATACCGAACACACCGTCCGTGCCCATACAGTGCCCAGCATGGATTTGCCGTCACAAGTCTCCACGAGCGACCAGGAGAAAGGGGGAGAGAGAATCGTCATGAAGCCTAGAGTATTGATCGGCCTAGACAATACAGCGCTAATAATATCTCTCAGTGCGCCGATTATCCGTCACGACGGCAAGGTGATCGCCGAAACAGCACTAGGGAAAGTAACATATGGAGGGGGCCCTATCCGACCCAACCTACACGTGCCTCCAACATCTGACCGAGACGTGCATTTGGAGGAGTTAGTGAAGCGGGGCCAACTGTATAGTGGCGCGGTGCATCGCCGTGAGCGGTCGAAATTGTTGTCCGACCCCCCACTGATGACGTCGACGAGCCACCTGGATCGTGGCTCGGCTCATCATAGCGACACGTCGGAGCTGTTGTCCGGCCCACTCCCGATGCCGCCGAGGGGCCACCTGCATCGTGGCTCAGCGCATCACAACACGCCGGAGATGTCCGGCAAACGGATGCTGCCGCGGGGCCACCTGTTTAGTGGCGCGGCGCATCGCCTTGAGCGGTCGGAACTGTTGTCCGACCCACTGATGACGTCGACGAGCCACCGGGATCGTGGCTCGGCTCATCATAGCGACAAGTCGGAGCTGTTGTCCGACACACCGATGCTGCCGCGGGGCCACCTGTTTAGTGGCGCGGTGCATCGCCTTGAGCGGTCGGAACTGTTGTCCGACCCACTGATGACGTCGACGAGCCACCGGGATCGTGGCTCGGCTCATCATAGCGACAAGTCGGAGCTGTTGTCCGACCCACCTCCGATGCCGCCGAGGGGCCACCTGCATCGTGGCTCGGCGCATCACAGCAACACGCCGGAGATGTCCGGCAAACGGATGCTGCCGTGGGGCCACCTGGATTGTGGCACGGCGCATCACAGCGACTCGTCGGAGATGTCCGGCACACCGATGCTGCCGCGGGGCCACCTGTTTAGTGGCGCGGTGCATCGCCTTGAGCGGTCGGAGCTGTTGTCCGACCCACCTCCGATGCCGCCGAGGGGCCACCTGCATCGTGGCTCGGCGCATCACAGCGACAAGTCGGAGCTGTTGTCCGACACACCGATGCTGCCGTGGGGCCACCTGTTTAGTGGCGCGGTGCATCGCCTTGAGCGGTCGGAACTGTTGTCCGACCCACCCCCGATGCCGCCGAGGGGCCACCTGGATCATGGCGCGGCGCATCACAGCGACACATCGATGCTACCGCGGGGCCACCTATATAGTGGCGCGGTGCATCGCCTTGAGCGATCGGAGCTGTTGTCCGACCCCCCACTGATGACGTCGACGAGCCACCCGTATCGTGGCGCGGCGCATCACAGCGCAGAGCCGAAGTTGCCCGGCCTAACCCCGATGTTGTCGAGGGGCCACCTGGATCGTGGCTCGGCACATCATATCACAGAACCGGAGATGTCCGGCCCGCCGATGCTGCCGTGGGGCCACCTGGATTCTGGCGCGGCGCATCGCCTTGACCGGCGGGAGATATCCGGTCAACATGTCGAGCAGCTGGGGCTGTCCAGCCCACCTTGGATGCTGCCGGAGGATCGCAGAAATCTTCTCGCGGCGCATCACCTTTGCATGCCGGAGATGTCCAGCCAGACAACGATGCCGCCGCAAGACCACTTGCAGTGCCGTAGAGGAATTGCAGCAGAAAAGATAGAATGGAAGTTCATACCACCAGCGGCTCCCCACATGGGGGGAGCGTGGGAAAGGCTCGTTAGATCGGTTAAACGAGCCTTTCACGCCACTCTGAAAGTGCGGGTGGTGACGCTGAAGTCGGCGCAGGGGACCTTCACGAGGCCAGCCGTCAAAATAGCGGTCCTCAACGCAGCCGGGAGCCCAAAAGATCCTACCGATTGAGGGAGCAGACGAGCTGCACGGGGGGAGTGTATCGGACTTTTGGAAGTGTAGCCGACGTAGAATAGGCTAGTTTAAGATATTTTAAGAATAAAATAATTGTATTGTAGCATCATAGAAATAAGTTAGCATTAAGCACCAAATTGTCAAGCGTCGTGTTTTATATGTATTTTGATGTGGTCCGTACGGGGCGAATGCGTCGACTGAGCTCTGCCCGCCCGGAAGGGAGAGCGGGGAGCGGGGAGCGCGGTCGGCCGCATAGAGGGGCCCGTACGGACAAAGCCTCGGATAACGGGATTGTACCGTTACCTGTGTAACGGTACTTTACCGTTATACAGCGCCGTAAAACGCCGACACGGTATGAAACCGTGCCGGCTATGCAGCCTTAATTATTTAATAAATCAGTCTGAAGTCGACCTCCGTGTTTTCATTTACCTCGCTGTGTTCTCCTTTCGCTGCCGCCGAGTTCTCCCGAGATTTCATCGCTTCACCTTATCGAACTAGCTAGTCGGACCAGGATTGCTAGAAAGTCTTTTTCAAGACTGTTAAGGTGAACGATGATTTCGAACGGAAATTTGGCTCGAGCTGATTTCGTCTCCTCTTGTTGCATCAGCGAGTCGGACCAGGACTGCTGAAAGGCCCTTTTCAGGGCTAGCAAGGGAGCGAACGAAGCGCGAGCGGGCTTTCCCTCCCTCTTACAAAGGGTAGGAGCTGGGGCTGAGAGTGGGTGACGACCGGCAGTTATATATTTAAATTGTGCGCAACAGGCGGGAATCGAAACCTCGACGCCAGTTTCGCAGTCGAGCGTCTACCCAACTACGCCACGGCGCCTGACCATCTGATTCCTGATTTTGATGGATGCTTAACCATATGAAAATAGAATTAAATTGAAATATTTTGTGTATATTTTTAATACAGTACAAATATTTATCTTAAAAAAGAACTCAAAATAAAGTGAGTTTAAAAATAGGTTCATTTTTGAAGGATTTAATATTAAAAATACCGAGAGGATAAAAAATTCAATAAGCTGAATACATTCCTTCATTCAACATTTTCCTGAAGAATTTTGTATAAACGAAAAATCTGTATGAAAAATAGTATGGAATGTTAGCAATATATTACTGTTGGCGTATTAAAAGAATGTCCTACAATTTTTCAATGTAACGTAAACAATCGCTGCCTGAAAGCTTGTACAATACAAAAAATAGAATTTGTCGTTTAAAAATAAAAAAGGCCAATATTTCACAACTTTATCAACTTGATATGAAACATTTATTGTTCTTTTTATATGAAACAAGATGGAAGTCGGAGCATCCCTGATCGTAAGCCCTGGAATGGTCAGACCTTCATCTTTTTTCATATAAAAAGAACGATAGATGTTTCGAATCGTTATTTTAATTTGAAAGAAGATGAAAGTCGGAGCGTCCCAGATCGTAAGACCTGAAAAGGTCAGGCCTCCATCTTCTTTCATATAAAAAGAACAATAGATGTTTCGAATCGTAATTTTTATGTGAAAGAAGATGGAAGTCGGAGCATCCCAGATCGTAAGCCTTGGAAAGGTCAGATCTCCATTTCTTTCATATAAAAAGAACGATAGATGTTTCGAATCGTTATTATTATATGAAAGAAGATGGAAGTCAGTTCTTTTCAGGGTTTACGATTTAGGATGCTCAGACTTCCATCATCTTTTATATAAAAGAAAGATGGATATTTCATATCATGTTGAGACACGTTAAAAATGGTATTTCTGGTAGTAATATACCTGCATAAGTCAATAACATTCCCCGTTTCACCCTGTAATGGTCAGACGTTCATCTTCTTTCATATATAAAGAACGATATATTTTTGATATCAAGTAAAGACACCTATAATATTGACAAATCATTCATAAAGTAAATAATTCAGTAACTGATATAATAGCGAGTATTTTTGCCTGGAATTTTCATTAATGAATTACATGAAATTATAGTAACTTTAAACATAAAGAGTAAATCCACTCACGAGTCGGCTATGAAACTTAAAAAGTTGAAGCCTGAGTAGGGTCATGATAAGCGATGTTGGATAAGCCGTAGCAAGATTTCAGAGTCATTAGACGTTAGGTAATTTTTTTTTAAAATCTGATATAATAAATAATAATCATATTATTAACAAAAATAGACACCTAGTCCGATGTTATCTGCTCATACCAATCTGTTTATATTATTTTTTCGAATAGTCAGTTTTCTCGGTAGGTTGACGTTATTATTTGTTTATTTTAAATGTGCTTCTTGTGCCTATTTATTATACCTGTTTATTGTTTTTATATTTTGTCATGTATTAGTATTACTTTTGGTTATTAAAAAAAATTGTTACTTTATTATTTGTGTTCCAGTCTTGTTAACCTTAATCCCATGTCCCAAAATGAGAAATAGAAATTACTCATCGGGAATGTTATATGTTTATATGATTTATGTGTGTAATATGTTTTGAAATAAATCAAATAAATAAAATAAAATAAAAATTATGCCTGTGACGTGTAACGTTTTGAAAAAGGTTTAAAATATTTGTTGGGACCTTGTTATTGTAAGGGTCGACTTATAAAGCTTACTAAGGTATTCGAGTCACTCACCCGTCCCGGCCTGTTGGGCAAAAACGACCTAACGTTAACAAAACGCTACAGTTAATCGATTGCTCAACAAAAAGGTCCTTTTTGTCCGGACTATCCTTCGAGGGAATTTGTCAACTTTTCTAGAACTAATTCGGAAAATTTCAGCTAATCTGAAAAACAGAGCTAGCTTAGAGTTTGCGAGGGCTCGGAAAAGAGCAAGAGTACCTTTCAAAAAAAAATATATTTGTATTATGTTTTTTACTGAAATTTCTTGGTAAACTGCATTTTATATAATTGTTATTTTACTGTAAGTGTTATGTTACTATTAAAATCTGGTTTTTGTTTAACACTGCAGGTGTCAGCCACTGGTAGCCGACACAATACATATCAATTGCGTATCGTCGGCCACCGGAGGCTGACACTTTGTACCATATATTCTTCTCCTTCTTTTTAATGGATTTTCACCCATCTTGAGTGTTCTAGCCAGTGTCGAGTTATTTTACCTTATTTTGACTTTTTATGAAAATATAAGGTACAAAGTGTCAGCCTCCGGTGGCCGACGAAATGAATTTGAAATACCTTGTGTCGGCTAACGGTGGCTGACACTGCTGGCAGTCAAAGTGTTAAACTCTGTTAATTATTAATAAATCCACCTCAGTGATGTAGTAGTTAGCGTGTTTAGCTACCATGCTGTAGTTAGGTTTCGATTCTCAGGGGGGGAAATAAATATTAGTGATTTACACTGTAATATTTATTTCATATTACCCTGAACTGGTCCACGAAGCGCAGAAGCGATAACTTTGCATTCATGTAAGTAACGATCAAGATAAAACTGCGTCAGTACCATTCAGTGCTCTATGCATCAATGGGCGTGGATAACGGTTAGAGAGAGAGAAGAATAATATTATTTATCGATTCGGCATAAACTTTGTGGAATGACATGATTATTTTATTAAAATTAAACACTTGAATATACCACTTGAATGAGTTTTATTTATATTTACGACTAGTTTCAAAAACGACAGATGTTTTCATCTTCTGGTACAAATTAAAACTATTCGTTTATATAAATAAAACTCATTACAGTGGTACATTCAAGTGTTTAATTTTCATAGAGAAGAATAATGTTACCATTGAAATCTGATTTTAGTTTAAGCTCTGTTAGTTATTAACATTAGAATAAATTGTATACTTTCAATTAAAGTAAAATAAAAAAATGTGATATGAAAAATAGTAATCGTAAAATAATTCAGATTCGGTCCGCCTCCGTAGTGTAATGGTCAGCACGCTTGGCTACCGTTCTGGAGGTCCCGGGTTCGATTCCCAAGGGGGGTAAAATAAATATCAGTGATTTTTTCACTGTTATATTTATTCAATATTACCATGGACTGGTACCTGAAGCGGAGGGCTGCTCACCTTTCCTTCATGTGTAAACGATCAAGATAACACTGCGTTTATATGACACAGTGCCCTATGCACCATTGGGGTGCGGGTAAGGGTTTTATTATATTTATTAAAATAATTAAAAATTAAAATCCAAAAGGGAAAATATTAATAGGGAATATTATTAAAAATCCTACATTACAAAAAAAACGCTTATTCTTCCGTATAAACTATTTCATGGCTCAGCGACGATGTTTTCACAGATTTATTTTCAAAACTTTTTGTTTTTAAAAATAAGTTGACGAAAACAGCTAATAATAATGGTAGAATATTTCCTAGAAAGATAAGAAAAAATGAATCACATTGAAATGACCTACAGTCTACACAGTATCAAATGGACGTATTTTTCATCCAATTTAAATCTACGCCTGCCCTTAGGCAATCTGCATAACAATGAAAAATTTCAATCCAACGCAAAAAACAACAAAAAAGTAATATTTTATATTTTCAATTTAATAGTAATACCTTACAAACTTGTATAGTAAAATAAAGAAAATAAATCTTTGCGATTCCTATAAATATTAAACTTAAACAAGTTTTCTTAAACGAGCCTAGGAATCCCTGCCTCGAAAAATGTGAAACAAAAATTATATTATACAGATGATACAGTATCGAACAGTTTTGTAAAACCTTTTGTTTATTAGTTATATCACAAATCAATATTTAATATGATCTCATTTGGACTCAATCAAAGATTTGACTTTTCTTGGCATGTATTATATAAGGTTTTGGCACGTAGGGGACATTTTTTCGTCTCGAAACCATACTTGAATAATGGACAAAATGAGTAGTGCAATCAATTAAGGAGAGCCGATTCTTACAGATCGCCGATAGATTTTCAATTAGGTTTATGTCTGGTAACATTATTGACCAGTCCAACATAGTTCATTGTTTTTGTGTGAAAATTTTCATATTTTTTTTGGATATGTGGCAGGGGGTTCAATCCTGCTGAAATATTCCATTACCATTCAACCCTCGTTTTTGTAAATCTAGTAGTATCTTTTTCAGTAGAATTGGGTGATATTTCTTGCTATTTATCATCTCAGTCACTGAAAGAAGCAGCCCTGGTCCATAATACGAGGAACACCCACAAAACAATTTTTTAGAAGGTGTTGAAAATACGAAATTTCAATTAATCTGTTCGACACTGCATAAACATCAAACTGACTTATTTACCATTATACCGTTTCAAATAAAATACCACTGTAAAGACAGTTTGCAAAGGCAAACAAACTTCGCCTCTTTCACATTCATACATCTCTTTATACATACCCCCCCATTATTCCGACTCCTAACCTAACCACGTCCAAGTATTCGAAAAACTTGATCATGCGAAGTTTTCCTCGGTATTCTTCCACGCTTATTTCCAACTTCTTTATGGAAGAGCACTTTTTCTTATGTGGACAGAATAGATGCATTGGCGTGCTGATTGCCTAAACGCGATATCTTCCAAGTTCCCAAATACGCATATCAGTTTACCAAAAAAAAACATGTTCACTAATATACATATTTTAAATAGATTATGAGTAAAGATACATGTATTTTGAAAAAATAATTGTTCGAAAATTCATTCATTGAAATATGAACACTATCACTGAAACATTTTATACATTTGTTCAATTTATGTGACTTTATCTAACATAAATTTTTCCTACATCTGGTTTTTTTTATTTCTTATACCGAAATGTACAATTTGGCGGGCTTATCGCTAAGAAGCAATAAAATATCGATATGAATACATCGCTCACTCCTTTCAAGAACGTCATAAATCAAAATTAGTCAATTTTCAGTTGTGCATGTTTTTAGAATGTCTAGAAAATGTACTATATCCCAGCAAAAGCAGCATATTTATAACTTAATATTTACCCGCTACAGGGCAGAAAGTATTGTTTTTGCATTTTGAAGAAAAGGCATTATTAAATTATTTTTTTAAATGTACTAAATATTTTTCAAATGAAGAAAGAACCTTCAGCTTTTACCTAAAAAGATCTGTTGCACAGTAAAAAGTTCAATAAGTGGTTTGATATTTATTTTTAATACATTGTATTATATTCTTAAACATTAAAAACGTTCCCCTGAAAAATCAAGTTTTTTGATTTATGACGTTCTTAAAAGGAGTGAGCGACATAAGCTAACTCACCAAAATTCCCAAAATTAATTTAGCGGCATGCCCTTCGTCAGCTAACCAAATACACGTTAATAATTGATATCTATCTCTTCCGCCGCATTCTCATCTCGGAAAGTACAGATGGACGGTCTGACGAGCCGGAGAGATTACAAGTCTAATTGTGTTATTATTTATTACTTTGGGTTGGGGTGATACCACCAAAGCGCAAAATGAAGATTTATCCTCTCTCAACCAGATACGAGAGGAGAAATTTGGATTAAAACCTAAATGAGTGATAAATTATAACGTAAGCGAGGCTGATAATTATTTCAAATGTGTACTTAAATTTGACAAATACTATTGAAGACTTTGTGAAACTGAATATTGAATTTCGTAAAATGGAGATTCTAGATAGATATTTTACCCAATTATGTTATCTTCATCTATTTTTTGTACAGCCATGTTACAAATATAATACTATTTTTTTTTGTTATTCACGTATTTTTTTACCATCGCTTTGACGTCATTACGTCTCACTAGATTGGGATGTCGGTTACGATGTAACCAATGGCTGGTTTAATAAAAAAAATTATATACTCTGTAAAAATATGGCATAATTTATTTTAAAAAACAATAATTTTTTACAAGAAAATAAATTTTATAAAAATGCGTGTTTTTAACTCATTCCCTCTCTTTCACGCGCAGGCGCGTGAATTGGTGCCATCAAGAGAAGCCTATCACGCGCAAGCGCGTGATGTGTATTTTATATATTATTCGGATTAGTCGGCATTAGACGTTATATCAGTGTGGATGAAAAGACAACTTTAAAGACTTTTGAGTTTTTGGAAAATATTTATCTATATCATCAAGAAAAATAACGGGAAATATTGCTTCCCTAACCCGGCAGCGAAGTGTTGATATATATTTTATTTTATTTATAAGAAGTCAGGTATGATTTATGTTCTGAAAACATATGACTCACTCGTGAACCCTGTGAAACACAGAGATATTTTACAAACAAAAACATTCATAAGTTCAAAGAGATTAATTAGTCAATTTAATATCTTACTTTGGCCACTTTGTGCAGCAGCGCCGTCGTGGAGGACGTCTTGAAGAGGCCGAGCGCCCTCCTGCGCAGCCCCTGGCCGAGGCAGGCCTCCACGGCCGCGCACAGCGCCGTCACAGCGCCCGAGTCCTCGCGGACCCCCCTCCTGGTGACGGCCTCCTCCATCACCTGCTTCACTTCGCGCTTCACATTGCAAATCAGGCGGTCCTTGAAGTCGACCGCAGCCGTATCTGGGAAAAGAAAATGAACAAAAAAAATGAAGATGATTACACCAAACCCGATGTACAAAATTTTTGTAGTATTTTTTTTGTTTATTATCGTGCGATGCTTCGAATACTGGAGGCATTTTTTTAATAACTTTTATCGTCATAAATATGTCTCTACCTAGTTGAAATTTATACAACAATGACGAAAAAATCATGTTTTTATAAGAAACAACGATTCTGAAAACAAAAATGGTGTTTGGTCTGGGCATTTACGGGGCTGACGACCGTCATAGGCTGGTTTAACTGATCACTTTACACACGTGTAACATTCACCAATTCTACCCATTATTGACAACCACACTACTCAAATTCTTGGAAGTTCTATATTTATGAACCAATTTCGAAACATTGTTCTTGAATCACTAGAACTTCACTAGATACATCTATTGGTGAGATAAAAAGAAAATTTTCATTGAGCAAACACTCTTTTATTAGTATGTGATGTCCGAATCCTGGAGTATAATCACACATATGAGAAACGCCAGAAAATATCATTTTCATTTTTATTATTAAAGCTTATAATTTGACCCGATAATTTATATTTTATATAATATTATCTTTAGATATCGCCTCTTTTGCTTGGTACAGACGGAGCCGGAATGCATATGGCGGCTGTATTTTTTTTCTGTATTGTCTCTGGTGCATCACGTTCACGTGTGAATTTTGAGATGACAAGGACTACTAATTGGTTAAAATTACACGGTGCTTTCACTTTTATGACACGAACATCAACAAAAAATCACCCGGCGTGTTTTAACACGCCGGGTGATTTCAATTTCAATTTTAATTTTAATTCATACGTGAACGTTTGGACTAGAGACAATACAGAAAAAATTACAGCCGCCATTTGCATTCCGGCTCCCTCTGTAGCTGCCATTACATGTGGATGAGTAAGCTATTTAAATTCCTCTTCAATGATCCCTTCCTTAATTGTAAAATAAACATCATTTTAAAAATTGTTCTATGGAATACACTGTAAAATTAACAACATTTTGAGTGTGTCCAAATCTGGATTATCTCCAATTACAGGAGTTATTTTCATATTATACTATGACGGTCGTCAGCCCCGTAAATGCCCAGACTTCCATATTCTTCTTCATCTTTGATGAGATGTCAAAAAATAATACTGTCAAATTAATGATATTTCCGGGAAATATAAAAACGGAGGTATTAATAATAGTAAGAAAATAATGAGTTCTTAAGGAGTAATAGGAAAAGCTCTCTTAAAGTCACATCGTACTTCCTACTTATAAAATACATTATACGCCATGAACACAAAAGGGTCCCAAGAGCAGCTTACAGGACTATCGAAGTCAAATTGCCTCTTTATTATCGTAGGTATACTATTCGTATCAAACAAAAGAGTCGAGTCTATTTTTATGCGATAGTTTCGATCGTTGTCTGAATAATTCCCAACACAGAAAAAAACTTTTCAGTTTATTTTTAAATTGTTTCATGGATAATTCGAATATTTTGTTTTAGTACTGGCAACATTTTACATCTTTTAGAATGAACTGTAATTTTTTTCTCAAATAATTTAAATTCTCAAAATTGCATGCATGATTTAAATACTCCACATTGCATGGATAATATTTACTTACTATTTATTTTATTACTATATTTATAATTAACGTATTGCACCAAAAAACATATTTAAAAAGAGGTCACAAACATTGTTGTAATATTTTCCAACCCATGCAATAGTTTTTTTTAAGTGGATAGCAAAGGTTCTGTAAATGTCTAAATATGCTAAAGAAAGAAGCTTTGGGTAAGCACTGATCAGGTTAAAATAATTAAACTCTAAGAGGAAGGCATCGCATGTTTTCAGCCCTTCTCATATAAGCAATGGGTCTTTACTACATATCGCTCACTCCTTTCAAGAACGTCATAAATAAAAAAACTTGATTTTTCAGGAAAACGTTTTTAAAGTTCAAACATAAAATACAATGTATTAAAAATAAATATCAAGCCACTTATTTAACGTTTTACTGTGAAACAGATCTTTTTAGGTAAAACCTGAATATTTTTTCTCCATTTGAAAAATATTTAGTGTATTTAAAAGATAATTAAACAATACCTTTTATTCAAAATGCAAAAATAACACTTTCTGCCCTGTAGCGGGTAAATATTAAGTTAAAAATATGCCTCTTTTGCTGGGATATAATACATTTTCTGGGCATTACGAAAACATGCACAACTCAAAATTGACGATTTTTGATTTATGACGTTCTTGAAAGGAGTGAGCGATATGTTAAGGTCACCTTTGAAACGAGTTTTTTTACTTCAAATTGGACGTTATATTGTATTTTATAAAAAAAAGTTAATAAAACCCTAATCCGCACCCCAATGGTGCATAGGGCACTGTCACACGTCACATAAACGCAGAGTTATCTTGATAGTTTACACATGAAGGAAAGGTGATCAGCCCTCCGCTTCAGGTACCAGTCCAGGGTAATATTGAATAAATATTACAGTGAAAAAAACACTAATATTTATTCGAACCCGGGACCTCCAGAACGGTGTAATGGTCAGCATAGTTGCCTTCCAAAAAAGTTAGAATGCTTTAAAAAATATTAGTACTATCTATATACACCGTGTCCGCCTCCATAGTGTAGTGGTCAGCATGTTCGGCTACCGTAATGGAGGTCCTGGGTTCGATTCCCAGGGAGGGTCAAATAAATATAAGTGATTTTTTCACTCCAATATTTATTCAATATTACCCTGGACTGGTATCTAAAGCGGAGGGCTGATCACGTTTCCTTCATGTTAACGATCACGATAACACTGCGTTTATATGATGCAGTGCCATGTGCACCATTGGGGTGCGGATAAGGGTTTGAATGAATGAATACACACCGTGTGAATACCTGCCCACATCTTTTATTATTATTATTCTTATATTAAGACTAGCAAGGGCGTTAGTAGTAAAGTTGGCAAGCCTACGCGGCGCGCTGTTATAGTCTGTGCGCGTGATGTGTACTTAAGTTTTCAGACAAGATTTTCATACTACTACTTTGAATCATGAGTACTACTTTGAATTTATTTATTAAAATTTTTAAAATATATAAAATTCAATATACCGTTTAATTTGGTTTGTAAAACGTCCAATTTAAAGTTAAAAACCTGTAGTGGGTGAATAAAATGCCACTTTCCTTACTACCTCAAAACCACCCAGATGGTACCATTTGAACCATCTTTCGCCATTAATTTAAATTGAATCTGAACAAGTTTAGATTGTAAATATTTAAGCCGTTTTATCGTAAGCTGTTAACGTGAGCTTTCTTCGTTAAGACGAATAATAAATTAAAGCAATTAAAGATCTCTGTGATCTTTAAAATGATATTTATTAAATTTCACCCGGTACTAGGAACAAGTAATTAAATTAACCCTCAGGTAAATTAGTAGATTACGAGGTATAAAACGCTTTGAAATTAAATTACCGCTTAGTCGAATTTAATTATTATTTATAATTACAAACTTGATCAATAATATCGAGGCTACAGTTTTTGCTAATTTATTTATTTATTTTGATTTATTTAAACTTCATGTACAGAAAAGAAATAAGTACATTGGCTATTAGTAAGTATTATTGCTTAAAAGCAATATCATCCAACCAACCAAAAACAGGCCAGCGATATTGATCAAAACGTTTGATACCTTATATAGCTGTTTCCAATCAGAGGCACATCAAAAATGTGTTAAAAAACAATGTATACGCAGCCAAGTATCCTTACGCTTAACCCAGATCTACATTCATCTCTTTCAAAAACTATGACTTTGGATTTGTCAACATTCATCAGCAAATCACAGGCGATCGCTATGGATCTCCCTCGAAAGACATCTAGAGGAAGACCAAAAAAATCATGTGTGCTACAGAAAGATAAGATTATTCGAATGCATGACCATGTTGTCCATGAAAGAAGGACCTTTAACCTGAGGACGAGGAGAGCTGACCTTAACAATCTACAAAGACGATAAGTTGGGATGGAGCATGGAAGAAGATACTGGCTACATCGTAAAATGGTACGCATTCTATGGACCGATATGGTCAGCAACGTGAATGTGCTCCAAAGAGCAAGAGTGGGAAGACACTTGCTGACTAATATCAAAGTCCGGAAGATGTCCTATCTGGGGTAAGTGCTTAAAAGCTACAGAAATATGACATGATTCGAAGGCATAGCCTAGGTGACGTTGTCCATGATAGAAGGACCTACAACCTGAGGACGAGGAGAGCTGACCCTTACAGTTTACAAAGACGATAAGTTGGGATGGAGCCAGGAAGAAGAAGACATACTGACAAAAATTACATCAAACCCTTATCCGCACCCCAATGGTGCATAGGGCACTACATCATACAAACGCAGTGTTATCTTGATCGTTAACACATGAAGGAAAGGTGATCAGCCCTCCGCTTCAGGTACCAATCCAGGTTAATATTGAATAAATATTAGAGTGAAAAATCACTCATATTTATTTGGCCCACCCCTGATAATCGAACCCTGGACCTCCAGAACGCTAGCCGAGCGTGCTAATCATTACAATACGGACGAAAAATTACATCGCCATTGTAAAACGTATATCAAACGCAAAATACAGCTTAGCAATTTTAATTGCACCTCAGACTTCGACTCGAGGTCACGGTAGGTAGGCACTATGTAGATGTAGATGTATAACATACATACTTTCCGGAGGGTGAGGGTGACCGTTTATTTCAAGAACACACACACATCGACGTATACCATACACGAACGTATATTGTCCGAATACATACGATCAACAAAGAGCGAAACAGGATCTCCATTTCTCACCTACCCTCATCCATTAAAAATCTTCATTTTTCTACTAAATTACCGCCACTTATTATAATCGAAACCAACGTAACTTTTTATCGATGGCGATTCGTTAAGTTTATGGCCCAACGTACGTTAAATCACTTGATATTCTTTCAACCTTGTATTTCATGCTTAAAGACCCGTTTTGGTACTGAAAAAAAAAGTTTTTCATTGAAATAAATCAAATAAAAAATTCGAAGAAAAAGTTAAAAGCCCAACTAAATTTTCTTTAAAACCCTGGTAACATTTCACTTTTTTTTATTAAAACATCGTTTTCGTACTAAAATACTAAGTTTTACTTCGAAATAAATGGCAAATAAAATAAATGGCGAATGTTAGTGGGAAAAGAAGCAGAAGAAGACTGAGATAAACATGGCACGATCAGGTATGCCAAATACTTAAAAGTGGTCAGGTTAGGAGTCGTAACAATCGGCGGGTATGTATGAGGAGATGCATGAACGTGGAAGAGGCGAAGAATGTTTGCAAGGACAGAGTGGTGTGGCGCTCTATTCTCTCTGCCTACCCCTGCGGGGAAGCGGCGTGATCGTTAGTTAGTTAGTTAGTTAGTTACTTTGAAATAAATTTATGGTTTTGAAAAGAAGAGTTATTGAAAGTCAATGTGTTTTAAAAAAATGTGAAAATATTTTTTCAATATGCATGCTCAAAAACAAAGCAAAATAAATATTTATTCCAAAAAAAAAGCGGGCGAGAGGTGGCGACTGGCTGGCTCTCCGCGCAGCCGGACGCGTAATTAATAATATTATTGCGAGTAAGACCCAAACGAAAATTTTTAAGTGTTTATTCTGTAAAAGTCATTCGAAAAACCATAAATAAAAAAATCGAAATAACCTCCTATAAATAACCTTCACTAATGTGTAAAAGCAACTAGCCGTAACTCAAGTTGCGACTGTTTGGCTTAACACAGCTCAAAGCATTCTTATAACTGGCCTCTATCATATACAATCACAGATTTTGCTCTATATCTTTCCTTTACCGAAATATTATAAAATAGCCGCAAAATTGTATTAATTTGATACATGTTTTGGCAAAAAACATCATTTTAAGTTAATTATAAACTCGTTTATCTCAAAACTACTGTTTTGAACTTGCGGCTATTTGCACATTAGTTCAATTTCCACAAATTTCAGCAAAGGTATCGCGTGCGTTATATTGTCATCTAATATCTACATCTAATACTCACTACGCATATAAAGTGATCACTTAAACCGGGCTATGACGGTCGTAAGCCCCGTAAATGCCCAGACTTCCATATTCTTCTTCTTGATTTATGTTGAGATGACAAAAAAAACGTATCAATCGTTAAGCTTGTAAAAAGAATTCGCCTATAAGCCCTTATGAATACATTGCTACAGGTATTCAATTACGACTTAGTCCCCTATCACTGTCACCTCGGGTATTAGAACGTGTTGGGAGGATAATACCTTTCGTTCGGTATTACCCTATTACCTCACATGCCCGGTGACAGTGATAGAGACATTGAAAGCATTGGTAATTGTTTTTATTTTTACCAAAGAAATATTTGCCAAATTGATTGTATTATTAACATTTTGCTCACTCCTTTAAAAAAAACTAACTAACTAACTAACCATCACGCCGCTTCCCCGCAGGGGTAGGCAGAGAGAATAGAGCGCCACACCACTCTGTCCTTGCAAACATTCTTCGCCTCTTCCACGTTCATGCATCTCCTCATACATACCTCTCAACAACGTCATATATCAAAAAACTTGATTTTTCAGGAGACATTTTTTTGAAAAACGTTTTTTTTTGCATTTTTGGACTAAGTAGATTCTTCGATTTCACCAATTCTACCCATTTTTGACAACCACACGATTCAAATTCTTGGAAGCGCTATATATATATGAACCAATTTTGAAACATTGTTATTGAATCACTAGAACTTCACAATAGAGACATCTATTTCAGATTTTGTGAACAAGTATTTGGACACACTCAAAATGTTGTAAGAAGATTCTACTTAGTCAAAAAATTGGCGTTTGTGCACTACACGGAATTTTACCGTCCGGTACGTCATTTAGAACATAAAACGAATGATTGGCTTGGATTGGCTTGTGCTTTTTTCCATCTTTCTTCGGATCGGTGCTCTTGATTGGTGCCTGAACACGTTGCGCGTAAATTCGATCACGCTAAACTGTCGTAGTCGCTTTCATTTTTCAAAACCTGATTGCCGGACGGTAAAATTCCGTGTAGTGCACAAGCGGCTTTACTGTGTTTTAAGTTTGGACAACCGATCTTGGCTTCCTGACAGACCTTCACTTGCAAAGCAATTTTTTTAACTAAGTTGCGAAATTTATTGAAAATGTGAAACAAAATAAATTTTCTGTGAATTTACATTTAAAAGCTTTCAATATCCCTGACACCGCCAATCAAAATAAATACAAATAAAAATAGCTAAGACTTTTATTATAAAATATCCCGTCGCTTCTATGACGTCACAGGTTGTCAATTCATACCACAGTGGCGGGAAGGCGGAGATACATGCCGGACGCCATGACTGTCTGTGATTGGATGTCGCAATACAACCTGTGACTAGGGAAAACAATCCCGGGATCCAAAAGTTATTTCAGTCCCTAATAACCCGGGATTATAAACTTCCGATCCCGGGGTTATCGGGATTTAGAGAAAATTTCTCATACGTGTATTAAGTTCGCCTTCGTGGTGTCATGGTTACCGTGTTTAGCTACCATGCTGGAGGTCTCGGGTTCAATTCCTGGGGGGGGGGAGTAAAAATAAATATGAGTGATTATGACTCTATTACTTATTTAATACTACCCCGGACTGGTTCCTGAAGCGCAGGAGTGATAACCTTGCCTTCACCTAAGTAACGATCAAGATAACACTGCGTTAATACGATGCAGTGCCTTATGCACCATTAGGTGCGGATAAGGGTAAGAAGAAGAAGAATATTAAGTACCTACTTCAGAAGTTAATTAATTCAGAACTAGGATATTAAAAGATTCCAATCCCGGGTTTTTCGGGATTAAGAGGAAATTTCTCATACGTGTAGATCTCTTTAAATCAAAACACGTAACATTAGTTAAAAAGAAGAGTTAGACGATTCTAATCCCGGAGTTTTCGGGATTGATATGTCGCTCACTCCTTTCAAGAACGTCATAAATCAAAAAACTTGATTTTTCAGGAGAACGTTTTTAAAGTTTAAAAATATATTACAATGTTTTAAAAATAAATATCAAGCCACTTATCGAACTTTTTACTGTGCAACAGATCTTTTCAGGTAAAAGCTGAAGGTTTTTTCTCCATTGAATTCTCCATCAATAAAATATTAATACAAAACAAGATCCCACAAAGGCATGGCATGGCCTGTGTGTGGGTAAACATTATATTTTGGGTTATAATAAAGGGTGCTGGCAAGAATACAATACATATTATCAGAAATAAAATTATATTAAAAGTGTTAATATGAACTACAATATTTGATTTTAACAGAAAACAAAAAATCAAAAAGATGAAAATGAAAAAAAGCTAGCAAATATGTACCTACCTACTTTATGAGTTATACGTTTAAAAGAAAAAGGTACTTAGATCCGCTTATTCTAAAATTTTTATTTTATATTAAATATGATTTTAATTTAATATATGTAGTCTTGGTATTTTATGTGATATGCCATTATTTATTACGTTACAATTAATTGAAAAGATTAGGAAGAGTTCTTTGCGGTGGTATGGACATGTGGAGCGAATGGATAACGAGAGAATGACTAAGAAAATATATGTGGCGAATGTGAGAGGGAAAACAGAACGTGGACGACCGAAAAAGACTTGGCACGATCAGATCAATCAGAACCTAAAATCTGGCGGTGTCAAAAGTCTGCGTAATCGGAGGGCATATATGACTAGATGTATGGATGTGAAGGAGGCGAGGAGTGTATGTCAGGACAGAAGAGTGTGGCGTTCCATCCTCTCTGCCTACCCCTGCGGGGAAACGGTGTGATGGTAGTAGTAGTAGTAGTAGTAGTATTACGTTACAATTTTAAATAAAATAAAATCCTAAAATAGTTTTACCCAGTCCCAGACCCATCCCCGGGATTTCATTTTTTTATAATCCCGAAGTACCGGGATTTGAAAAGAACATTAGGATTGTATTATCTAAATGCGATAAAATGTACCAATGTAATTATTTAACTGCAATATCAGTAAAATTAGGTAGTACCATAAATAATTTAAATCGTTTCTAAACTTCAAACCCTAACATCTCATATTTGACCAATTTGATTATACATAGTCTCGCAATACACAGAACACATTAAAAAATGTAAAAACTAAATCTTGCAAATTAACAAGGCCCTTTTTATTGTTAATTTATCAAAAGTATTTCAAAATCTATAAAATTATTGCACAATATTTTTTTAAATGTTACAAGGCAAGCATTAATATTTTTTCAAATAAATAAACTACCCACCGAACACAATATAACAGGTTGTAGTGTTTTTCGCGATGATATTGTTCAAAATATTTAACAATAATAAAATAAAAACAAATTTTATAAAAATACTATTTGTAAATTTTTATCGTTATTTGATTGTACACATAATCTCCGGTAAACAAACCATAGTTGTTTTACAACCGTCTATACAAAGCATGCAGGAATAATAGATCGCCCACATGCAAACAGATGTTATCTAAAATGTCAAATTATCAGGACGAAAAGCGTGGCGCAATCGTTAAACTAGCAAAACAATTGCGATTATTACGAATAATTATGAAATAAATCCATCCGCGCGTTACCTCAATATCGTCTGACATTTCAAAACGTCCGAGAAAAACAAAATCGAAAACATGGAAAACTCACCTCCTTGCTGGGACGCCATGTCGTATTTCGCGGTTTGACAGGGAGTGTCGTTCTACTCCTAATTCTTTTTTTTAAATTTGATTAAATCGTCACAAAATGTTGCCGCGAATTAAACTATTGTCTCTATGGTACTTAATTTAAATGTCGCTAGTTGGCTGGCGAACGGTTTTTGTTGAAAATCGATGACGCCATTTGTGGTGCGGTTATCTCTGCTACATCCGCCTGCCGCGGGCGCGCCTGGAACTCGACTGATAGGCAACCGGTAACCTGTTAGTGTAAGGCGATGTGTACACTGCCGCGCTAAGGGCATAGGGAGTATCTACAATCTACGTACTAAAGATTATATACCATATTACGTACATTCTATACACGCCGAGGAAAATAGAAATTTGGTATTAATTCTTCCCGCTTACGATATCGCAAGTTGTTCATGATATTTACTTTGCGCGGGAAAGCTGACAAAGACTACAGAAAAACATAATGTGAATATAAAGTAGAATACATATGGAAATACACATATTTTAAGATTACAATATTTTATTTATTTATTTAAACAGATTACACATATATCGCATATCGCTCACTTTCAAGAACGTCAAAAATAAAAAAAACGTGATTTTTCAGGAGAACGTTTTTAAAGTTTAAAAATATAATACAATTTATTAAAAATAAATATCAAGCCAGTTATTGAACTTTTTACTGTGTAACAGATCTTTTTAAGTAAAACCTGAATGTTTTTTCTCCATTTGAAAAATATTTAGTATATTTTAAAAAAATAATTGAATAAAACCTTATCTTCAAAATGCAAAAACAACACTTTCCCCCTGTAGCGGGTAAATATTAAGTAAAAAATATGCCGCTTTTGCTGGGATATAGTACATTTTCTGGGCATTCCGAAAACATGCACAACTGAAAATTGTCGATTTTTGATTTATGACGTTCTTGAAAGGAGTGAGCGATATATAATATTCCCGATGAAACTAGGAAATTAGAAACACGAATTAGGCATTATTAATTCAAAACTCTCTTTATACAAAATAAATAATATTGAAAAGCCTTGTTAGGGTTAGGAGATTTTTTCTATAAGACGTTATCAGTTAAAAAAAATATATATTAAGCTGAGTTGACAAAATTACAGAGTATTACGAATACGCAAAATCAGAGCCACCAAAATTAATATTTAAAAAAATGTGCTTGTTGTGCTACTACACAATATACACAAATAAAAATACTCGTATATTAAAATGAATCGATTCCGTAATATTAAAAACATAAAAGTATATCCTAACAATCCCCAGCTTGTTCTCACCTAGACATCAGGCCATATAATGATTTATATGAATGTTTCGACTTATCTCCAGATTCCAACCAGATTAAATAAAAACGTGGAATTACGAAAAAAGAAAAATAGGAAGCAAGTCGTAAGACAAATCTTTTATTGAATATAACACTAATAAAAGTCATTGCAATGGAATTCCAAAAAGCATATCGTCTTATCTCTTATGTATTACACTTCTCAGAAAATAATTCCATCTTAAAATAGGAAATATTAAAACCTCAGTAACTCCAATTGTTCTTAGTAGTAGGCCATAACAATATACGAATCTATCCAAACTTCGATCATATATTTTACTTTTTTTGTGAAACTGAAAGCTTTTAGTGTGCATACTTCATAATAGAGTTCGTATAATAAAATAAATATTTTGGACTTATCAAAATAAATGGAGGATATTTTTCGTGAGCATGAATTTATTATATTATGGAATATAACATATTATTATTTGTGGTTGCCCGTTTTATAAGTTCATGATTAAATTATTATTTGAATACTTATTCTATTCGCTTTATATTACTTCGGTTTTAAATACATATCATTGAAGTTTAAATTACAAGTTATCTTAAGTTACAAGTAATCTTAACTACGTACCTGACAATTAAAATCTACGTTTTTATAATTCAATAAAATTGGCCCTGATAATATGTAAATAAATACTTACACTGTATACGATTTTCAATTTCTTAGTCAATTTATATCCAAACGGCAATAGCACAGTCAGATTTATTTGAATTGACAAGCATAAAAAACGTTTTCAATGTTTTTTTAAATAAAACAATCAGAAGATACTCACAAAACAAACATATATTGATACTAATGGATAAAAATAATAACAAGTCGGAAATGAGATTGTGGAGTCAATATATTAAACAATTATTTCGACAACCAAAGAACACATACTTTCGAAATAAAACAAGAAAAAAATAGGTCATGAAATCATGAAAAAAAGCATGAAATCAAAAAATAATTTTTGAAATTAAACTATCAAAAGATGGAAAATCACCAGGGGTAGAAAAAAGATAAAATATTCAGTCTGCCGATGATATCGTTCTTACTGACAATATAGAAGGTATACAAATATTAATATATAAAATTGACGTAGCCTGTATTAATAAAGGGCTAAAAATAAATAGTTTTACAACCAACAATAAAATTAAATAACATTGGATCGGACTAGAAGAATTCAAAAGTCTTCATAAGTTTATTGAGGAATTCCATTTATACGAGGATACGATACCCCCTCCACCCAATGTCATAATTTGGATCATTTTTAAGTTAGTTTTTTAAGGATACTAAAAAATATATTTTATTAACATGTTTTAATTTTGATGGAAATATATTTTAAAGCAGTTCAAATCAATCAATAAAATTCTGAAATTATACACATAGATCAGAACCTAAGATCAGGCAATTGTGGAGTTCTAATGCGGTTCTGTATGTTTTTTCATAAACATATTTACAATATAAATCCTCACTGCGCTTTTCCATGTCGAGGGCACATTTATAAATAATTTTTAACCCATTATTTGTTATTTACTTGTCTATAATAAGTCGTGTGATCATCGATATTATCTATTTCGTTTCTACCTTACTCTATCTATTTTATAAATAGTTATTAGTGGATGAGGAGTGTAGGTTATAAAACATTGTTGCGTAGAACTAAAAGTTAATTTAACCAAACGTGGTATAAGTATGTTAGTTTTAATAAAATATGTTAATACTTTTTTGGTCTTTTGGTTCTTTGAATGTTTTCATGCGGTGTGTAACTGGTGATTTGTATGTTGTTTAGCAGGAAGGTGTTTTGCCATGTTTGAGTATTTTTGAATGCATATATAAGGATTGTTTCAATGTATAGTTGTTTGATTGCCTCCGTGGAAGTCTATATCGAGGCTATAAGTATTATTTTAAGTATGAATTTTTGTATAACATTAATAACATTTAATAGTGCGTCACTCGTACTACCCATCCAATATTCCTTAACTGCAAAATAAACTATAAATAAGTGTAGTATATTTTTAATAAATTATTTTTATTCAAGATGTTACGTATTATTTTGAGGATTGCAGTAACTTTGTGTTCTTTCATACTATTTTTAGTTTGAAAATTTAAATTCATGTTTTTTCTTTTGATATATTCAAATATTTATATTTATGTAAAATTATATAAAAAATATGAAATCCACCCCCATTTTGAAACTGTGACTCTATGGTCTTGGACACGTCTGTACAGTCTATGATCAATATACGCATTCTATGGAATGTATGACTGTCACTGTCAAAATCAAAAAATTATACCATCGAATGTCAATAATTTGTCAACATCCATTTGAAAATGTCTACCCATTTATCAGGCGGGCGTTTAAATGTTGCACTTCTTCAAGAATCGTGCAGGAAAGAGTTGCTTAATCATCTCCAAGCATGTGAAGGTCCAAAGGTACCTATTTGTCATATGAGCACGCATTTCCTTATTACATATATTTTTAACAAAAATACATTTTAGCGATATCATTCCGCAGGTCATGATTTGGGATGAATGGCTCGCGGGGCCGGTCGGTTTGATAGCCCACTTCAATCTACTCCGCGAGTACGACGTCGTGGACATGTTTCCTTTGAAACCCGGGGTGACACCACCAGCGAATGTCAAACATGTCATATTCATCACACGCCCCAAAATTAATCTAGTAGATATCGTAGCCGACAACATTTTCGGGGCTACCAATTCCCACGCTGGTCCGAAAAAAGAGTTTCACTTGTTTTTCGTTCCGAGAAAAAGTGAACTTTGTGAAAAACATTTGACAAACAGACGAGTTTATGGCAGCCTTACGACTATCGATGAATTAAAATGTGATGTATATCCATTTGACAGTGACCTATTATCTCTCGAGCTTCAGAATGACTTCAGGTAACTGATTTGGTTTTGTACTTATTACATTCAGTTTTTTGCGAGATAGCGATTGTTTTTGCCTAAAATTTTCACTCATGAATTACATGAAATTATAGTAACTTTAAACATATAGAGTAAATCCACTCACGAGTAGGCATAGGCCATAAAAGTTAAAAAGTTGAAGCTTGAGTAGGGTCATGATAAGCGGTGTTGCATAAGCCGTAACTGATTTCAGAGTCACTTGGACGTTAGATAATTTAAAAAAAATAAATTTATTAATATTTCATTCACTCCTCAAATTTAACATCGAGTAAAAATTGTATTAAAATTATCACTGTTATGGGTCAGTTTTACACATCTTCGAAAAAATGCATTGTTTTTAAAAAATGGCCATAAATTTCAAACTAGTAATAATTTTAAAACAATAATTTAAGAGTTATTTCATTATAACCCAAAGTATTAAAATATAATATTTTTGGAGGTTCTCAATCTGTGTTCAGTATATTCAGGGCCACATATTATTTTGTTCTGGTGAATAATATCCTTCTTCTGACATCTGTGGGCAAAATCTTAAAGTAACATTGCTTTGACCAATTTTTTTGTTTGTTCAAAGTATGATATACACAATGACACTTCTTCAAGAATCATATACGAGTCATCCATGGTGATTGTGTTATCTGACTATATCCTCCGTACTACACAATATCTGAATTTCCATGTTCCTTATTTGATCTCTTAATGTGTTTCCGGTTACGCACCTCAATATCCTCATTTCTAAGTTCTAAGAAAAGAATAAAAAGGTAATAGATTATACTCACTCCTTTCAAGAACATCATAAATCAAAAAACATGATTTTTCAGGAGAACGTTTTTAAAGTTTAAAAATATAATACGATGTATCTATTAAAAATAAATATCAAGCCACTTATTGAACTTTTTACTGTGCAACAGATCTTTTTAGATAAAACCTGAAGGTGTTTTCTCCTTTTAAAAAATATTTAGTAAATTTAAAAAAATAATTAAACAATACCTTTTCTTCAAAATGCCAAAACAACACTTTCTGCCCTGTAGCGGGTAAATATTAAGTTAAAAATATGCCTCTTTTGCTGGGATATAGTACATTTTTTGGGCATTCTGAAAACAAGCACAACTAAAATTTGTCAATTTTTGATTTATGACGTTGTTGAAAGGAGTGAGCGATATGCCAGCTGTAAAGACATGCTGCACATTAGAAAGCCAAACACACGCAATGAAAATATCAGTGGTAAATCTGTCACATTTTTCACAAGGAATCGCCAATAAACAACTGGGCTGTCCAAACTTAAAACATAGCAAGGGACTTTTTTTTTGTAGTAGGTTTTTTTTGCATTTTTGGACTAAGTGGAATCTACTTAGTCCAAAAATGCAAAAAAAACGTATAACAAAAAAAATGTCCCTTACTGTGTTTTGAGTTTGTAAAGCCGAACTGTGCAAAAGGCGCTTAATTTGTACTACAAATCATGTTTTTTCCTTTTCATTTCAGAGATTTTCAATTAAATGGCGACTCCACTTGCCTGTATCAATCAGCTCTTGCGATTCGCAAAATCCAACAGCTGTACGGAACGATACCAAAGGTCCTGGGTAAAGGACAGTGTGCCAAGCAGGTCTGGGACCTGATGTGTCGCCTGGCCAAGGAAGAACAAGCCTCCGGACCCAAAGGACCCTCTCAAGGAAGCGTCGATGTCCTCCTACTTTTGGACAGATCAATTGATCTGACAAGCGTTTTATCTACTCAATTGACTTATGAGGGACTGATAGGTATTCTTTATTTTTTTCATTTAAACCCTTATCCGCACCCTAATATCTTTTGTAATTACAATCATCATTGAACAATTCAATTCCACTATCCTATTTTTTTTAACCCTTATCTGCACCCAATGGTGCATAGGGCACTGCAACATAAATACGCAGTGTTATCTTGATCATTAACACGTGAAGAAAAGGTGATCAGCCCTCCGCTTCAGGTACTTTACTTACTTATAACCCTTATCCGCACCCAATGGTGCATAGGGCACTGCATCGAATTGACGCAGTGTTATCTTGATCATTACTTACATGAAGGCAAGGTGATCACTCTTGCGCTTCAGGAACCAGTCCAGGGTAGTATTAAATAAATATTACAGTGTAAAATCACTAATATTTATTTTCACCCCCCTTGGGAATCGAACCCGGGACCTCCAGCACGGTAGTTAAACAAGCTGACCATTACACCACGGAGGCGGACAAAAACTACTCAGGTACTAGTCCAGGGTAATATTGAATAAATGTCGAGTGAAAAAATCACTTATATTTATATGACCCACCCCTGGGAATCGAACCCGGGACCTCCAGAACGGTAGCCGTGCGTGCTGACAATTTACACTATGGAGGTGGACGGTATTCTTATAATAATTATAAATGGTTTGATCAATATTCTCTATATTATAAATATTTAGAGAATTTACTTTGTGGTCAGTATAAAATCACAATGTAATCAAACACATTGAAAATTGTGACAGCATTCTCAAGAAGCACGCTGTCTGGCATGAGTAATAATCTGTATTTCATTCTGTTATGTTCAACAGATGCGTCCAAAATTCCATGCTTACCATGCGTCAAAAAATGTTTTTTGACTCCATAATTTCTTTCATATCAAAGCAAGTTGCAGATGATATGAAAGAAATATGTCCTTTTTTAAAATTATCCTTTGTGTAACACTTTCCTTCCCTATTCTTTCTTTTCTTTATACAGATAATTTGTAATTGCGATTAATTTCAGACGAACTCTTTGGCATTAAAAGCACAACAGCTCAATTTCCCGCCGTGAAATTTTTAACCTCTGATGAACTAAATTCTGGAGCCTCCGCCGCAGAAAACAAAAGAATTATCCTCAATTCCGGTGAAGAGTTATTTGCAGAGCTTAGAGACAAGAGTTTCACAGCAGTAAGTAACCTACATTACCTATCCTTACTTTACTACCTGCAGACAGGCCTCTAAAAGAGACACTTTGCAGTTATTCCTTAAAAAATATATTGATGTTTCATTTTGTTTTTTGTTTGTAGGTTGGACCAACTTTATCGCGTAAAGCGAGACTTATCCACGATCAGTTGGGAGAGAAGCACGACAATAAATCTGTTCAAGAAATCAAACAATTCGTATCACGGTTACCTAGTATGCTTGCTAATAAACAATCACTCGCAACGCAGACTGCAATTGCAGAATATATTAAGGAGGTTTGTATAGTTGTCATCCTCATTTTTCTATGAATTTTCTTTCTTCACCGCTATATAATTCCAGCATAGAGATGAATGACACCAAAGTGAATATTATAAAGTATAACAACACATATTTATGTGTATCGCTATGTGACTCATCACCCAAATCCTTGCTTAAACATAAGTTATCCATATTTACTCCCTATGTGAATCATATACATAGTCACAAATTGATTATTATTTTTTCTTCTCCGTCTTAGTCCTCATTACTGAGGGTTGTGACCTTTATGGAAGCAATGACTCTTCTCTGGTTATCCCTTGACTGCGCTGCACGTAGCGCTCCAACCACCGAGGTGCCTGCTGCTGTCTTAACTTGATCGGTCCATCGTATAGGGATCTTCTTCTTTTCCCCTCCAGGCTACCAATCACAATCAGTCGTTCCAGGCTATTGTCATTGCCACGCGCAATATGTCCAAAGAACATAATAATCCGTCGTGTAATAGACATTGGCCAGAGTCAAGCCATCCAAGTGTAACTCCTGACTAATGGACTCGTTGGTGCTTCTAGCTGTCCATGGAATTCGGAGCATGCGCCTCCAACTCCACATTTCGAAAGCGTCAATTTATTATTGCTAGTCTAAATATTACTCTGAATACATATATTTTCATATAATTTATATTTGAAGCACTAACTTTGTGATTTTCCATTTTATAATTAAAATGTAACTTTCTTTTTAAATCACTTTATAGTGATTTTAAAACAAAGTTACATTTTAATTATACACATATTTTCATTGTTTTGTTTATATTTGTAGATTACAGACAGTTTTGACTTCCACGACAGTCTGCAATGCGAAGAAGACTTCCTAAACTGTATTGACAATGAAAAAGTGAATACTTACATTGAAGATCTGATTGCCCAGAAAGCCCCTCTCACCAAAGTGTTGAGACTAATTTGTCTGCAATGTGTAACCGGATCAGGACTCAAACCCAAAATTCTCGAGTACTACAAAAGAGAACTTGTTCAAGTTTATGGACTTAATACATGGCTTGGACTATGCAATTTGGAGAAAGCTAACATCCTGAAGCCTCAGTCCGGGAGCCGACAGTACACAGTTTTGAGAAAGGTGATTGTATTAAAACAACTTTAAATAAATAGAATCATTATTCTTAAATATCGGAAGATTCCAAAACTTTAGATTGAAGTTGACTCCAAATCTTTAGATTGAAATTAGTTCCAAAACTTTCAATCAACCACTTCTTACAACCTTTCAGTTTACTTTAGTTATTTTGTAGTCGTACAGAAAGTGACCAACTAACAAAACGTAAAATGTTCAGGAGCGCCATTTAAGTCACTTTTGCTTGGCAAGAAAATAAACATCAATGCAGTTAGTCATTTTTAACAAGTCAATATATTATACTTCCAAGTTTAAAATCCTTTGGGATTTTTTTCAGGGCAATATTAAGCTAGTAAGATATCAAATAGTCAATGATCACGTTTTTGTAAAAAATGCACTTGGTCATTTTCTCCTGTATGACTACAATTTGTTAGATCCTCACAATAATTGTCTTGTTATTTGCAGGCTCTTAGGCTGACTGTGGATGAGTTTACTGACGGAGAAATAAAGGATAAAAGTTATTTAAATAGCACATACACACCTTTGACATTTAGATTAGCGGAACACCTAGCGAAAAACAGGGGATGGTTTGGTATGTATATTATTTTTTTAAACACGAAACCAGAATTCATTTTTGAATGTATATGTTAAAATTGATCGAGTCCTGGAGAACTATTCTTAACCAGTTCCCAGTCTAGCCCGACCATAACTCGGGAAGGAGTTTGTATTGCATTGACAAGCCCGAGCACTGCTCAGGTAAATCGTATTCCGACTCGTCAGTCCTGCTTTGCCCGAGTCAAATATTGACCTATTTGTTTTTATTCAATAATCCGAGCGGTATTCGGACAGTCTTGTTTCGACTTACGGGAGATAATTTCCCACACCGATGAATTTTCTTGCCAAAATTCAGCTGTTAAGTGGTTAAGATCCATTATTTAATTCTCAGGTTTACAAGATGTTCTTGGTCTCTTGCCCGGCCCATCCATAGAGGAGATGCAAATCATTCCGCATGGCCAAAATCGTCGGAACTCCATCTCGAGTGACACCGCTTCCCTGAACGACGCCACCAAAGTGATTCTTGTTTTCTTCATCGGTGGCTGCACCTACAGTGAAATCTCCGCTCTCAGGACATATTCGCAGCAAGAAGACTCTAATGTAGACTTTGTTGTTATGACAACTAAAATAATAAATGGTACTACTTTTATTGAATCTCTTCTAGAACCACTGCCAGCATAAAATGTATTTTCCTATTTTACAATCTTGAGAAATTTTTATATTCACCAGGCAGTTTGAAAATATGAATGTTGAAACCTGATAATAATGAATTTCATACATGAAGCCTGGTAAAACTCGATGTAACATTTTTTTTTAAATATAAAAGCTTAATAACCCCAATTATTGCCACTGTAAGTAGATTGGGTCAGTTTATATTTATTTACAACTGAACTATTTTTCTTATAAATATACATATAATTTTTTTTGTTTTGTAAGTAAATATTCAGTTCATTTTAAACTATAAAGTTTTTTTCATATAAAAAAGAACTTGAAAAAATTACTATCTATGTCAGTTATTGTCATCCTAGACGTTTTGGAGTAAAAAAATCAACACGCTAGAAATTGAAAAATTTTATTCAGCTAGACATATCGCTCACTCCTTTCAAGAACATCATAAATCAAAAATCGTCAATTTTCAGTTGTACATACATGTTTTCGGAATGCCCAGAAAATGTACTATATCCCAGCAAAAGAGGCATATTTTTAACTTAATATTTACCCGCTACAGGACAGAATGTGTTGTTTTTGCATTTTGGAGAAAATGTATTTTTTAATTATTTTTTTAAATATACTAAATATTTTTCAAATGGAGAAAAAATCTTCAGGTTTTACCTAAAAAGATCTGTTGCATAGTAAAAAGTTCAATAAGTGGCTTGATATTTATTTTTAATACATTGTATTTTATTTTCAAACTTTAAAACGTTCTCCTGAAAAATCAAGTTTTTTGATTTATGACGTTCTTGAAAGGAGTGAGCGATATGGTAATAACCTTTTTTCAAAGTATAAAGTTAAAAATATTTAGGATACTATAGTCAGGAAAAAATGGAAAATCCCAGAAACAGTGTTAACACTTTTTGTGCCAGTGCCCTTTAAAATTACCAATCCTGGGAGTCGGCCATTTTCTATGCCACTGCATGAATGATATAAGTATTAAATAAAACATAAACAACTCGCAAAATACTGTATATGTATGTTTAATTAAGATTTGCAGGAACACACTTTGAACAATAATTTAATTTTTAAATACGTACATTTCAAATACATACATACAAATCAAAGTTTTTGTAGTATATTCTCTATAAATTTGTATTATAGATACGTATGAAAATAATCTTAAGCTACATATCCACTACGTTCGCAAACTAGTAATGCTCCACGATTACTTCTAGTGGATACTCAGCTTTAGAATTTGTTGAAAGCTCAAAAAAAATTTGTATGTAAAGAAAAGGATATGGTGTTTACTAAAAGATTAATAAATTTGTATTAATATAATGTATATTTTGTATCATTCCATCTAGTCTCTTACAACTATAGCTATATAAATATTATAATCTATAAATATTTGTAATACTAGCGTTAAGTTTATTAATTTGTACATTTTTAAAGCAAATTAAATAATAAAATATGATATTAATGTTTCATTTGAACTAAAGATAATCACTGGAGTATTTGGTGACGTTACTCGTGGCTTTCTTTGCAGGTTTGGATGTGTTGATTCCATACTTGTTAGCCAATGCTACGAGTTTCTCATTTTCGTAACCTACTTCCTCGTGATATTTCCTCAAAATCACGGGGAGTAACGTATCCAAGATGAATTTGAAATTCTTCTGCGCGTAGCTCGAGTCATTTCCTATTGACAGCATCAGACGACCGTTGAATATTCCGTGCACGCTGTCTCCCAGAGCGCCCATCATGTCTTCGGTGACCATTCGCAAGCCTTGACATTGCAATGTGAGAAGAGATTTGGCGAACCAAATTGTACTGCTGGACAAATCTATCCACGTATCATTGATGACATATTTCGCTAAAATCAAACCTAATTCCTGCATTTCATCCAGGAAACTTTTGACCCCGGCTTTGGTGTTCATATTGACAGGCGTCCATTTATCCTCGATGACTTTACTTTTCATCGAATCGACTATTTTATCTTTATAATCTTTGAGTGACTTCATAATGGAATTGCGTAGAGACCCGTCTAATTGGAAACAGAGATCTAATCCGAACTCTCTCATCAAAAGGCATTGTTCTCTCAAAATTACTACGCATTGCGCAACAGAGCTCAGCGTAGCGTTGGGAGTAAATATTTGTTTGACCATTTGATTCATCAGCACTCTTAGTTCCGCGCTCGCCCACACGACGAGGGCGCTCATTTTGTCCTCGGGAAATCCGGCTATGAACTCCGTGATAACGTCGGTCATCGTACAAAAGAAAACTTCCCCGACTTGCTTGACGTATGTCACCGTAGAACCTTCTAGCTGTACGCTTTTAACATGGACCTTCATGGTTTGACTGCAAATGGCCAAGAATAGATCGCAGGCTTGGGTGGTCATTTTTAACTTATTCAAAAGTCGCACCGGTTTTCGTGCCGATCTGAGACCGCCGCGGGGCGTCCAATCCGGAGTCACTTGGAGCTCTTTAATGAGCACTTCAGTCAGAGTCTTGTGTCTCAAGGCGATTTTACTCAATATCTCTTGCGTCATAGGGAGATTGGCATACTCTTCCAATTTGAGATTGTTTTCAGCGGACTGCATTAAATTAAAAGCTTTATCAAAATGTCGTTCCACTATTAAGACATCTAGTTCTTCCGCGACATCGATAAGCCGATCCGGCAAAGTTACGGTCTCCCTTTGGGGACTTTCGTCTCCATATGCGCTCGTCGGAGAATCAGTAGATTCCGGTCGGCTTGAAGGTTTTTCATGGACACTTTCTCTCTTTGAAACTTCCGTCTGTTCCTGCTTGGAAAGATAAGTCTTTTTTGCAATTTCGAACTTTTCCAGCCAGTCTTTCTTGCTGGTTAAGTTGTTGCACTGGAACACTCTGGTGTCGGGGAAGGCCAGGAGCTTGAAGGCCTGCTTTACGCTGCCGAGGTCCCTGACATTGACTACGGCCATGCTGTTGATGGAATACACCGCCTGAAACCGGTACCGCATCGGTCCTCGCCTGTTGGGAATCCAGGAAGTCAGCATCAAGCAGTCGCTGAACAGGTAGGCGTGCATGCGTTGGAGAGAGGTGTGCTCCTCCGGATCTAACTCCAGAATATCGCCTTCGTGTAGCAATATCCTATCGGGCACATCTAATAAACTCATGCAGTTTTCTACCTTTTCAAAAATGCTATTTAATTTCAGGTTTCTCTGCTCTTCTATTTTATCAGCTTCCGTGTCAACTTTTTCCGAGTTGATAGTGTGGGAAAGATTAGATTCTCCCAGTATAGATGTGCTCGCTAAGGCTTGAAGTAAACTCCGTTGATCCGTTAGGAGATGGGATAGTTGATACATTTCAGCTTCGAGGTGAGAAATTTCCTTGGCCGTTTCGATAAACTGCATGTAATTTTCGTAAACATTTTTCTTGAGAGAGTTTGCAGTGTCTTCGGAAACCGCTTGTATTTTTTGACGTTGTTGTTGTAACTCCTGGCCGCCCACACAACTCCGCGCCAATTCTTTGACATATTTATCGGGATTAAAATCCGAGGCACCTATTTTCTTTAACAGAGGATCTGACATTTTTTATTTTGATTTAAATAATTATAATCATAAAATTAACGAATCCGCTCAACCTTATAAACCATTTACGATAAAATTTACAAAAATGACATCGAATGACACTGATTGACGTCAATTTTATATTGCCAGTAGGAAAAAAGAAAACTCGCTATACTTTCCATACGTTTTCGTAGTTCTCAAATTTATCGCCAGAGGTCATCGGTGACAGTGAAACTTATTCGGAAAGTCTGATAGATCTCGAGTCAACGCCAGATAGCTTTTTATTTTGCAAATTTGTCACATTAATTCTCATTTTTACTAATATTTTATTAGTTCTCTAATCAGTGATTTTATGTACGTTTTGTAACAATGTGAAAGTGTACCCGGTGTGTCGTGAAAATTGAAGATCTCTACATTGCGCACGATCTAGAATCGCCATTTTGAGGCGAAATTGTAATGGTAAGTGCCAACTATTTTGTCATTATATTCATCTAAACGGTATAAACAAATGGTAAAAAGCCAGATAAGTAAAATGTTCTTTTGAGTTTACGTTTTTACGGTTTGCGCCACTCGTAAATCGAGTTTTTACTCACTCGGTGTTCGGTTTTGGTTAGGAAAGTGAGAATGCATTGAGGTGGGTCTCTGTTTCTCGTATGGGCAAGTTCGATTAATTTAATTAACCTTTTTGGATCGGGACTAAATTTGTGATCTTTATTTTTTTACGTTATATTTCGGGCGCCGAATCGTGCCGTTCTGTAATAATAATAGCGAAAATGTCTTTGTCCGGGGAGGGGCTGCCGAGATGTATTGACATTTCTGTATGTGGCATGTGGCTCGTAATATATATTTGTTATCACGTCTGTCTGTTGCAGATACTTTGCCGTAAATAATGGCAAAGAATCACCACGAAGTGAAATACTATTGACAAGGGACACCCAGCGCGAGGGGGCTCCAGTAAAAGGTACGCAATATTCATTTATAAATATCAATATTTTTTATGACTCCCACAGGAAAAATGCTCGGTAAATGATAATCTTTATCGTGGTTCATACTTTCCTCGGTGTTATACATGCTACATCCACATTATTATAACAAACCGACTATTAAGTGCAACATCCTGATAATGAAAGTGATTCATTATTTCTCTGAAGTCTGCAGATTCTAGTTAAGTTCTTGCAGTTTATTTTTCACAATTAGTTTGTTATCTTTTATTTTCGAAAACAATAGTAATTTTATTAAATATTCTCAATAATTCCAAGTAATCCATTTTTCATTCCAAACTCTTTAGTCAATAACTCTAATTTTTGTGCAATTTACTGCATCAAATTTACAACCTTCACACACAATTTTATTTTAATATTAAGTCGGTTTGTTACCCCGTTGTTACGGTTGCCGATTCTGATGCTCCAGGTTTGACTCCCCACTCTACCACAATCTGATTCCTATTTTGAAACACGAGCCGCTCAAATTAGTGCCAAATTTATATTTGTATTTAAATCAACAACAAAAAATTAACGCAATAAACGCCTTCTACATTTTTTTTTAATTGTTGCGGGATACAATAGTCTGGAGTAATGATGTTTAGCATACCTAACCTCGCATTGTGTCTGCCTCCGTGGTGTAATGGTCAGCGTGTTTAGCTACCGTGCTGGAGGTCCCAGGTTCGATTCCCGGGGGGGGGGGTGAAAAAAAATATTAGTGATTTAACACTGTAATATTTATTTAATATTACCCTGGACTGGTTCCTGAAGCGCAAGAGTGATCACCTTGCCTTCATGTAAGTAATGATCAAGATAACATTGCGTCAATTTGATGCAGTGCCGTATGCACCACTAGGTGCGGATAAGGGTTATAAGTAACCTCGCATTTCTTCCATCTGATACGCGGGGCGATGGTGAACCCAGCTGTACTGGAGAGAATCCATCTATGTTGCCGTAACTATTTCCTATTCATGACGATTAGGCTGTTCTGTCACCCAATCAGTAGAACCAACCTGCCAATAATTGTACCAATTGAAAGGTTGGTATCTCTGCTCAACCCTATCTCCTTGTGTATCAACCCGATGCATATCGATGAGGGTGTCTTTAAGAGGGATATACACTCGGTGCAATTCTCGGCTATACCTTCTCTACATAATAGTATAGTCACACTTACTATTGTTGGGTAATATATCCAAAAATAAACACGGTTTATTTGGTTGAATTCTACATTTATTTATGTATATTTTAATACGTGACGTGATGTCCTAAGAAGACGAAACGCGTCACATATTAAAATATACATAAATAAATGTAGAATTCAATCCAATAAACCTTGTTTAATTTTGGATATATTACCCAACAATTCAATATGGAATTCTACCAACTGTCTGCAGTTACTATAAATACTTACTATTATTTACATTGTAAACTTGCCCATAGATGTGCATATATGTATCTATATTTAAATGTACAGTCGAACTTCTATTTAAGAAAACATAGAGCTGGGACTTTTTTTATAACCAAATCTATATCTCTCTTATATCCATGCTATCTTTTGTCCGCCTCCGTAGTGTAATGGACAGCACGCTCGACTACCATTCTGGAGGTCCCGGGTTCGATTCCCAGGAGGGGGGGGTCAAATAAATATAAGTGATTTTTTCACTCTAATATTTATTCAATATTACCCTCGACTGGTACCTGAAGCGGAGGACTTATCACCTTTACTTCATGTGTTTACGATCAAGATAACACCGTGTTTGTATGATGCAGTGCCCTATGCACCATTGTGGTGCGGATAAGGGTTTGAATGAATGAATCTTTTACAAAGGGTTAAAATGATTTGACCCTTTGGCCACCTCTTTTCAAGGAGTTTTTAATTATATATAGGTCTCTTATATCCAAGTTCTACTGTATAGTATAAATGTGTGTGGGTGTGTATTAAGTCTATTACCTGCACTTGATATACTTTTATGTATGAAGTCATGTTAAAATTGTACATAAAAAGAAAGGGTAAAACAAATAATTTGCATAAGAACTTTCAGTCACCATATTCTCGACGAATGTTTGTCCGTTTGAAAATGCCATAACTATGCGAAACAACTGTCACAATATTAATTTTTATGTTTTTTTGATAAAATACAACTTAGTAGACTCAAAAAATCTGTGTTTGATTTAAAAATTAATACATAAATTAAAATAGAGTTCTACAAATCAAACGCCTATCAATAAATAAATTGTCATTATCGCGAAGAAATGCATTCTCGTAGAACAAAAAATGTGCAACAAAAAGTCCCCTAAACTGTGATTACATTGGTATTGTAAAATTCATATTGTATTCGCACAAAAGCATATAAATAAATTAAATGCTTCCATTTTTAATTTAAGTTTTACTTAGTAAATACCACTATTTCTCAAAATCTACTGTGACACGTATTTCGATGCATTCCGCATCATTTTCAAACGCTGTATGCCAAAATGATGCAGAATGCATCGAAACACGTGTCACAGTAGATTTTAAGAAATAGTGGTATTTACCACAAAGTGACTGCCGAATTAATTAACCTTTTAACCGCGTTCACTTTATTCCTGAGAGAAACCCGTTCGCGGCGGTATTTCGCCGTTTTTTAAATGATTACTTTTTATCACGTATTTAGTTAAGAAACTATTTATTTTCCTAAACAAAAAGGTTTTCCTAAACAAAAAAGGCACTATGGGATTCATTGTGCCTTTTTGGTACTCTATAATACACTCCTGTCACATTATTCTTGAAATATATCGTAGTATAAACAAATAAGATCGTAACATAAATAAATCAAAGAACGCATCGTGTGTCACTCTTACCCACTGGCGATGCGTAGCGTCGAGAGTGAGACAGATACAGGGCATGATTATGGCACGGACTAATTACGGACTGCAAGAAAAATCAGGGAACTGTTCTTTTATTTATCCTTGTGATGTTACAAATTATTAGTCAGATATTTCAACAGATGTCATAAGGTCGAGGATTGACGTATTATTTTATCCAAAGTTCCACACCATGAAAAAATCCCTCCAAGTTGAACTTAGGTTTGAAACTTGGAGTAAAGTAAAAACACATACGGTTATGTCAGCCGCGTACGGGGAATGTTTTGTGAAAACACATACGGTTATGCGAGCCGCGTGGATCCGGTTAACGAAATTAAATACTTCCATCAATGTTGAAACATTCCCGAGAGATTTTAATACTGGTATTTATTTTAGTATTGGTCGAAAATCATTTTGAAATGTACTCATATAAGTAAAAATGTAGTCAGTCTTATTAATTTTATAATACAGACAATACGTTTGATGTATTTTTAAACAAATCGTAGTCATACAGGAGAAAGTGACCAAGTGCATTTTTTTTACAAAACCGTGATCATTAACTATTAGATATCTTAATAGCTTAATATTGCCCTGAAAAAATCCCAAAGGATTTTAATCTTGGAAGTATAATATATTGATTTGTTAAAAATGACTAACTGCATTTATGTTTATTTTCTTGCGAAGCAAAAGTGACTTAAATAGGGCCTCCTGAACATTTTACGTTTTGGTAGTTGGTCACTTTCTCCTGTACGACTATGAAATGTTTCAAATGTGATTTTTCACTGAGCCGAGGCAATGTCATAAGACAATTTGTGAAATTTTGTTGTGATAGTTACCTAACCTAACCGTAAGTAAATGCAATGTGCAGGCTCCAAGATGCCGGCCGTGCCTCGGCCCGGGAGCCTCAAGGACCCGGAGATAGCGGAGCTCTTCAACAAGCACGACCCGGACAAGATCTTCCAGGACCTGCGCGAGATCGGCCATGGCTCCTTCGGGGCCGTGTACTATGCGCGCTGCAACCTCAACCGCGAGATCGTGGCCATCAAGAAGATGTCCTTCATGGGCAAGCAGAGCCTCGAGAAGTGGCAGGACATACTCAAGGAGATCAGGTAGGTTCCTACTCTACCCTATACATACAAACGTACGTGATACGCGCGGTTTTTCTTCACCATTCCTCGATAACCCGTATGACCTACGCGCCAAGCACGGTCAGTCCATACACGCTGTGGATGCTCCGCATCCCTTGCATTTTAGAGTAAAAAGATTTAAACTTCTATCCTTAAACAGCAATACTGCAATTCAAATATTTTGATATTTCTACAGCCACCATATTATGTTATTTTTTTACTTTAATTTTTTTTTTAAAAGAAGCAGCCTTTTTTTCACATTGTGTAATTTAATTAACCATTTATACTCATTTATAATTTTACTAAAATTTCAGTTTATTTTATTTTTTATTCAAACAGTTTGCATAATTTAAAAGTTGTCCAGTTCAAAAAAATAAAAACGAAGCAATAAAAAATGTAAAAAATAAACTTAACCACATATAAAAAAAATAAAACAAGTCTAACTGTAATAATTTTAAGAAAATAATAATTTGGTCATTTATCGAACAATTCCCAATAAATTCCAATAAAAAATGTTAAGTGGCAACTACCAACCTCAGTTCGGGTATATGCCTTATGAAACTCAAACAAGTCGAAACATGCGAGTGTTTTTGCCTAGAATTTTCACTCATGAATTACATGAAATTATAGTAACATAAGGAGTAAATCCACTCACGAGTAGGCATAGGCTATGAAACTTAAAAAGTTGAAGCCTGAGTAGGGTCATGATAAGCGGTGTTGCATAAGCCGTAGCTAGTTTTCAGAGTCACTTGGACGTTAGGAAAAAAAAACCTACCTACATAAACACTCTCATGTAATACCACTTTAATAAACACTAATTCGTGACTACCGGTTTCGGGATAATCATTCCATCATCAGGTCATCAAAATCAATTCATTACGGTCTTACATTTGTACAAAAGGGTTTTTTTTCAATTGCATAATTAATGTTTAAAATACTATTATTTTCTAACATCTCATCAAAGATGAAGAAGAATATGGAAGTCTGGTCATTTACAGGGCTGACGACCGTCATAGGCTGGTTTAAGTGATCACTTTACACACGTGTAACATTAACCAATTCTACCCATTATTGACAACCACACTACTCAAATTCTTGGAAGTTCTGTATATATGAACCAATTTAGAAACCTTGTTCTTGAATCACTAGAACTTCACTAGAGACATCTATTGGTGAGATGTAAAGAAGCTTTTTATTAAGCAGAAACTCTTATATTAGTATGTGTTGCATAAGCCGTAGCTAGATTTCAGAGTCACTTGGACGTTAGGTAATTCAAAAAAAATCTGATATAATAAATAATTATCATAATATTAACAAAAATAGACACCTAGTCCGATGTAATACTGCTCAAACCAATCTGTTTATATTATTTTTTCGAATAGTCAGTTTTCTCGGTAGGTTGACGTTATTATTTGTTTATTTTAAATGAGCTTCTTGTGCCTATTTATGAGTCACTTGGACGTTAGGTAATGTGAGTGGTGCTCGCTAAATGAGCTTCTTTTGCCTATTTATGAGTCACTTGGACGTTAGGTAATGTGAGTGGTGTTAGCGTTGGCGCGCCAGGATACATGCGGCGTCCGCAAACACGCTCATTCAAAAGCATTCAGTGGTCAATGTTTTTTCATTGATGAGGGCTGTATTTATTTCGTCTTTTTTTTTTAAGTATTATGTAGTTGTAAACCAGTAAGTCATTATTATTATTTGGGACTATTTTCACATTTATAAATAATCACTATTTATGAATTTAGTTGCCGACTGAATAATTTGTTGCCGTTCATCAATATCATTGTCTTATAGAGAAACTAATAAACCTAATGGGTCTCATAAAGATGTTTTTCGGAGTAAACAATTACTTTTAATGCACATTTTCATGGAAAATCATTAGTATAAGTTGAGTCATTACACAAATTTTAATGAATAGATATTGACTTCCAAATTTAGTAAGAAATTAGTTTTTTCTTACAGATAATTTTTAATAAGATTGCAAAAGATATTAGAGAAGTTTATATATATTAAATATGTAATTTTTGGATTTGTGTTTAATCTTATTCATGGAATTTATTATATGCTGTTTTCCACATATTTAGTACTTTATCAATAGATTTTTTTTTATATTTGTCGTAGACCATTTCAAACATATAAAAAACTTGGAGCGAAACGGCAATCAAACTTTGTTTTCTCAATAAATATATCAATGTCGTGTAATATTCAACCCCAGCCTATTTCACAGTGTTTTGAACAATTTTCAATCTCCCATTCAATCGCTTCCCTGGAGGTCAGAATAAATATGTATGTTTTTCACCCTCATTGTATTTAATATCACCCTGGACTGGTGTAAGCAATGCAGGACTGTTCATCCTGCCTTCATGCAATTAACGTTCAAGATAACACTGCGTTGCTACGATGCAGTGCCCTATGCACCATTGGGTGCGGATAAGGTTTAAAAATCAAGATAACATTGAGTCGATATGATGCAATGCCTTTTGCGCCATTTCTTGCGGATAAAGTTTAGAAAAATATCTCAGTCAATCTGATGTGCCTTATGCACCATTGTGTTAGATAACAGTCTGAAGAAGAATATTGATTTAATGATTAATAATACTTGTCCGCCTCCATGGTGTAATGGTCAGCGTGTTTAGCTACCGTGCTGGAGGTCCCGGGTTCGATTCCCAGGGGGGGTGAAAATAAATATTAGTGATTTTACACTGTAATATTTATTCAATATTACCCTGGACTGGTTCCTGAAGCGCGAGAGTGATCACCTTGCCTTCATGTAAGTAATGATCAAGATAACACTGCATCCATTCGATGCAGTGCCCTATGCACCATTGGGTGCGGATAAGGGTTATAAGTAAGTAAGTAAGATTAATAATATTCTGGACTGGTACCTGTCCTGCAGAACCTCTCACCTTCCCTCTGTGTAATCAACGATCAACTTTACACTGCATCAATCAAATACACTACCAATTCTACCATTGAATTTGTAAGTTAGGCAGCACAAATTTACTGTCAAGCAATAGCGTTTCTTATGATTTTTATATTTGTCGAGGCGTATATGAACTGTCCCAATTTCAATTGTGATTAAAATTTTAATTTGGATCAATTCCCACAGTCGAGTGTTGTTGCTTTGTGCAGAGATTTGACAATAATTCAACCAGAGAGGCTTGCATTATTATCGCCTGAGAAAAGAGGAAATAATTAGCTGCTTCATCTTTACATTATTACGCACTTCTCTAGCTCGTAATTTGAGGTCATCCAACACAATCGGCTACTTAACATTTTATTGTGTGCTGTGTACGTAATTTATTTAAAGATGGTAACATTTATTAACCTTTTCTTCCCGGTGATATGTATTAACTACAATTTGACTCTAATAATGATAATATTCTAAAAAATATAATAGATAGTTACTCACAATTTTTTGTATTCCTCCGTAATATAATTATGTATGACATTGTCCGCCTCCGTAGTGTAATGTTCAGCACGCTCGGCTACCGTCCGCGGATTCGATCCCCAGGGGGGGTCAAATAAATATATAAATAAGTGATTTTTTTCACTCTAATATTTGTTCAATATTACCCTGGAAGCGGAGGACTGATCACCTTTCCTTCATGTGTTAACGATCAAGATAACACTACGTTTGTATGATGCAGTGCCCTATGCACCATTGGGGTGCGGATAAGGGTTTGAAAAAAAAAATTGCAAGTATTATATATAATATATCGACTGCCCCTACGTAAAGTATCTGCAAATCTGTTACTTTACAGGAGAGAGCTTAGAAGATTTTTTCAACGTATTTTTATTTTATTAATTAACGGTTTTATCTGAAATTCTAAACTTCTATTGTACATTCATGATAAAATGTATTAAATCGTTTTTGTCAAACTTTATGCTTTGTCAAAATTAAGTAGTTAGCATTCGATGTAGCGAAAATTCGATGTAGATACCGCCTTATTCGCCTGAAAACGTAATTTATTATATATATATATTTTTATTTATTTATATTTGTAGATAACGGTCAGTTGATAACGTACACCAAATATCTCAAAATTGACAAAAATGTAGTTAGAGCACTTTACGTAGGGCACAACGATATAGCTTTTCATTTACAGTGACAGAAATAAATCATTTGTGAAAAATTCAGGGATGGAATCACCAATACACTTACGTTTTTCAGTGTGTGCGTGCGTGCCGTGCTTTTGTACACGCGGCTTGAACGCTGTTTTCGCCAATCTCTCTTCAGTAGCGTACAAATCATCCTCCACAGCAGTTGTGCCGGCCACGTCATCTATGGCGGCTACTTGCAATGTTTTCTTCTCATTTTTGGATACTTACCAGAGCTAACATTACAAAATTGTTATATTTCAACTTCAACTATTGTCAATAAAAGCAGAATTTTCTAAATAGCTTGACGCAGGCAGGAATCCCACTCCCCACCCAAGTATACACACACTCTAGAATTGCAGTCATAATTTCTTAAATGATAATGCTTAACGCATTTAATCTATGAAATTTTGTATTAATTGTTATTATTTTCTAGTATTATTTTGTTTGTGAATAAAAATAATACTTGACACGCAGAAACATCCTTTCACTGGGTGACTGCCAAATAAATTAATAAATAAATAAAAGCAATTTATTTATTGATTTGGCGTTTAATTTGTAGAACTATATTAATTTTTTATGTGTTTTTGTCAACACTTGACACTGTCAGAAACATGCTTTCACTGGGTGACTGCCAAATAAATTTTAAAATAAGCAAATAAATAAAAGCAATTTATAATTGATTTGGCGTTTAATTTGTAGAGCTATATTAATTTTTTATGTATTTTTGTTAATAAAATACAACTTAGTATACTCAAAAAATCTGTGTTTGATTTAAAATTAATACATAAATTTAAATAAAAGCAACATTAGAAATATTCACATTTTTCTCGTTTTTATATCATATGGTGTACAAAATACATATCGCTCACTCCTTTCAAGAACGTCACAAATCAAAAAACTTGATTTTTCAGGAGAACGTTTTTAAAGTTTAAAAATAAAACAATTTATTAAAAATAAATATCGAGCCACTTATTGAACTTTTTACTGTGCAACAGATCTTTTTAGGTAAAGCCTGAAGGTTTTTTCTCCATTCGAAAAAAATTTTGTTTATTTAAAAAAAAATATTAAACAATACCTTTTCTTCAAAATGCTAAAACAACACTTTCTGCCCTGTAGCGGGTAAATATTAAGTTAAAAATATGCCTCTATTGCTGGGATATAGTACATTTTCTGGGCATTCCGAAAACATGCACAACTGAAAATTTACGATTTTTGATTTATGATGTTCTTGAAAGGAGTGAGCGATATCACTGTTGCGTGCGGAAGTTTTTAGCACCGTAAGGGAAAGGTATATTAGATTTTCATTTCTTGTACTCGTATTTAATATGTACCCGAGCCATGATTTTTTTTTTTTAGTACATTTGGTTTAAATATGAGTACATATTGATTGAGAGTACAGACCTTGGTAGTAATCAATAGTGTTATTGTTCCGTAACATCTGTTGACAGACACAGCTGTGGAACTGATTGCTTTTATTATTACACGAATATTGAATTCTACCTTTTCTTTTAACCCTTTCCACTCTGACCATTTTTTTCTCATAACGAATCAGCTACTCTGATAAAAAAAAACAATGTTTTTCTACCATCAAAATAAATATTTCGGTTCCCTAATTTTGGGACACTCTGTCTGGCAATTTGTGTGACCATGTTAATTAAGATTGACTGTATTTATCCGAAATATTTTTTGGTAGAATATACTCGGGTGATAGAGAAATCAGTGATTAAAGTTATACCTGCACCGGGCCAGACGTTGTGGCCCACGGAGCTGCCTACTAGAATCGTACGGGCCAGAATGTCTGGCCTACAGAGTGGTGAGAGTTAACCCTTTCTATCCTCAAGGCCATCGCTTATTTTTTAACGATCTCCATTTAGTCTACCCTAAGATAAGAATCACGTTAAATTTCATGTTATTATCAATATGAAACGAATTCATATGTATCTTTTGTAATAACAATTATCATTGTACAATTCAATTCCACTATCCTATTTTTTTAACCCTTATCCGCACCCAATGGTGCATAGGGCACTGCATCGTAGCAACGCAGTGTTATCTTGAACGTTGATTCCACGAAGGCAAGGTGATCAGCCCTGCACTTCTTGAACCAGTCCAGGGTGATATTAAATAAATGTGAGAGTTAAAATCATCCATATTTATTTTGGCCCCCATGGGGATTGAACACGAGACCTCTGGTACGGTAGCCAAATGCGTTGACCACCACACTACAGAGGTGGATTATTCAACAAATAAATAACTAAATCACGCTGCTTCCCCCGCAGGCAGAAAGAATAGAACGCCACACCAATCTGCCTTTGCAAACAATCTTCGCCTCTTCCACATTCATGCATCTGCTCATACGCCATCCTCTAAATTTTGGAACTCCTTCACATATCATAAATATATGTAATGTGGTTGTCACTCATGGGTAGAATGGTAAATGTTACTTACATGTAAAGTGATCACTCAACCAGCGTATGACAGGTGTATAAACCCTGTAAATACCCAGACTTCTTTATTATTTTTCATCTTTGTTGAGATGTCAAAATGTAAGAAGAGAAACCCAGATTTGTGAACAAGGATTTGGACACACCCAAAAATTATTTACAACATTTTGAGCGTGTCCAAATACTTGCTCAAAAATCTTTTCATCTCACCAATAGATGTCTCTAGTGAAGTTCTAGTGATTCAAGAACAATATTTCAGAATTGGTTCATGTATGTAGAACTTCCAAGAATTTGAGTAGTGTGGTTGTCAATAATGGGTAGAATTGGTGAATGTTACACGTGTGTAAAGTGATCACGTAAACCAGCCTATAACGGTTGTCAGCCCTGTAAATGCCCAGACTTCCATATTCTTTCACTAATTTATTTGGCAAAAAATAATTCTGGATTATGATAAATGGCTTATTGGGTAAAGAGGCAAGAGCAGATACTTCCAGAACAAAATCTCGACCTAGAACCTCCGAGATGAAGACTCTCCGATCCATAACCGCAAACACATTGCGAGACCGAGTAAGAAATACCGACATCCAGAGCATGTGTAAGACGGAAGAAATCGTGAGGTGGGGACGACAACTAAGGCGATACTGGAAGGAACATATAAACATAATATCAGAAGACAGACTTCTACGTATCGCCCTCCAAGGCAACCCTGAAGGACGCAGACCCCCAGGCAGACCTCCGAAAAGATGGAAACACAGCTGGGAGTCAACTTCCCAAGAGCGACATTCGGAGGCACAAACAGATCCCTAGGATCTACAAAAAGATGAAGAAGAAGAAGAAGTTTATTGGGTGTTATGGACCAATATGATATCAAGCCAATCCACTATTTGTTGCATTCCCACTTGGCACTGTCAACATTATTCCTTCCCCGTGTGTTTGTAAATGGTGGATACAATTAGCTATTGTTTTTCCAGATTCCTCCGGCAGTTAGATCATCCCAACACAATAGAATACAAAGGATGCTACCTCCGGGAAAACACCGCCTGGCTTGTTATGGAGTATTGTGTTGGATCCGCATCGGACATTATCGAGGTAAACTTTACACAACTTTCTTAATTGCTTCTCAGATATTTACCAAACACAATTTTGCGGTAATTTCTTATGAATTTTGCATCGACTTGCAGTTAACAGAACTTAGCACTTTGTGGTCCGCTCGCATTTAACTCACTTCGGATGGGAAAGGTATTTCTACCCGTTCGGTCGATTGATGCTTAAAGACGTGAAAGGTATTTTTACCTTCTTCGCCAGCCTTCAAAGTCATAAAAGTTACTATCCAATGATTTTATGTGAATATTATATACCAATCTTTTTGTTAAGGTCTTAACCATATGTGCATAATTATTGAAACCCGTCGCCAGTGGTCCGCAAGCTAAAAGAATACCCATCCGAAATGTGTTGATAAATGTTCATCTGACTAGAGTTTTAGACGGAGACTTCTGTTTTTTCTTCTGGATTGATTTGAAACTATTAGGAGCTAAAACGTTGTACGATAGATATTCGAATGGTGATACATAAAAGTAATGAATGCAAGGCTGAAATAAGCATTATTGATAAAAATTAAGAAAGGCGTGTTGAGATGATTTGGGCATGTGAATCAAATCAATGAAGAAAGAATAGTAAAACAAATTTATTAGACGTATGTAGTTGGTAATAGAAGCGGGGAAGATCGAGGAAAACTTGAAAACGAGGGGTGGTCAGGTCAGAAGCCAGAATAATCAGCGAATATGTATGAAGAGATGCATGAATGTGGAAGAGGCGAAGATTGTTTGCAAAGACAGATTGGTGTAGTGTTTTATTCTCTCTTTTTACCCCTGCGGGAAAGCAGCGTGATGGATAGTTAGTTTTATATTTGAGATTTTAGATAAATGAGCTTTGACTGAAATTTGTTTACACATCACTGGCACAATGTTCTAACTATTAAACCCATAATTTGAAGAATGGTTCCGATTTTTGACAAGACTGACATTTGACAGCATCGACAAAACATAAAACCACAGATAAAGATTGCCTTGATATTCACATAATTTTCCATCAATCAGGAATCGTACAATGTCAATTTCTTCAATCTATCGACTCTGGCGATCAATGAGCAATATTTATGGTATCCCTAACCGTTCCAAAGCACTTAATGCGTAAGACTGGTGGCCTTACCCTCGCTGAACTTATCAGTAAAAATAACCACCACTTAACCTTTCCGGGAGTACAAAAATTGATATCTGACTTTCTTTGGGAAGTGGATTCATTTACATGAAAAAATTTTTTTTTTTTTTATTAAATCAATGTATTATGAAGATAGGAATTATATTAAGATAATTTTTAAATAAAAACACACCTCTTTGAAATATTTTTCAATTGTGACAAAATTACACACAAATATCCACAGATGTCATTGCTATGCAAGTTACATCGTACTGACAGACGGACTTTGACGTTCATTAACGTCGATACTCCTTTAAGGAAAATTCGCACCGACGTTCATTTACATCCATACTCCTGGAAAGGTTAATCCAATAAATTATTCTAGGAAGCTCTTTTTTTCATCCATTTCTTTTGCTGATAACAATTGTTTATTTGCCTAGGATTCTCATAAACTTTTAGCTACTTATCTGGACTGGTGTTTTGCAATTCTCAGACAATTCTCAGTAATGCGGAACACACAGTATCTCTGGCATGATTCATCAATTCATAATATTGGCGAGAGCGTTCGTGTTTACCGAGATAACGCACTGTTGGGTGACAGTGACAGCATGTAGCACTACTGGTGTTTATTTTTCCGACAGCTCGTTTATTTTTATACGCCACAGGATGCTTCAGATTAGGAATAACAATTAAACGTTTCCTATCACAAAATGTTTGCTAGTCAAACTGATAAGTTGCGTGTATTATGGATTTCTTATCAAGAAATGGCAATTAGCGTAATATGTAATCGAATCTCTCTATTATATTCTGAATTCTAATTTGGATATCGCTTACTCTTTTCAACAACGTCATATATCAAAAAACTTGATTTTTCAGGAGATCGTTTTTAATGTTTAAGAATATAATCAAATTTTATTTTTTGACATCTCATCAAAGATGAAGATGAATATGGAAGTCTGGGCGTTTACGGGGCTGACGACCGTCATAGGCTGGTTTAAGTGATCACTTTACACACGTGTAACATTCACCAATTCTACAATATTCAAGAACAAGGTTTCTAAATTGGTTCATATATACAGAACTTCCAAGAATTGGAGTAGTGTGGTTGTCAATAATGGGTAGAATTGGTGGATGTTACACGTGTGTAAAGTGATCACTTAAACCAGCCTATGATGGTCATCAGCCCCGTAAATGCCCAGACTTCCATATTCTTCTTCATCTTTGATGAGATGTCAAAAAATAATATGAAAATAACTCCTGTAATTGGAGACAATCCAGATTTTGTGAACAAGTATTTGGACACACTCAAAATGTTAAAAATAATAAAATGTATTACAAATAAATATCAAGCCATTTATTGAACTTTTTACTGTACAACAGATCTTTTTAGGTAAAGCCTGAAGGTTTTTTCGCCATTTCAAAAATATTTTGTATTTTTAAAAAAATTATTGAACAATACCTTTTCTTCAAAATGCAAAAACAACACTTTCTGCCCTGTACCGGGTAAATATTAAGTTAAAAATATGCTACTTTTGCTGGGATATAGAACATTTTCAGGGCATTCCGAAAACATGCACAACTGAAAATTTACTATTTTTGAGATATGACGTTGTTGAAAGGAGTGAGCGATATGTCAGATGTTGACTAACATTTTATGTTGCTTTTTTTCTATAATTATATATGATATCTTCTCCGCCTCCGTAGTGTAATGGTCAGCATGCTCGGCTACCATTCTGGAGGTCCCGGGTTCGATTGCCAGGGGAGGGTCAAATAAATACAAGCTATTTTTTTTCACTCTAATATTTATTCAATATTACCCTGGACCTGGTACCTGAAGCGGAAGGCTGATCACCTTTTCTTCATGTGTTAACGATCAAGATAACTTTGCGTTTATATGATGCAGTACCCTATTCACCATTGGAGTGCGGATAAGGGTTTTAATGAATGAATATATGATATTCAAAAAATCTTACGACAAACAAAATACAAATATCTTTGATTTCGTTGATATCTCAACACGATGAAGAATTTTTTTTTTTAATTCAGAAATGGTATTTAGTGGGCTTAGACCTATCATTCTGGTTTAAGTGATCACTTTATACATGTGTAACATTCACCTTTCTACCCATGATTGACAACCATACTACTCAAATATTTCAAACTCATACATATATGATCAATCTCGCGAAATTTATTGAATATGTAAAACAATATAAAATTTTATCCCGATTTTACTGTGAATTTACATTTAAAAGCTTTCAATATACCTGTCACTGCCAATCGAAATAAATACAAGATTGTAAGTCCATCACCAAATTTTCTAGAAGTACCCCGGTGTAAATAAAACACTTGTATACGACCACCTTTTGAGTCTATTAATGTAACCATATTGTTCATTTATGTATTCCCAGGTCCACAAGCGGCCACTGCGCGAGGAGGAGATCTCGGCCATCTGCGAGGGCGTGCTGTGCGGGCTGGCCTACCTGCACGGGATGGGGCGCATCCACCGGGACATCAAGGCGGGCAACATCCTGCTCACGGAGAACGGCGTCGTCAAGCTGGCCGACTTCGGCTCAGCGGCCGCCCGCTGCCCCGCCAACAGCTTCGTGGGCACGCCCTACTGGATGGCGCCCGAGGTCATCCTGGCCATGGACGAAGGCCAGTACGACGGGAAGGTGAGACACCTTCTCAATTCTATTTATTTCTTCTTCTTCTTTCTTCAAGTCACTCTGTCACGCGCCATCTCCTTGGTGTCTCAAAGTTCCACTGAGTATAGTCGGTGAATGGTCGCCAGCGGCCTTCCGGGGCACCGGAATCCTCGGGGTCGAAAGAAGAGACATGAGGGGTTGATGCTCTCGGGTGGCATTCTAAGGACATGTCCCAACCGTGTCCACCTTCTCCTCTTCGGGACTTCCAGTATGAGGGGCTGTTGAATTCTTCTCCTCACATCGTCATTCCTGACAAAGTCATACCACTTTATACCCAGTATTCGCCTCAGGCACCTATTTTTAAAACTTGCTAGTAAATTTATTTATTTATTCAATTAACTTCCTCATTACAAACTAAGTGAAGTCAAGTGAATCTTGAGAAGCATTCTTTGGAGGTTTGTCAACCTCCGTGCTAGATGATACGCATTTCAGTTTTTTCTGTATCAATTGCATGCCTAAGGATTCTGGACTCTATCACACAAAAATTCTATTTGAATGCAACTGGGCTTGATGGTACATGTTTGGTTATTATTTGTTGTAGTTAAATCTCCCCTTAGTAAAATTTTCCGTGATTATCAAACAACTCTGATGCTTTAATCAAATCCTCAAGTTATGAGTATAAGTCGGCAGGTAGTTTGCAGTTAACATTTTTCTCTATTCAGTACAGTACATAATACCTTGATATAATAGACTGATTGGGGGAGGGGGTGCAGCTGTCCGTTATAGCTGAATATCCGTTTTATAAAAATAGGTTTATAAACACAAATATTAACACTTTATTTAGATATAAATAACCAATGTTCTACACAAACAAAATTCTATTTTTTGTCTTCGGGCACTCGTAGTGAAAAGAGTTCTTGCTTTTTGATATAGACGCGCTTGCTTTCGGTAATCATACAATTACATGCGACGACGCTTGAATTTAAGCATGTATAATATTAACAGGATGTTTTTATTTTTTACATTTGAACGGATTTTTGTCAGTTATATCTGAAGTTCGTTAAATAGAGGTCTGTTATATCGAGGTTTTACTGTTATATGTGTTGTTATCAAGGAGTCATTTGTGAGACTAGCTATCTTGTCTAAATTTTAAGAAATTCGCTTATTCAAAATATTACCTTCAAGATATATACCTCTTACTGTTCTCAAAATAGCTCCTTTTCATTTCATCTGTAATATGTTAACATACTTCTATTGTATTCTATACCAATCTATTCGTATGATCTCCCTGTAATTCAAGTCATACAAAATTTTTAATGATGTGTTCCATTAAGTTACTGTACGATATATGTAAGCTGCATAAATTTTTCTCTTGTTCTAGGTGGACGTTTGGTCATTAGGAATAACTTGTATAGAATTAGCCGAAAGGAAACCTCCGTACTTCAATATGAACGCCATGTCAGCACTCTACCACATAGCACAGAATGATGCACCCACTCTTCAGGTAATGATTATTTGTTTACATACTTCTTTTGAAAAATATATCTCTGCTATCTGCCTGTACTTATGGTTCAACGGACCTTTAACAATCAGTTATAATCTCATTGAAGCCTTGGATGATAATTGATTAAATTAATCTGTGTATCCACTATGTATGAGCTGTGTACAGAGGCGTGCATTAGAACATATCGATATAGGCATAAAAGCAGTGCCTACCCTAAATTACTAGCGTTCCATATAGAAAACCAGTGCTTACTATGCCATATCCGTACCCAACCCTACTGCCTACCCTAATCAAAAACTCTGTGCACGCCACTGCCTGTATATTACCTGCGGTTCATCATTAAACTGTATTGATCTGCTCTGACAGTGATCATTTCCGTGAAACACGTGGCTTTGCAGTCGTTGGAAGCATAAAGTCCAATGTTTAACCCCTTCCAGTCCCCCAAAATGTCTTTGTAGATAGTTACATTCCAATTGGAAATAAATCCTTTATACTCTACTCCACATACTGTTGAAATAGTAACTGAGTGACAAAAATGTAAGCTTGGAATTTAAATAAGTAATACTTATGATGAAAAAAATGTGGAATAACATCCGACATGGGACCTAAGAGGAAAAAATTGACGTCGAATAAGATTCGACATTGGACCAGTAAGGGTTAAAGTATTGATGACATTATGGACGTGCGGAGTTCCACATGTTTGCAATGCCAGAAAGCCTAGCTTGACATGATCATTCATGGCAAGAAGGATGGCGAAACTTTGGACTGACTAAAAACCTTTTAGATTTCAAATAAAATTAAATTTGTTCATTTCTGCTGTCATTTATTTAGATATTTAGATTGACGCAACATTTTACGACATGGGTATTTTTGGTATGACAATAATAAAGATCTCCTAAGTATTGTAAAAACATCATATGTTTACTTAGAGTAGCTAGGAATTAGCCCATTGAAATATGTTTGTATGATGTGTGTTTTATCATTTAATCCTCGGTATTACTTTATGAACACAGTGTACGGTATCTCCACATTTTAGAAAGACAATGTCACTTTATCTTGAATAATAAATATGTATTTCCTGAGCGCCTTGAGCCACTTTACGCATTATAGGTAATCCAGGGGTTTTCCCACATGTTACTCTTTAACGTTTCTCAAACTACGCACCTCAAAAGATGCATTTTTATTTATTTATTAATTTTCTGGGCCACGGAATTAGAGCGTACAAAATCACAGGAATAATGTAGCGAGTGTTTTTGCCTAGAATTTTCACTCATGAATTACATGAAATTAAAGTAACTTTAAACATAAAGACTAAATCCACTCAGGCTAAATGCGCTAACCATCATACTAAGGAGGCGGACACTCATGAATGTAATGTTTCATTTGAAATTAAATTTGTAATTACTACTTTTTTAACGCATTGTTTCCGGGAACTTTTTAACCCTTTCCGGTCCCCCAAAATAAAAAAAATCAAGTTTGTCAGTTACATTCCAATTGGATAAAAATATTTTGCCCTCTGCTCCACATACTGTTGTAATAGATACGAGTGACAAAAATGTAAGCTTGAAATTTAAATTATTAATACTACTGATGAAAAAAATGACGAATAACAATGTGTTACGATACATACACACAATAAGGTTCTAAATAAGTGATATACTTTAGTTTTATAACTGAGTTTAATTCCCCCAGGCGCCCGAGTGGTCGGACACGTTCCGGCACTTTGTGGAGGTGTGCCTGCAGAAGAGCCCCCTGGAGCGGCCGACGTCCTCCGCGCTGCTGGCGCACGCGCTGGTGACGCGCGCCCGCAGCCCCATCGCGCTCGTGGACCTCATCCAGCGCACCAAGGCCGCCGTGCGCGACCTGGACAACCTCAACTACCGCAAGATGAAGAAGATCCTCATGGTGGACGCCTGCGAGACCGAGAGCGCCCTAGGTCAGTCTACATGGGAGAGATTAAATCAACGCGTGCACATATTTGTCTATTTCAGAACCCCTGTATTCACACAGCAGTGTGCACATGTCGCTCACTCCTTTCAACAACGTCGTATATCAAAAATCGTCAATTTTCAGTTGTGCGTGTTTTTGGAATACCCAGAAAATGTACTTTATCCCAGCAAGAGCGGCATATTTTAAACTTAATATTTACCCACAACAGGGAAGAAAGTGTTGTTTTTGCATTTTGAAAAAAAGGTATTGTTCAATTATTTTTTTTAAAAAACTAAATATTTTTCAAATAGAGAAAAAACCTTCAGGTTTTACCTAAAAAGATCTGTTGCACAGTAAAAACTTCAAAAATAGCTTGATATTTTTTTTTAATACATTTCATTATATTCTTAAACTTTAAAAATTCCTGAAATATCAAGTTTTTTGATATATGTCGTTGTTGAAAGGAGTGAGCGATGTGTGCATTTCAGAAACCTTAAATTCCACATACAAAAAACATCTTTTTCTAGATCCTAAGGATCTATTGGTGCCTCCGCTTGTAGCTCTTGGGATGTTAACTCCCAGCTGTCTTTCCACCTTTTTGGAGGTCTGCCTGGGGGTCTGCGTCCTTCAGGGATTCCTTGAAGGGCGATATGTGGAAGTCTGTCATCTGACATTCTGTTTACATGATCATTCCAGTATCGCCTTCGTTGTCGTCCCCACCTCACTATATCCTTTGTCTTACACATGCTCCGGATGTCAGTATTTCTTACTCGGTCTCGCAATATGTTTCCGGTTATGGATCGGAGAGCCTTCATCTCGGAGGTTCGAAGTCGAGATTTTGTTCTAGAAGTATCTGCTCTTGCCTCGATCCCATGAGTGGCTATTCTCGACAAAAAACATGTAACTTCTAATTTCTTGTCGTGTTTTTGTAGCGGATAGGTGTCTCTGTAATACAATAATATAATCAATTCTTTTCTGTTATCATTCTTTTAGTCCAATTTAGTATCACCCGCGTCAAATTACATTTCTTTAACCCATCGGGTCTATCAGCCGCCAACCGTTGGCGGTAGGTATATTTTTACATTTGCAAATCAGCCGCCGTTTAAGCCACGCCCCCATTCGTGGTAGTTCATACTATAAAGATACTTTCGTGTGATCTACAAATCAGTAAAGAAAGCTATTTGTAATGCATTATTTCTTATAATAATAATACAAATTTATTGACGACACTTGACCAAAGATGTCCTGTAAGGATAGAATTATCCTTTTGATTGAAATATCAACTAAAATCAGTGGGAAATCAAAACTTTACATCCCAGGAGTAATGTTTTATTGAGTTATTTTTTCAAGTTTTCGTGTTAATTTATCACATTTCTGATCTAGACACACAATAAAATACGTGCATAATAGTTATTTGTACCATATTTATTGGTAAAACAGTAAAAGTTATAATTTTATGAGATAGTATATGTTTTGAACAAAAACTGATATGCGGATGGGTTAACAGGCCATAAAATTAATATTCTTTTTTATCAAATAAATAATGTTGTAGGTGATGGCGATGACACCCCCGATGAGCAGACTGGCGGAGACAGCTCCAAGTCCAACTCGGCGACCTCGGAGCACTCGCTCCGTTCCGTCGGCGCCTCGGCCGCCTCGTCACAGTCGTCGTCCAGCGGCTCCCTCCGGCGGCGGGCGCCCGCACCTCCTCAGCCGACCAATCACCAACCACACCTGTCAATGAGGTGAGCCCCAAGATAATCTCCCTGACGTCTCTGTAATTTCACATAACTTTATGAGATAAAATAAGGACTATTTGTTTAGATTAAATTTTAAGAATTCCCTGAATCCATCCATTCTTTACTTGTACATGACTAGTTGGCATCTGCAGTTTTTTTTTTCTAAAAGAATATTATGTCTAAGAATGTTATTGTTATTGTACTGTAGTGTAATGGTTAGCGTGTTTAGTTACTGTGCTGGAGGTCCCGAATTCAATCCCCAGGAGGGGAGGGTGATAATAAATATGAGTGATCTTACACTCTAAAATTTATTAAATATTACCCTCCACTGGTCACCTTCATATAAGAAACAATCAAGATAACACTGCGTCAAAACGATGCAGTGCCCTATGCACCATTGGGTGCGGATAAGGGTTAGAATAATATTTTCATATATTTTTCGAACAGTCAGTGAATAAAAATCTGCAATTTAAACCAATTTTCAATTAAATGTAACTCTCTTTTCATGTAGTCAAACTTTTTCAAATTATCAACATTTTTTTTTTGAAAAAGGACCCAATTATTATGCTTTTTATATTGCTCTATTATCAACCCTTTCAATGCCAGAAGGTATGAATATGGCCGTACCCAATTAAATATGTGATTGAAACCAATTATTTTAAATTAAAATTAAATAAAGTATAACTTTAAATAAAATATAACTTTTTTTCTCATAATCAGTCTTTTTAAAATAATTCTTTTTTTTTTGTGGAGAAGAACGTAATAATTTTCCTTGATTTATATTGTGCTATTGTTGATTCACGCGATTTATTCTCTCAGGGACGGTAACAACTGCCAGCCGATGGGGCACCGGGACGACTACGTGAACCGGGAGGTGATCCGGGAGGCGCAGCGCGAGAGGGAGCGGGAGAGAGAGCGGGAGCGCGAACGGGATCGCGCGCAAGAGTACCGGGAGTATGTGAACCAGGCGCCGTTGCTGCAGAGGGAGACCGGAGACACCAATACAGCGCAGCGGAGGCATCGCCCGGGTGCGTACTGCATATGCGTCCTCTCTCTAGCTGTGCTGAGTGCTGAGAATTAATATATCGAGTCTGGTAAACTTTGCCAAAAGCGCCTCTGCTAAAATCGGAACAAAAATAAAACGGAAAAAAAATCAACCGAAATAAAAATCACAAAATAAAACTGTACTCTGTAGACGAAAAATTATATACGCAAAACATTGATAGAAATTCGGGGATTATTCGACTACCCTGAGCGCCTTCAGTTCCGACGACAAAGCTCTCTTTAATTTACGTTTAAAGTGATAAAAACAAATTCAGTTTCAATTCTGAGTATGCAAAGATATTCTCAATAGATGTCACTATTTATTCAATATATTTGTACATTTTAAATAATTGATTTTCTTTAGTAGAAACCCATTTAAAACGGCGCGTCTTAAGACGTAATTTTTGTATGAGCGGCGCTCCGTTCACAGAAAATAATGCGTCTTAAGACGCTTTTGGCAGTTAACCGGTTAATCGTAATATGTAAAAGTAAATATGAGGAATGCAATAAAGGAATTTTCACTCTTTATTCGGAATCTGTAATCTGCAATTATAATTTGTATGTTTGTTCACGTTGCAGGCTCAAGCAACCACGTGTCGGCAGCTGCGGTGTGCATGGTGGCGGAGCACGGTGCTAACAACTTCGCCACCATCCGGACTACCAGCATAGTCACCAAGCAGCAGAAGGAGCACATGCAGGTTTCTAAGCATTCCCTTATTCACTGCCCCCACTACCAGACGTCTAATCTTATTTACTACCCTTCAATGTTTTACTCATGGCACTAATGCAGCCGCTCCCAACCTGTGGTACGCGAGTGGATAGTTGGTGGTACGCCGACCTATTAACGACGTTTTTCTTTAATATTTTTTTATGTGTCATAATCCATATCTGTATAAGCGCCCTTGAGGTAGTATTTCACGAAAATAGCGCTATATAAATCATCCAAAATTATTATTATTGTTATTATTTTTACGCAAAAATAATCAGTAATGGTGGACATGAGATTTAAAAAAAAAAAAAAAAAAAACTGGAAATGTCTTGGTTTTGAATTTCGACAAAAAATGAGCTTTGGCACCTTTTATTTTTTTTTTTAACTTAAAAATGTTTCATTTTTATCAGAAAAATAACACCTTTGGTATATTTTTTTTTAACTTAAATAAATTGAATCTTACAAAATATAGTCACCTATAATATTTATAATGCGAATAGAATAACAAATTTCTCAAAATACAATCACTTTTACAAAGTGGTACAATTAAGTGTGATGTACTACCAAGCGGTAGGCGAGCCAAAAAAGGTTGGGAAACGCTGCGCTGAAGCATTGCAGAATCCAATAATGCAAGTTTGTCTCTTTTGCCATGAGGAAAAAATTGACCCAAATGCAATCTCTACAAACGCTTGCAATTTACAAAGATCTGCACTACTAAGAATGGGTCGCAAGTTTAAACTATACTTATATTTAACCAATATGTTACATTTGTTTAAGCGGCAGTTGTATGATGTTTGACTTACTCCACGTAATAGAGCCGGCATTCAAAACGTGCCAAACATTATGACCCGGGCTCAAATCCTGTAGCAATCATTTTTTAATTGATTGCAATAATAGTTTGTTAATTTGAAATCGAAAGGATCAAAATATTTCAAATTACCGAATTCAAAGCAGGAAAGAACTTTAATATCTGATTTTCTTGTACAATGTCAATGTTTCAGACATAAATCCATAGTTTTTGTCGACAAAATAACAAAAGCAGTTATTGAAATTGTACCAAGTTTTGGTGAATTGGCAAAATTTCATTAGAAGGCTTTTATCGTTTATCAGTCTTTTTCAAAGTCCTTGCGGGCGCTCTAGAAGTCTTTTAGAGGGTAGAAGAGGCCTTAAGAGACAGGAGTACTGAGAAAAAAGCAATATATATTTATTCCTTTCCTCTTTCTGTGAAATTTTCTTTTTCCCTTTGACTTGAAATTTAAATATGGGTTATGCCACATTAAAAAAGTTTAAGGACCTGTGATGTATACTCATATTGACATTGTTGGTAATATTTTTTATCTTCAACTCCAGTACACCTAGAAAAGAATACAAATGTTTTCAAATCTATTACATATTTCGTAGTCGTACAGGAGAAAGTGACCAACTAACAAAACGTAAAATGTTCAGGAGGGCCATTTAAGTCACTTTTGCTTGGCAAGAAAATAAACATCATTGCAGAGAGTCATTTTTAATAAGTCAATATATTACACTTCGAAGTTTAAAATCCTTTGGACTCTTTTTCAGGGCAATATCAAATAGTCAATGATCACGTTTTTGTAAAGAATGCACTTGGTCACTCTCTCCTGTATGACTACGATTTGTTTTCTTTTCACACATAATTTTTCCATGTTTTTTTTTTGCTTATTTCATTTAAATTTGAAATGATATAAAATACAATTATTTAAGTCCTCCTCAATTGCATTAACTTGCAATTCATTAGGGGGTTGCTTATAATGTAGTTCTAATGTCTTTTTTTTAAGCATTTACTTTATTAAGAATCTTTTTGTGTAGCTGCAACATTCGACTTCCTTTACTCTAGCAAGATCTCTCAAATTTAGTTGAACTCTCGAAACTGGTCTACACTTGCGATTTTCGCTCGTGTAAACTTGTGACAAGAAAGTTCTGCGCAACTCACTGCAGTTTTCTTACTAGAAAGAGGGTTTTAATTTATTTTATAAATATATAAAAAATCCAAATGTATGTTTTTGGTAAAAATATAAATATAAGAGGTCCTGAACCCATATTGAAGTTTCCATTTGGAGAGGGATGTGATGAGGGTATAACACGCGACTTGAGAAGAGTGTTTCCGTCTGGCCCAAGGAGGAGATGCACGAGCAGATGTCTGGCTACAAGCGCATGCGGCGCGAGCACCAGGGCGCGCTGCTGAAGCTGGAGGAGCGCTGCAAGCTGGACATGGACGCGCACAAGACGCAGCTGGACCGCGAGTACGAGGCGCTGCTGCAGACCTTCAGCCGGGACCTCGAGCGCCTGCAGGTAACCTAACCCTGCCTAACCGTGAGCCCTTCAGAACTATTACAGCTTATTATTAACTCGAGAGAATAACCACAGAGAACATATTATTCATTGTTTCGGCATTAACTTTGTGGTAAGACATGTTACAATGATTAAAGAAAAAACTTGTTTTATACCACTTGAGTTAACTCAAGTGGTATAAAACAACTGTTTTCTTTAATCATTGAAGCATAAGTCTATGGTAAACGTCACAGACTTTTGCCCCTCTTCCATGACACCGCAGATATAATAGATGATTTTGAACTAAACCTGCAGATAATGTCAGAAATAAAATTGGTTTGAATGGAGATTGTTGCAACGCTGTGTCACTCGGCAGGTGCGTCATCAGCAAGAGCTGGAGCGGAAGCAGAAGCAAAACCAGGTGGCGGAGAAGAAGCTGATGAAGGAGATCGGCGGGCGGCAGGAGCAGGACCGCAAGGCCTTCGACGCCCACCGCAAGCGCGAGTACAAGGTCAACAAGGAGCGCTGGAAGAAGGAGCTCAGCATGGATGAGGCCACTCCCAAGCGCCAGCGAGACGCCACCTTGCAGTAAGTGCATTCGTTGCGGAAACGGGAAAATAAGCATGCTTATCTCTAGCCACATTTTGAATGTGTCCAAATATTTGTTCTCAAATCTAGATTATCTGCAATTAGGAGATCCAAATACTCGTTCACAAATCTGGATTATTTTTTACATTATGTCGACATAGATGATGACGACATAGATGATGATGACATAGACTATGTTGAGATGTCAAAAATAATGTAAAACATAACTCCCTAATTGGAGATAATCCAGATTAGTAAACAACTATTTGGACACACTGAAAATATTGTATATAAATTAACTGCTCAAATAAAAAAATTTAATGATGTTTTGAAGCGTTTTTCAACTAAGTGAACATAATTTAGGATTCGGACGTCACATATAAATTAAAGAGTTTCTGCTTAATAAAAGCTTTCTGCATCCCACCATAGATGTCTCTAGTGAATTCTCGGATAATGTGTCTGGAGTTTGATCAATATATCTAGAAGTTTCAAAAATTTGAACAACCACACTTGTCAATCATGGGTAGAATTGGTGAATGTTACACGTGTGTAAAGTGATAAAAAATAACTCGTAACTAACTAACTAACCATCACGCCGCTTCACCGCAGGGGTAGGCAGAGAGAATCGAACGCCACACCACTCTGTCTTTGCAAACATTCTTTGCCTCTTCTACATTCATGCATCTCCTCATACATACCCGACGATTATTACGACTCCTGACCCGGCCGCTTTCAAGTATTTGACATACCTGATTGTGCCAAGTTTTCCTCGGTCGTCCTCTGCTTCTTTTTCCAACTACATTCGCTCCATAAATTTGTTTAACCGTTCTTTCTTCACTCATACGCTCCACATGTCCAAACCATCTCAACACACCTTTCTTAATTTTATCGATAATGCTTATCTCAGCCTTACATTCTTTCCTTATTTCATCATTCGAACATCTATCAAACATCGTTTTGCCACACATTCGTCTGAGGGATCGCATTTCGACTGCATTCAGTCTGCTTTCATCCTTCTTTTGCCAACTCCATGCTTCGCTTCCATACATAAGGGTTGGAACCAGAACTCCATTGTGTACTGCCAGTTTAGCTTCCGCTGATAGATTTTTATTTGCTAAAACTGATTTTAGTGCACCATTCACTCTGTTCTAATTGGAGATAATCCAGATTTATGAAGTATTTGGATACTCTCAAAATGTTGTAAAGTCATTAGTTATTTAGTCGTTTTATTTCTACATATTGTTAAGGTTGGCAAAATTTTAGTGCTATAATTTTATTTGGGAAGAAATTTCCACTAGAAATATGCTATTTTGTTGCGGAGGCTCACGCTCTCTCTCTGTCGGCAGGTCCCAGAAGGATAACCTGAAGCAGGCCGAGGCCGTGGAGGAGCAGCGGCTGGTGCGCGGGCAGCGGGAGTACCTGGAGCTGGAGGTGCGGAGGTTTCGGCGCAGGAAGATGCTCGTCTTCCACTCCAAGGAGCAGGAACTGCTGAGAGAGGTAACTCCATCTTAGTCAAACACAAATTTAAAGTAATTCTTCTTCTTCTACTCATGCCACTCCTATCGGAGCCAGCCTGATGAGGGTTGCTGCCTCCGGTATTCCAAACCTCTGTCGAAGATTTTCGAGCCGTGATGCTCTTTAACGCCCCAAGCCCCGTCTGCCCTCTACTTTTCCCTCTACTAAAAGCTGTAGAAGGGCATATTTATCTCCACGGAATATGTGGCTAAAGTATGTGGCTTTTTGTCTTTTGACAGTGGTTAGCTGTTCTCTATATTTACATATTTAATTAATTAACAAGACCTTTTAAGCAATTTTTTTTTTATGTATATATTTTATAATTGTGGCCATTTTCAATCAATTCCCCAGTATTTTTTACATATTTATTTTTAATATCGTAGTCGTACAGGAGAAAGTGACCAACTAACAAAACGTAAAATGTTCAGGAAAGCCATTAAAATCACTTTTGCTTGGCAATAAAATAAACATCAATGCAGTTAGTCATTTTTAACAAGTCTATATAATATACTTTGAAGTTTAAAATATTTTGAGAATTTTTTCAGGGCAATATTAAGCTAGTAAGATATCAAATAGTCAGTGATCAAGTTTTTGTAAAAAATGCACTTGATCACTTTCTCCTGTATGACTACGATATGTACACCCCTTAACCTAACATTTTGACAGTCGATGTTAACTATTGGTTTGTCCTTCAGTTAACTGATGTATCTTGAACCGACCGATAGAAATACTCCACAGACACAGCAAACAGCATCATCTTTGTACTCATCCAAATTGTGTTTTTTTTCAAATGTGTCTGCTTCGATATTTCAGCACATGTCGCTCATTTAGTGCAACAATGACATAATTACACTTTTTTTTTAAACAAGTTAAATATTTCAAAATGTGTGAAAAGAGTATTTACATCAAGAGAAACATGGACAGAATTGATTTTGTGGTGAAATGCTGCGAAATTCATTGTAGAATTTAGTAAGATGGCGCCATTTCTTTTGCTATGTCTGAATGGCATCTGTAATATTTCAAAAGTGTAATTACCCCATTGTTACACCAAATGAGCGATGTGGTACAAAGCAGCTGTCATTTACTAGAGAAAACAAAGATAAAAATACAGATTCCCTTTTTCTCGTGCTTATGTTAACCCTTATAATGCTGATCTTATTTTCACATATTTTGCATAAATTGCTTATTTCTTTTCATCATCACTACTTGACGAATTTGACATTTTGTAGGCAGAAATAAAAAACTTTTACTTAAAAAAAAAATACAAAAATCAATGTTAAATTCACAGCAAAATAATTTTAAACTATTATTTATAAATGTTAACGTATCAAAAACGTTATACATGCGTGCGCTAAGACACATCCGTACAGGTCGATACCTAAATCAAATTGCGCAATAGTCGGTATTCCGACGCTCCGCACTTTATACGCATTAATAGAGTCACACTTTATACGCATTGTCCGCCTCCGTAGTGTAATGGTCAGCACGCTCGGCTACCGTTCTGGAGGTCCCGGGTTCGATTCCCAAGGGGGGTAAAATAAATATTAGTGATTTTTTCACTGTCATATTTATTCAATATTACCCTGGACTGGTACCTGAAGCGGAGGTCTGATCACCTTTCCTTCATGTGTAAAACGATCAAGATAACACTGCGTTTATATGACGCAGTGCCCTATGCACCATTGGGGTGCGGATAAGGGTTTTATTATTATTATTATTATTTATAAATGTTATTAACTTATTAAAAACGTTATACATGCGTGCGCTAAGACACGTCCGTACAGGTCGATACCAAAATAAAATTGCGCAAAAGTCGGTATTCCGACGCTCCGCACTTTATACGCATTAATAGAGAGTCTATCTATCGACGGTTCGCACTCTAAGGGTTAAATTAGTACACCGATTTGTGGAATATGAACATTAACGCGCCTTTATTTGATGAATGAAAGATTTCAACTTCACCTAGAACATCTGCAGCGCATTTCGGTTACTTGATGAATATTTTATGAATTCCAGGAGTTGAACAAGAGACAACACCGCACTCTTAGGGTTAAATTAGTACACCGATTTGTGGAATATGAACATTAACGCGCCTTTATTTGATGAATGAAAGATTTCAACTTCACCTAGATCATCTGCAGCGCATTTCGGTTATTTGATGAATATTTTATGAATTCCAGGAGTTGAACAAGAGACAACACCAATTAGAGCAGGCGCACGCCATGCTGCTGAGGCATCACGAAAAGACTCAGGAGCTGGAGTACAGGCAGCAGAAGGGAGTCCACGCACTAAGGTATGCCATCCTGTTCCCGAATTTGACCGACGTCGTCAGTTTGCTTAGTTATTTAGTCGTTTTATTTTTATATATTGAAGTTTGCAAAATTTTGGTGCTACAATTTTATTTTGCAAAAAATTGCCACTTAGCTATTTTTTTAAACCCTTAAAAAAAATTACAAAATTATTTCACTTTGAGGAAATTTATTTGTACATGTTTTGACTAAATTATTTTCTTTTAAAAAGTGTGATTTTTCGCCAATGTATATGAGAAATTATAACATGAATAAAATGGCAGTCTCATATAAATCAGTATCGACGTAATTTCTTAGTGGGCTCGGATTGAAATACAAAAACAGCAGGCTCTATTATTATGTTTCTTCTTCTTCTTCTGTGTGTGTCATGTCAGGTCCCCTTGATGTCGACTATCACTTGAGAGTAATTGTCCTTGTCTCGGGCAGCTCTAAACAGCGCCTCGACGGTCCTAATCCCTCGTGCAGTCTCGTATATTCCGGAGATTATTTTGTAAAAAATTTTCAAATAATTATTTATCTGGTTTGCAGAGAAGAGCAGGTCCTGAGACAGCATAGTACGGAGCTAGTGAACCAACAGGATTATATGCAACGGGCGGAAAGAGAACTTAGGAAAAAACATGCATTAGAATTAAAACAACAGCCTAAAAGTTTAAAGGTAATATTACAAAATCCGCTCTCAATCAACAGATTTCCGATCAATCCAAATATTCAGCTTAATGTAATGTTTGGTTTTTGTTTCAGCAAAAAGAAATGCAAATTAGGAAACAATTTAGAGAAACGTGTAAAATACAAACGAGGCAATACAAAGCTTTAAAAACACAAATATTGCAGACTACACCAAAGGTGAGACAGATTTTTACGCTCTTATAACACTTTACGGACCGTCAAAATCAAGACTGTTACGGGCCGGTCATAATCTGTCCAATCGAGTTCCGTAGCCATGTAAAAAATTCTGAATCGCTTGATAAATGCATCACCCGTATATTAAATAATAAAGATGTCATTCCATGATATTTTGCATTCGCTACATTTACAACATAATATTGCATCAATTTGATGCACTGTCCTATGTACCATTGGGCGCGGATGAGGGTAAAAAGAAGGTTTTTCAATCTAACATTTATTTCATATTACCTTGGACTGGTTGGTACCCGCAGGGCAGGGCTGACCATCTTTCCTTTGTATATTTGACGATCAAGACAACACTGCTTCTATATGATGCAGTGCCCTATGCACCATTGGATAAGGTCAGGTGTTAGAAGCAGAAGAATTATAAAATATACCTTGCTATCAAGAAAAATTACTTTGAAAACCTATTTTGGATGGTTTCCATATAAATCAAAATATATTTTCACGGCATTTGAAATGTTTTAAAAATGTGTATTATTTCATGAACCTATAATGTGTTGATACCGGTTGACGGGTCGGTTTAAAGTGTTGTTGTGTGGTGTCTAGGAGCAGCAGAAGGCCGTCATAAAGAGCTTGAAGGACGAGCAGCGAAGGAAGCTGGTCCTTCTAGGAGAGCAGTACGACCAGAGCATCGGGGAGATGTTGCAGAAGCAGTCCGTCAGATTGGACGAGAGCCAAATGGTAAAATACCCTACAAATTCAGTCTTACTTTATTTTTAACATCTCAACATAGATGAAGAAGAATAATTCTGGTCTGAGTTTGATCAATTATATCTAGGAGTTTCAAAAATTGAGTAGCAGTGTGGTTGTCCATCGTGGGTGGAATGGTAAATGTGAAAAGGGTAAAAGCGATCACTTGACTAGCCTACGACTGGTCCTGAACCCTGCACCCTGAAGAAAACACCCAGACTTCCATATTCTTCTTCACCTATATTGAGATGTCAAAATGCCTCGTTTTGATAAGTGAATTTGCAAATAAACATGAAATATGATATATGATAAAGGGAATCTGAAAAATCTGAGTATGTTGAATCTGATTTCTTCCCGAGTGAAAACATCCCATAGTGGTTACCAGTTTACCCCTTACCTTACTTTACTTCAGCCTTCTTCTTGTATCTAGTAGTGAACAAAGGCCTCCTTCTTGGACTTCCACAGTTCTCAGTTGGACGAGACTCTCTTCCAGTGCAGGGCCACCACTTTTTTAATGTCATCGGACCATCTTGTCTGGGCCCTACTCACGCTTCTGCGTCCTGTTCTAGGCCTCCAGTGAAGCACGTTTTTCGTTCATCCATCCTCAGATATACGTGCCACATAACCTAACCAGTTCCACTTAAGCACCGCGATTCTTTGAGCCACACATTACCTTGGTCTTTTCCCTTATCCAAACATTTGTTTTTCTATTCCTAAGGGATATGTTTAGCATCCTTCTCTCCATTGCTCTTTTTGCTACCCCTTACCGTACAGATTTATAATAAATATTCTCAAAATGAATTAACGCAGAATGTGAATGTGTTGCGGTTGCAGATGGAGTGTCAGCAGCTGACGGAGAGGCTGCAGTACGAGCTGGAGATCCTCACGGCGTACCAGAGCAAGAACAAAATGCAAGCCGAGTCGCAGAGGAACAGGGAGCGCAGGGAGCTGGAAGACCGCGTCAGCGTCAGGCGGGCGCTCCTCGAACAGAAGGTACGATATATTCCAACCCCTATTCTCGCCCAATGGTGCATAGCATCGCATCCACACACTGTTAAACTGAAAGATCAAAATGTCAGAAAAAATAGAAAAATACAGATTTACAGCAATATAAACAATCTCTGAACTCATAATTAACACATTTCAGACGGGTGTGTGAGTCATAATTGACACCCGCAGACCGCTGGCGATGGGATTTCCTAATTCTGTTCATGTGGTTTAGCCCTTAACAAAAAAATTGGTACATAATATTCATATGAAAACATTGAATGATTCCTTCTTTTTTGCCTTTGAAATGTGGCCGGCACAGGAGGTAAAAATACCCTTTCCATCCTTAAGCATCAATCGACCGAACGGGTAGAAATATCTTTCCCGTCCTTAGTGCGCTAACACAGTGAATGCGATTTTAATGAATTTACAAAAAAATATAACCCCATTTGTAGACGCGCTTTTACTATAAAACTATTTGTGAAATTATTTAAAATGAATATAACTCCGGTGGTAAAGAACAAGTGTTCTCATGTACAATTTCATGTTAAACAATGTTATGCACGAAAAGGTCCGAATGCAACGAAATGAATAATTACTGTCTTAACCAAAATAAACTTTAAAAAAAATAAAACACTATCAACAGTGCTCAGGTTCATTTTTTGAAATACAAACGTTATTCACACATGAACAAGCTGCGCTAGTCCTGAGCACAATCTGCATGGCACATATGGATATGCTAGGCGTTTTCTTAGCACGGAATGTGATGGGCTTCATTGTCTAATGTCTAGCATGGTTTATAATTTCTTAATATTTTGTTCAACAGATGGAATCAGAAACGCAGCAATTTTTGCAAGAGCGGTCGGAGAGACTTCGGTTACTCCACGAACGGCACGAGAGGGAATTAGAGCAATATGATGACGAAAGTGCTCGGCTCGGTTTCAGGTGAGAATATTTTTTATTTGTTATATTTTATAGTTTCTCCTTTTGTTTGCCTCAATTCGTAAGGTAACCGACTCTATCTGGGCTTACTTTACATGAGAGCATAAAAAAGGTAATAACTTAATCACCACATTATTCTCCGTCTTATTCCTCATTGCTGAGGGTTGTGACCCTTGCAGAAGCAATGACTCTTCTCCAGTTATCCCTTGACTGCGCTGCACGTAGCGCTCCAACCACTGAGGTGCCTGCTGCTACCTTAATTTGATCGGTCCATCGTATGGGGGATTTCCCTCTCCCTCTCTTTCCCTCCAGGCTACCGATCACAACTAGTCGTTCCAGGCTATCCTCGTTGCCACGCGCAACATGTCTAAAGATCTAGACGAATCTGTCGGGTACATATATTGGCCAGAGTCAAGCCATCCAAGTGTAGTTCCTGGCGAATGGACTCATTTCAGAAATTTATTTAGCAGTAAAAGAACCCTCTATTTAAATTTAAATATTATCTTTTGACATCTCATCAAGATGAAGAAGAATATGGAAGTCTGGGCATTTACGGGGCTGACGACCGTCATAGGCTGGTTTAAGTGATCACTTTACACACGTGTAACATTCACCAATTCTACCCATTATTGACAACCACACTACTCAAATTCTTGGAAGTTCTATATATATGAACCAATTTAGAAACCTTGTTCTTAAAATGACTCCTGTAATTGGAGATTATCCAGATTTTGTGAACAAGTATTTGGACACACTCAAAATGTTGTAAATAAATTTAAATATGTTGCAAATTTTCATCCCAGGCATTTTGGCACAAAATAAAGGTTGACTAATTTCTGTGTATCCTGCCTTGCTTCTACTGTTTTAGAAGTTACATCGATATGACACTAAGCAATCAACATGTAACATAATGTTAAAAGCTTAGCTTGGAGCCCAGGTGGAATTGGCCACTTTGTGGATTAAACTAATTGTATGGCACAACATTTTGAGTGTGTCCAAATACTTGTTCACAAATCTGGATTATCTCCAATTATATATAGGAGTACTTTTCATATTATTTTTTGACATCTCATCAAAGATGAAGAAGAATATGGAAGTCTGGGCATTTACGGGGCTGACGACCGTCATAGGCTGGTTTAAGTGATCACTTTACACACGTGTCACATTCACCAATTCTACCCATTATTGACAACCACACTACTCAAATTCTTGAAAGTTCTATATATATGAACCAATTTTGAAACATTGTTCTTGAATCACTAGAACTTCACTAGAGACATCTATTGGTGAAGAGAAGCTTTTTATTGATCAGAAACTCTTATATTAATATGTGAGGTCCAAATCCTGGATTATAATCACACACCTGAGAAACTCCAGAAAATATCATTTTCATTTTTATCATTATAATAATTCTGTATAAAATCTTCATCTTTGATGAGATGTCAAAAAATTATTGTATGGCTGTGTGAATATGTATTAGTGATTTTGTGTAAAGCAATCAATTAAAATTATGATTTTTTTTTTAATAGTGTTTGTTTCTTGTGTCCCCCCAGTGCCCTGGCGATTGCGGAGACCTCGAAGGAGACCTACCCCGACGAGGAGCAGTCCCTCTCCGGCTCTATGCTGAGCCTCGCCCGCAGCAACTCCTCGGCCAGCTTCCCCGCCGGCTCCCTATAGCCCTCGTCCTCCCTCTAAATCACTCACACGCTCTCCATGGCTCATAGGACCGTAGATTCAGACCGCCCATGAGGAATTTCAGCACTTCAAAAAAAAAATATGATTATTTTAACCTTATTTGCAATTTCTAAGACCTAACATACTGGTCTTTTTGGACCCCTTCAATTTTTTTGGCAAGATACACCCGCAAGAAGTAAAAATGTATGGTTAAATATCAAACGTCTGCCTCCGTAGTGTGCCCCGGGTTCGATTCCCAGGGGGGGTCAAATAAATATAAGTGATTTTTTCACTCTTATATATTCAATATTACCTTGGACAGGTGACGGAAGCGGAGGGCTGATCACCTTTCCTTTGTGTGTTAACTATCAAGGTAACACAGCGTTTATATGATGCAGTGCCCTATGCACCATGGGGTGCGGATAAGGGTTTGATAATATCAAACAAGCCGAAGTCCAGTCTTGATTTGACAATAAGTCGTAATTCAATTTTTTATTTTTTTTTTAATTACCTAACGTCCAAGTGACTCTGAAATCTAGCTACGGCTTATGCAACACCGTTTATCATGTCCCTACTCAGGCTTCAACTTTATAAGTTTCATAGCCTATGCCTACTCGTGAGTGGATTTACTCTTTATGTTTAAAGTTACTATAATTTCATGTAATTCATGAGTGAATATTCTAGGCAAAAACACTCGCGAGTCGTAATTCAAAAGTATTTTTCTAACCCTTATCTACATCCAAAGATGCATATTTATGTGTCATATTGATGCAGTGTTATTTTGATTGTTACTCACATGAAGGCGAGGTGATCAAGTCTGCACTTTGGGTACCAGTCCAGGGTAATATTAAATAAATATTGTAGTTTAAAATCACTATTATTTATTTTGAACTCCCCCCTGGGAATCGAACCTGGAAGCTCCAACAAAAACACGTTGACCGTTACACTACAAATATTTTTCAGAAGGAGTTTTTGTATTCTTATTATGCACACAAATATCTTTATACTATTTTCGCATAAACCAAAGTGGATTGTGTTTGAAAATAGAAATCAAACGGGAGTCAAGCCTGGAAAACTTGACTCGAAGTCCATGGCAGTAACCGCGGTACCACAACTGATATAAACCTATATTTACTTATCCGAGCAATAACTATAAATTTCTTTGTGATACTTGCCATGAGGATTTGATATGTTCCTTTTATTTAAATACTGAAAATTTAAATTTTTCAAATCAAAACTTTATCGCTAAATCAGGATTGGACTTATTTGCCAGTCACCAATACAAATGCACTTAAACACTTGTTGCGGGTGTAATTAAGACCATGTTTCGATTCTAATATAAGTTCAAAGTGTTAAAAGTATGTTCATTTTATGAGTTCTGTTTTGCGGGCGTTTGCGCTGAGATCGTTTGGGAAGAGGAAGCGAGATAGTGAATTGTTTTTGACCATTAACTCGCCTTCAGTTTGTTGTTTTCTCCCTCTTTCGCTTAATCAGACACGGTTACTACCATCACCGCAAAACTGAATTGGTAAAAGAACTCCTTATTCTATCATGGATAATTTGTAGATTGTTATGTGCTTCGATTTGTTCCTCAGAGCTTTAACTTCGGTTTGCTTGTGTTGCTCATGTAAAAAATAATAAAATCCTACCTTTTCAAAATGTCAAGTACCCTTGCATGCGGCAACTATGCAGCTATTAAAATTAACAGATCCATCTGTCCATTGTCTATGGTCGAAGAAACCATCTGCATATTATCCATGATTTTTTTGTGTTTAGCCTCAAAAATAGCCAAGAGTCAAAATGAAGGTTAATTTTTTCTCATTTTAAGTTTGTGATGTTTTTAAATTTCTGTTTAAATTTGTGTCATTTATTAAAACTTGTCACCGTGTAAGAAGGTCCGTATACTAGTGAAAAATAGTTATACATACTCAATAATTAGAATCACATGCTGAAATATGGTCCTTTTTACCCGGGGGCGTGTATGACTCGCTGACATCATTTCGTACAAATCTTGTTATTACATTTATTTTTATGAATTTAAAAAATTTGAATATTCAGTTTTGCTGAAATTCCTCGTTTCACTTAGTTTTATTTGAGGTTATGAGCATTAATATTTAGGCCGATGGATGTACAGACGTTTGAATACAGCAATTATTAACCAAATTTAAAATCACAAAACTTGTTTCAATATTTTTTTCAAAGAGTTTTTAATGAGACAATACACAATGCACGTTTTGTTAAATTTTACTCCTTTCTGTATAGTTTTATAGTCGTGAATGTTTTTCTGATTTATTTATTTGTTATTACTGCTGTACTGAGATGTTCGTAAATATATATAATTTTATTTGTATTTAGTTAATATTAGAGATGCAACGGATATGAATCGCCCGACTATTTGTCTTAAAATTGGTACAAAATAATACAACGATTTGATGCACATAGAATTGTTCAAATAACTTTTCAATAATAAAAAATCAATGTGTACAAATATCTACCTTGTTGCGATACTCCATCAATTTAAAAAACGACGAAACATTCGTTTCTTCTATTATTATTGAAATCTGTTGGCAATAATGGATTAAATTTTATACATTTTAAATACTGAGAAAACAGATGAGTTGTAAAGTCATCCGATATGATGTCATTACACGTTAAAACAATAACAATTTAAAGAAGCATATAACTGCGGGAAGATAAAGAAATGACTCTTTTGTTAAGTAAATTTAGAAAATGAAAAATTTCCAGATTTTTCGAATCGCAAAGAGAATCTTAAAAACATCCCTTCGCATCTAAAGTACGTTAAATCCGATATTCTTCCAGAGTTGAAATATGGTTTTAGCGTTTTGAAAATTGCATCTTGTAATTGTTTGCGATATGTTGAACGCAGTGAATTTATCAACTGGACGTGAATAGGATACAAGGGGTGAGCACAGCCCGAGCCTTGAGCCCCAGATCTTGTAACGGGGTAAAATTTTAACAGGATCTGTGAATATGAATAATAATTATGGTGCAATAATCGCATAACGTAGAATCAAGTATAAGCATATTTCACTCTGGAATCACCCATTTTATTTATATTTTCAAATATAAAATTAAGTATTGACTTTGTAGCTGTATGACAAGTAACATATGGCAGGGCATCCGTTGCATCTCTACATAAAATATATTTCGGGTATAAGTTAAAAAATTTATTGCAGGTATTAAATGCTTGGCTAGATAAATATTATTTGTATGTAAAGCGTTTTAAAAAATTGTAAATCCTTTTTTTAAATATATTTTATGTATTAGAAGTTATCGCGGACCATAAGAATTACCGTTTTTTATAGGAAGGTTACTGTAAGATCTCAATTTTTATCGCAAGTACTCACTCATATTGTTACTATGCACCGAAATGTCACGCGCCCCATTCCACCCAATGGCAATTGCTCAAAATGCCATGTTACCTACGTAGATAATGATTAAAAGAAATGGACGGGCGTACTGAGATTTGAATGACTGGCTAGTTTGGTTTAAAAAATAAACCACCAATGTTCTTCCATTTTTTTTGTATTTTAAAATTTTTCATAATGAGTACTATAAAACCTCGTTTCTTTAAAAAATGATTATTTTTATTGTGCTGTAATTTAAAAAATATAAGTCAATTCTGATACCTCTAAGAATATCTTACACTTTTTTCTCCATGTAATTTAAAATAAAATTACATGAGTGAAAACGTTTCACATAATAATATACAATTTACTGCTTTTGTTTTTTTCTCAATAAAAAAATATGCATTTCTTTTGAAACATCGCCATGTGTTAGTTTGCAATGGAAAATGGGTGGTTATTTATTTGTAATTGAATACATATTTAAATCCCCTCAATTCTGAGTTAACAAGCTTTGATTATACTTTTATATTATTATTTAAAAATAAGACCTCTTGTCTTTACATTGTAAACGTCACAGTTGCAATGCAAAGTAAGCCATCTGTCTCAAACGTACAATATCAACGTCAATTTTTATAACGAGTTACAAATGATATTTGCAAACAATTGGCAGATTGTTTAATCGCACACGAGCGGTGTCGGTGGATAGTAACAGTACCCTTTAAAAAATAAGTCGTTAGTAAATTGATTTAAAATGCTGCAGTTTTTGAAAGACAATAATATTTAATTTCGTCAAAATACAAAAGTGAGTGCTTTAACGAGGAGGGAAATGTAAATATGTAGATTGAAGTGTATAGAGCGGGCTGTTGAGGTTGTATATATTTATACATAGAGAGTTGCGGAGTCTCGTTTACTGCGGTGATCGGTGCAATTTCCTTTCTAGAATGTGCGCTAAATAAAAACACCATGTGTAATCTAACTCTTAATGTGTAAAGATGTTTTTGTTTGTTTTTTTATTAATTTAACATTTTCATATTCGCCAGGGAACTAGTCAAAATCTAAATAGCTTATTCTTACTCTAGAGGTCCTTTAGAGAATGTGTCGTAGGGTGATCACTCTTACGTAGGAATTAGGAACTAATCTAGTGACACTCTGCCGAGTCTGCCGGACTCGGCGTATCCCGTTCAATATGAATCTCAAATATAATGTTATTTAGTTACATATCTGAATATTCTTTATAACGTACTGAATAATGGTTGTTAACTCCTATTCAATTTGAATTAGCCGTCAAATATATTTTTTAAATAGTTGGCGCGGATCGGTGTTATATTTTCACTAGCAAATAACGGACTCGATAAGTTTCGCTTTTAACGAGAAAAAAAATTACAGAAAGGACTGCCTAATTTTTAGATATCTTTTATAAGTTGTGCCTTGATCCCGAATGTATATCCTCTTATCTATGACGGATACTGAATATATTTAGGGAAAATACGCGACAAAATTTGTAACCAGAAGAATTCCACTCCCCGCTCCGGACTTTACTTTCTCGGATTCTTTCGGATCACTCGAGCGATGTGTAAATATAAACATGTAAGTTGCGCATGCGGGGGCGGGGGCCGCATCCTCTCAGTTTGACCATCACACTGATGAGAATCGAGTCATCTCACAAATTGGCACTATATTGGAGGAATTTTTGGCTTTCAAGAATCGCGGGTATTTTAATAGCTATTTTAAAGTGGAGATCAAAATTTATATTTTACGTTACTCTGTGTGAACAGAGGGCTCGCTCGCAATGCGGCGCCTTTGTTTATGTTTAGTTATCCTATCGGTAAGGAAGAGTGGCGGAACAATAAGCAATAATGATTACCTTATCTTTTCTAACATCACGCATTAACATCACAGTAAGTTGGCATCGCGTTCACCGAGAGATTTAGGAAACGTAGTTCGGGCGCATCGCTTGGTGACGTCACACCTCGCGGTGTCGCCGACTCCTTTCGGTCGAGTTGTAGTTTTTATCCTAACCTCGTAACTGGCATTTCTAGTATAATTTTCCCTCATTAATCCACGAGTGTATGTATTTCCTTCCTAAGTGTATGACAGTAAGAAGTAGGTAGTATTTATGTTAACAGATAGCCTCAGGAATGCCATGGCCGGTTGTAGGCAGTCGGGATGTGGGAAGATCACATGTCGAGTGTTGGTAAAGTAAGTGAAGAACTCTACCTCTGAAACTTGAGCGATGGACTAAAATAGTAATTTAATTGTAACGTACCTTTTACAGTACTTTAGTGTTTGCGATACAATATTCCACATGTGACTGACTGGCTCGTGAACATTCCTCTCTAGGATGGAGGGTCCGCTTACAATCTTCATTTCCATGACAAATGTTTCCCCGATGGTGCGCTCCGTGTGTTCTCGGCTCCTAGCTTCAATATTATTATCGTACCAAAAAGTTCATTTCTAGGTTTTATAAACGTATAATAAAAGAGCAATTGTATAAAATTACTAGTTTATAGTGCATCAAAATGTAAATACTTTTGTTTTGTAAATTTATCAGTGTGAATGGTTTTCAAACATCAGGCGGATTGGCCGCTTTCTATCCGTATTTCTTGTACTAGATGATGATGTATGCGGAGATCTAAGATAATTACCAGCACAAATATTTGATCACTATTGTGTTCTCGAAGAGTGATTGGATTGTTTTGAATAGTAATATTGTCACAAATCAGCGGAGGAGTAAATGCTAGGGAAACTGATCGCTTTCTACTTGTACTATTCACGCACCTACACCAAACTGTACATACGACGGAGTAATAAGCGTAATTTAAATTAAACTAACTTTTCACCCCTCCTCTAATCTAATAAATCATGTAAGATTAATAAAGACTTCACCAGTACTTATGACATCATGTAAGTTTGTATGTAATTTAGCCAAACGCTTCTTCCGACTAGGGTTCCGCTCGGGCATCCTCGTATACGTACAGTAGAAGAGCTCGTCGCATTAAGCAAGTAAGTAAGTACCGAGTCGCTGATGTTTGAACATTATGATTTTGGTTAGAGCAGGTGTTGGCTGAACGTTGCGCAGTCGGAGTGTACGTAGGTCCATAATAGGTTAGGCGTATTTAATTTAAGGTTTGTATTATTTAGCAATACTTGTGCGAACCTACACTCTACACTCTACACTGGGGTGTGTTTCCCAATATGATTTGCCAAAGATGAATAAGGTTGCTTAGTGACAGTTCAGCCAATGTTGATTTGGATCGTTGGGCGAGATTGGAGTACGCATTCCAAACGAATCCAACCTACTACTATTACTCTTGGAATTCCTTCTTGTATGTAAAGTGTGAATGCGGTTTCGAGAGAGAGGGACGGGATGATGTATACATGTATAAATAATATTAATACCGATTGTTTTATAGCAATTTTACAATTGACCCTGACTCTCCCGTTACGGAGACTTGACAAAACTGTATTGTAGATTTTTTTTTACATAGAAAATATGTAATATAATCATTGTTTACCTGCGTAGTTATAACAATTATGGAAGAGAGTAAAAGTGCTTGAAATTCTAAGGAGGTGTAATTGAATAAATTATTAATATCCTCAAAATGAACAATTATTGCTGTAACAGTAACTTAATAACATTTAAATACACCAGATGCCAATAAAACTATTGCGCTTTTATTTAAATTTTAAGCTGACTTTTATTTTGTTCACCATTTTCAGGAATCTACAATCTCAACCCTGTAATAATAATATACCTGACTGCTTCTGAAGCGCAGTAATTCCAGTGACCGGTATTCGGTAAGAGTACAAGCATCAGTAACGACTGTTTCACATTCCACCATAGTGAGAAAATAAAAACCAAGAAAATATTTTTAACTTCATCGCTGAATACTTTTATGCTCTGCCTGCTTCTCTTAGTACCTGTTACTGTGCTTTAGTGACTGTCGGGCACAATATCATCCGAGTTATACCTTTTCGAATGACTTGCTCTGAATAATGTGTAATACTATAAATGTTTTTTTTTTCAAATCAGAGTCGGGCTGTGGTCCCGTGGTTAGTGTCGCGGACCTAGTCAGAATTTCTGAGTTTTAACCCACTACTACAACACAATACTTATTTTTTTTATTTAACAGACTATTAGACCTTCAAAAATAGTATGAAATTATATGTATATATAATAAAAACACGAAAAAAATAGGAAAAGGCAATATTTTTCAGTGTTTTCTGTATTCAGATGTTGGCGTCTGTCATAACTGTATTTCACTGTCACTGGCAGCTTGGAACAGCTACTCCACTCAGAGACCCTAAAGATAACTAAAGTTCCACATCCACAACATCCTTCCTACTCCTCACTTTCCACACATCTTATCTCGGATTGTGTTTTGGAATAGACAATACTTTGGACTGCATCTGTTTAACAAATTGGAATCTCGAGTTTTTAACCAAATATTTTCCATTAGGATAAAAAAAAAATGTATAAGGGCTTCGTACATTCAGAACACATACAAAATTGAATTCTGAAAATTGATATGCGCTCTAAGCATGATTTTATATACTAATTTTAACAGGAACCTACTTTTTTATCCATATTTATTCATTTTTCTAACCTGGAAGGAATAGCGGAGCAGACACCCCATTTGATTGATACCGCATTATCCTGATGTGAAGGTAAGTCCTAAGAGTAAGGGAAAAATACTTTTTATTTTCCATATTGAGTATTAAATATTGTCCTTTTGCAAATGCCGCATTGGCTGGTAGATAAAAACATGATTCATATTTATCGAAAGTTTATTAAAACAAAATGTGTACATATATACAAAAATAGAATGAATAACAAAATGAGTGTTACCATATTGAAATAATTTCACATAGTTTATCGTCAAAGTAAAGAATATCAAAAAGAAAGGAAGCTTTGATTCGGTAAAGGTCCACTCCATTTTATTTCATGTTTTCTCATAAATATTTTATTTGCTTACAATATTATAATCACATAATTAAAAAATTCATGGCTGGAATACATTAGTTAAAATGCCCTCACGGTAAAAAGTTAGTAACAAAATAATATCTCACTTAAATTACACAAAATGCAATAAAAAAATATATATAAATGCTGCATAAAAACTATGAATACAGTTATTCCTTACAAACTGTAGTTTTAGGATGATACAACAATTGTGATTTTAAAAAAGTAAATCTTAGAAAAATGTACAAAACAGACAAGAAAATAAGTGTTAAATTTTTTTTAAACCTGACATACCAAATTAATTCTTGATATCAAAATATGGCATAACATCATTTGATTCACAAATAGAGCAAAACTAAATTCAAGATTAAAAGTTAAAAATCAAACTTGATTTCAAACATAAAATACATACATTTAATAGAAATCCATACGATCTTGGATTTTTTTATCTCAACTGTACCAAATGCTGTATTTTTTAATCAGTATATTCTCTGCAGTTAGTGAATTATCGCTGTACTTTAAAAGTATCATTATCCAATCTTAATAATGGCAAAATATATTGGAAAACTTGATAACACGCATTGGTTTTGTTATTTCATCGATAATAATTGATGTATACTTAATAATATAAATATTTTTATTGATAACTGATTTGAACTTGGAGAGCAGCTGGTCAGCAGAGATATTTTCAAGTAATGTCATTTATCAGGCCTCACAGTATCAACACTATTTTTGTAAATAAAGATTATTTATAACTTGAATTTTGTTAACAATGTTAAAAATATAATTAATGTACTAATAAATTAAAAAATGGAGCAGGTAGAGGATACGTAAAAAGGTGATAAACATAAGTAGGGCCAGCTCAAGAACAAATATTGGATTGCTGAAACCTTTTTATGTAACACATACATTTTACTTCTGTATACTTTTAACATTAAAATTTAACACACTATGGACTGGAAAGGTATTTCTACCCGTTCGGTCGATTGATGATTAAGGACGGGAAGGGTATTTTTACCTTCATTACATGTTTAATGTTTTTTATATGAATGCTATGTACCAATCTCTTTGTAAAGGTTTTAGCTTTATGTACATAATCATCAAATTCCGTCTCCAGCAATCCGGAGGCGTAATAAACACCCGTCCAAAGTGTGTTAATAATGAGTGCGGGAAAAGACTGTGACAGACTGATATTAAATTGCACCATGATAACATTAAACAAAATTGTAGGATTTTTATCCATCTTCAAATATGTACAAACCATATATATTGTACCAAATCTACGTTTCTTTTAAATCATGATTATTTTTGTGAAATTTGCTCAAATGAAAATAACTCCTAAATTTGCATCCCTCAATTATCGATTGTTCAGAATCAATGATATGGCATGATCTTTTAATGTGATTTTATGTGCATATTGAGTTGTAGACCAAAGCGTTTTACTCATTTCTTCCATTCATTATTTTAATACTATTCATACTTAAGCACACTGCAATTCTAAACATTGAGAAATGGGAGACGAAATTGTCATTTAAATTGGTGTTAAACTTAAATATCTATTGTATTCCGTCTTATATAAAATATAGCTAAACAGGTGTAACTTAATTTTGTCAGATAATCATATTTCATCTAGAACTTTTGAAGATATTATTGGCGCAGTGGTACTGTAGAAATAATTAAGTTGTGCAAATTCTGATAAGTGACACAAAAATTCAGTTGATTGGCTATTATCGTAATCAGGAGGCGGAAAGGCCCCCCGCCCTGCTGCGCGTGTGCGGGGCGTTACTGCGTAGGGGAGAACTCGGTGGGCTCGAGGATGCGGCAGTGCATCTCCCTGATGAGGGGCACCGTGTAGGCGACGCACTCGTCCCACCCGGGAGACCGCCACGTGTTCTCGCGAGTTTCCTTACGAGCCTGCAAGTCTTTGTAACCTGCAATTATAAAAAAAAATATTATTTTCTATAGGTCAAAACACATCCGCCCCTAGAGCATGCAATTATAACTTGATCATTAATTAATGAAGGCATGGTAATAATTATGTCTCGTATTCCGAATTCTTAAATCTTCTACTTCTAAACTTCATCCGCAACCAATAGTGCATAGGATATATAATGGCTTGGAAGCAGTTTTATTTTTGATATATTAAATATTAAAATCAAACTGATTTTTAGGGTCTACTAAATTGAATTTTATTATTAAAAACACATCAAAATAAAATGTGTGATAATTGTTTGCCTTGTTATGGCATTTTCAAACTACTGTTGTTTGAAAAAAAAAGGAGTTTGAAAATACCATAACAAGGTGAAACAATAGTCACAAATTTTATTTTTATGTGTTTTTAATATTTAAATACAATTTAGTAGACTCTAAAAATCTCTCTTTGATTTTAATATTTAATATATAAATTAAAATGGAGTTCTACAAATTTAACGCCAAATCTATATAAAATATAGTGTTATCTTGAAAATTAACAATGTAAGCGTAAGGCAATCAATCCTGAACTTTGGGTACCAATCCACGGTAATATGAACTAAATATTTTAGTAAAAATCATTTGAATCAATGTTGATTTTCCCTAGAGATCGTAACTGGGACCTGCAGCACGGGAGCCAAAAGGATTTAGGAGTTAAATAAAGTTAACATAAATGAAGGAGCTCAGGGTGAAGGACATTAGTGCTATACAGGAAAGGAAAAGTAGGTAAAAAAAGGAGAATACCAGCAATTCCTAGGTGGTATACCCTTACTCATACTAGTTGAGCAAGATAATATGTACTAATGTGTACAACACTTGCCTCTACAGGCAAGCTTTGCACTTACCTTTCGGCAGTATAGAATGAAAGAAATACTCACACCAGATGTGGTGAACATTGTATAGTCTGCCAATTTGAGAGAAGTATCCGGCGAACGCCTCATCATTATTTCTCCTATAGTTGATGGCGCGCGCCCAATTATTACCCCACTCGATCATTGTTCCGGGCTTCAGACTGAAAAAAAAACATTGTACAGATCGGAATTGGGTTTGCGGTTACTTTTGAATATTATACTGAGGGTAGGGCGGCAGACTGTCAGAGTATAATTTGGGTCAGGGTTGATGAAAAAACCGCCCGACAACAATGTGTTAAGTATTCATGACGCTATACGTTATTGGAATAATCTAATAGAATGAAGTCTCGTCAATACATTATGGACAATGATAGTTTTACCTGTAGGAACGAATCTCATATATATTTCCTCCTGACCGTGGAACAGCGCCCGGCCAGTAACTGAACGCCAGCAAATATTGCAAGTGACGAGATCGGAGGAAGTTACCTCTCTCCCTTTCCAATTTGACATAGTCCTGTTTTAATATAATTCAATGAGTTTTAAAAAAATTAATAATAATTTCGTTATCATATAGTAAAAGCTGCTTATTTATTTAAAAAATTAATAAAAAACTAAATTTAAAAAATATATGAATTTTAACACTTTTATTCAATTTAAATTTACAAAACTGACGCATGGCAATGTTTCGAAAGCAAGGAGCCACACGCTTTTCTGTGCACAATTTGTATTAGAATTAGTTTTTTTTTTAAATATAAATTGAAAAAATATTTTTATAATTTTTAACTCTACCATTCAATAACTCTTTTCTTTTCTTTTCAAAACCATATATTTTTTAAAGAAAAACTTTTTTTCAATACAACAATGGTATTTTACGCAAAAACTAACATTTTACCAGGATTTAAAGAAAATAAAGTTTCGAGCTATCGATTATCCTGCCTTAAAAGATATATTGACAAATATGTACGCAGATATATATTATTTTTTACCGTAGTAAATTACATTGTTAATTTCAATATTATGTAAAGGTTTGAAATTATCAAATGAATTGTTGAAAAATGACTTACATCATCCTTTTTAAGTTCCCTTTTATTCTCGTCAACTTTTTCAAAACCTCCCGTGTATTTCCACAAGTGAAGGGCTTGGTCCATGTCCCCTACCGACACAGTCCAGGACCCCATCAGCTCACAGCACAGGTCGGCCTTCTTCGAGTGGATAATGTCCACTGTAGTCTTGCTGGAAAATTAAACCATCATTAGTTTGCTTTGTGCTTTTGAATAGGCAGTGTGCCAACCCAAGCACTGCTTGCGTGTTTTGACTTATTTGAGTTACATAAGATAAACAACCGAACTAAGATTGCCAATTCCACCACTTTTTGCTCTGTTTGAACTTTTTTGGAACTCTGTTTGAACTCTGTTTTCTGGAAATGCTTCAAATTGAAATATAAAATGAATGTAATTTTATCTTTTCATTTTTCATTGTTTTTTTATGATAGGTTAAACTTGTTTTAAATTTTTAATATCGGCTTAAGTTTTTTTACATTTGTTTTTGCTTCTGTTTTGTTTTTTGAACGGACAACTTTAGAATTATGTAAACTCTTTGAACACATTTCCCAGGTATTTTTTTTTGTATTTGTCTGCCTCCGTAGTGTAATGGTCAGCACACTCGGCTACCGTTCTGGAGGTCCCGGGTTCGATTCCCAAGGGGGGTAAAATAAATATAAGTGATTTTTTCACTGTCATATTTATTCAATATTACCCTGGACTGGTACCTGAAGCGGAGGGCTGATCACCTTTCCTTCATGTGTAAATGATCAAGATAACACTGCGTTTATATGACGTAGTGCCCTATGCACCATTGGGGTGCGGATAAGGGTTTTATAATTTTATATATATATATATATATATATACATATGCTTTGTTTTGCAAACCATAAACATGGAAAAGGCAGATGGGAGGCGGGATTATATGAGATGTCATGGCTGCAGAATATCTGTTCTTTACAACCAGGAACAGGGTCACTACAGTCACGATAGACGCTTACCTAATAAATAAGTATATCAAATTTTAGCAGTGACACAATATTTTTGTATCAGTTAATTTGGTAAATACTACTTATTATTATTCCACTAGAAATTGTTATCAAATACTGTAATGAAAACCAAATATCTTTCTTCATTCTTCAAACCCTCATCCACACCCGTTAGGGCAAAGGGCACTGCATTATTTAAACGCAGGGTTACCTCGATCTTTAACACATGATGGAAAGGTGATGAAAGCCCTCCGCTTCAGGTAGCAGTCCAGGGTTATATTGAATCAATAATAGAGTAAAAAAATCACTAATTTTTATTTAACCCCCCCTGGGAATCCCCCTGGGACCTCCAGAACGACAACCGAGCATGCTGACCATTGCACTACGGAGGCAGACTGTTATTATGTTTTGCAAGGAATAGATCAATATATTTTCCAATATTTACATTCCTTAACAGTAGATTTTTCACTAATAATTATTAAATTTAAAACTAAGGGGTCAAATACTAGTAAATACTCAGTACCGCTATGCTGAATAATTTCACGCCGAATATTGATCTGTTCCATGTGTCTGAGGGGGGTATTCCGAAGGGGAATTCTTCTGCGTCTTTAGTTAGAGTATTCTTGCTTACTTTATAATTTTCGTGTTAATACATACGCTTTAAATTTTAGTTTGCAATGTATATGTTAATTTTTACTGAATAAATTGAATTGAATTAAAATGTGTATGCATGAAGGACACAAAAACAAACAAAAAAATTAACATACTAATTCTTAAGATATTTTTCTGTGGAGTCAGTCCTTATGTTGTGTGTGTGCAAGGAGTAGATAACTTCTTTATCACTCAACATTCTGCTATGGGATTCTTTCGTAGGCTCTATCTTCCTCACAAGCAGTTTGGACAGCCATCCTTCCCCGCCTTCTGCGTGTCGCGCCGCACTTGTTGTTATTAGCCTGAAACGATGACATATTACATAAACAACAGCTGCTGTTATGTAAATAAAGGCATTAAAATATTTCAATGATATGATAATTATAGCCAAATACTTTCAAAGATGTCGCGATTGTGTAACAATATTACTCTTACCGGTGACGGAAGCTATTTTGGGACACGTAAAAATGGATGAATTTTAAATAAGAATAGAATAAATCCAATTTTAAAATGTGTATGTAATGGGTTCAGGGTACCTTGCGGATTGTTGTGCTACGTTGGATATCCCGTGAAATCTGCTTAAAGAAGCCATTATATGGGAATCTACTATTTTTTATAAACACAACGAAGAATTTCCGCCAGGCAAGACTCCACTGACTTCTTATCTTCTGACAGATGGAATTAGAATTTGACTTATTTGAAGGTTATCACGATTTGGATGTTTTCATTTTAAAAATGCCGAATATGTCATGTCAGTTCTTAACTATAAATTTATTAAGAGGAAATCGGGGTAAATCTTCTACCTGAAAAAGCCAGCGAATTTAATTTTTGGGTTATTTATAGCTTTGTTTTCCACCTCTGTAGTGTAGGGGTCGGCACGTTTGGATATTGCGCTGAACATACCGGATTCGATTCCAAGGGGTGTTAAAATAAATGTGATTGAGTTTTCACTTTTAATATTACCTTGAACCTGAGGCACGGTGGATCACCTTTCCTCAATGTGTCAACATACCACTTTCTGTAGGATGCAGTGTCCTATGCCCCATTGGGTCCATTAAAATTGAGAATTAATCTAACAGACTCACAAACTTGTTTGTTTTTTTCTCAATCAACCACTATCACAACCACAATCATATCATAAAATAATTCATTATTTATGTTGGTTTTTAAAAATCAGTTTTGGTGCTAATACCTAGCCCGATACCTTTAGAATATTTGTATACGTATAACTGACTTTGTTTAGTAAAAAAAAAACAAGAAACTAAAAAAATAAGTGATACACGAATAAATGATTATTTAAAAAAAATGCACTTCATTCCTATTCAGTTCAAAATAGCAATCAACACACTTTTCTTAATTTTGTCGAAAATGTCTGTATAAATATTCATTAATATAACATATTTGTGTGTGTTTTTTTTTAAACCGTACCTAATATAAAAACAAATAAAATGAATTTATTGTCCGTTGAAATGATAAAAAAATTATTTGCCCCATTCCCCTCCGAAAAATGACAGTATGATTATTTGTGATTTGTCTAAAAGCCTGGCAACATTTGACATATGATTTGTAAAATATAAATGGCTACCGAGCGAGTGACAGTTGACAAAATCTAGTATCTAGTTGGCTTGTCAAAATATTAATTTGTTTATTGATCTACATTCCTTTAAAAAAATTATTAAAACCGTCATAAGTTTTACAAATTTAAGATATAATATTATCATTTCTTTTACGTAGCATAAAATGGGTATGTATTATTATTTTATGGCTGATTTGTAATGGTCGTTTAATTTATCTAATTGTCATTTCGCCGAAAGTTTTGGATGGGGGCGTTGTCATGGACAGTTTTTGCACACTTTTTTATGATGGTTATCTAACTTTGAATGTTTTTAATGTATTGCGCCCATTTAAAATCCTCGTGGCGTAGTAAAATATGGGAATTTCAGATATGTAGATCTCACTAGAACTACTTTGTTTATAATAAATTTCCTCTTAGAATCAGAGAAGATCCTCTTTCTGTTTTTGAAAATAATTTTTTTATCATACTTGTAGCTAAATATTTACTATAAATCGGAAGTTGGTGACCCTAGGTTATAAAAGCGTGATGAATGGGAGGAAGAGAAGCAAGCCTATCTTCTTCTTCTGTTCGTGTCATATCAGGTCCCCCTGACGTCGACTATCTCTTGAGAGTAATTGTCCTTGTCTTGGGCAGCTCTAAATAGCGCCTGGACAGTCCAATCTCGTTTATTCTGGAGCCAGGAGATCTATCTGACTTCATTATTCAATGTTTTTATATTAATATTATGAACCAATCTCTTTGTTAAGGTCTAAACTATGGGTGGCCAACATTTTCAGCAGCCGGGCCAAATTTTAGAAATGAGATTTCTACCGGGCCATTAAACAAAATTAATTTTTGTATACAAAGCAAACAAGAAGTATATAGTTTTTTAAGATATATAACAAAATTGAGAATCAAATACATTTATTAGATTAAAGTTAGGCCATACGAAAAATAATAATAATAAAAAAGTGTGATATGCTCTGCGGGCCACAAGTAGACATCTGGTGGGCCGCATGCGGTCCGCGGGTTGGCCACCCTTGGTCTAAACTATATGTACAAAATTATCAAATCCTGTTGCCAGCGGTCTGCAGGTGTAAAAAAACGCCCATCCGAAATGTGTTAATATATTTTCTGTGACACTCTATAACACAAATATTTGAGATTACTATCATATTTTTTCCAGGGTCGTCGGAGGCGGCCAAGCTGCGGCAACACCTTGCCTTGCTGAAGGAAGAGTACACCAAGCTCCAGACCAGATGCGGCGAGCTGGAGCGCAAGTACAGTCTCGCCGCCGCCAGCGCCGGGGACCTGAGCGAGGACAGCTTCGTGGCCAGACTGCTGGCTGCTGTGGCCGGACTGCACGGCCGGGACGTCTACTCCGACATCCGGATAAAGCTGGAGGGGAGGGCAGTCCCGGCGCACCGCTTCGTACTGAGCGCGAGGTCTGATGACTTCAGTGAGCAGGCACTCCGGAATGTTGAAGAATTAGGTGTGTATGATAGATTATTACCCTCGATATCACGTCTGGGACTCACACTATTCACAAATATACAATTCTCTGAGAAAATAAAATAAAGGTGACAATTTAAATGACTTCATATGATTACATTTTGATGAGTTAATTTAAATTATCTGGTTATAATTAAATTAACTGGTCAAATTGTAAGCTAAAATAATAAAATGAAAAGGATATTTTGTCGTTTCTCATGTATGTGATTATAATCCAGGATTCGGACCTCACATGCAAATGAAAGCGTTTCCGCTCAATAAAAAAGCTTCTTGTCATCTTACCAATAGGTTTCTCTAGTAAAGTTCTAGTGATTCAAGCACAATGTTTCAAAATTGGATCCTTCCGAGAATTCGAGTAGTGTAGTTGTCAAACATGAGTAGAATTGGTGAATGCTACATGTGTGTAAAGTGATCACTTAAACCAGCCTATGACGGTCGTAAGCCCCGTAAATGCCCAGACTTCCATATTCTTCTTCATCTTTGTTGAGATGTCAAAAAATACATTTTGATCATTATACCTTTGGGAAAAACTACCACTAGGTGTTTTTAATCTTGGTTAGTCACCCTTAATTTGGTTATTCACTCTTAAGTGCGCACTAGTGTGAATCAATTTTTCCAATTAATTTTCAGATTGGTCAGATATACCTGACGATGTCGGAGATGCGATGTTAAGATGGATTTACACAGACGCTGTTGAGTTTTCCAAGGGAGACACATTCGCCACAAAACTCATACGGTGTGCCGCTAAATACAAACTACCAGGTCTCATGCAGAAGTGTGAGAAGGCTCTTATCACCTCTGTCAATGTAAGGTGAGGTATATATTTATTCTTTCTGAAAACCAATGTCTCGTTTATTGGGAAAATTATTACAAAAGTGATACAGATAATTAATTCTGTTCAAGTCCTAGAAACACCTCCTAAATTGTTTGATGATTGCAGGAGCTGTGTAAAATTTTACTCTGCAGCTGATGAAATAAATGCAACAGCGCTCAAAGACCACTGCTCGTCCTTAATATCGGCGCATTGGGATGACCTCACAGGTAAATTATTTTATATCACAAAACAAATGGGTGTACAAACTTGTATTTGTCTAGTTTGGCAGTGACAGGGATATTGAAAGCTTTTAAATGTAAATTCACATTAAAATGTGGATACAATTTAGTTTCACATTTTCTATAAATTTCGCAACTTAGTTCACAAAACAAAAAAATACTTTGCAAGAGGAGGTCTGCCAGAAAGCCTAGATGCTTCTGTATCAGATCTGGAAATGCAGTGGGACAGCTTTCAATTTACATCACATAACAACACTCAATCATTATTCTGAACAACGTGCCAACTTAAATGTGTGACATACGTAAGAGACAAAACTTATGCGTTAGTCATATTAATCAGGCTTATAATGCAGCATTCTTTTAAGATATTTAACTCAAATTATTTTGTGATAGTTTGATTTGTAGGTCTCCATTTTATTTTTTTTAAATAATAGCAGTATTAGTATTTGCTGCGTCCTATGCATCATCTCTTCATTCCTTAAAAGTCAAACCACAGCACGCATAAAATTCTTCGCAGACACCTATTCTCAAAGCTAAGTACGCAGCTGTTCTAGGCCCTTGTAAGGTGCCATGTTTCACAGCCATATAAGAGAATAGGAGCAATGCAGGCATTGTATAGGCGGCGTTTGGTATTCACCCTGTATAGATCCGATCTCCAGACCGCCTTCATACTGTTAAATGCAGATCCTGCGAGTCCTAATCGCACTCTCAGTTTCTTTTGAAGGCTCTCATTATCAGTTATATAAACTTCCAAGTACATACTTGAAACTCTCGGCCCTTTCGATGAGCTGGTTACTCAACGTCAAGGGTTGCTGGGCATCTAGGTGTGAACTGTTGCACAAAACATGGGTTTTTGCAACACGTTTTGTAAGCCCCATATGCGTAAAGTACCTATTCACCTTATCGACAATTAATCGAAGACCCTCGACGGAGTCATCAATTATAACAGCATCATCTACATACTCTAGGTTGCAGAGTTTCCAGGAGGGGGAAATGGTTATACCTCGGTCAGGTGGTAATGAAGAATGAAAGAAGAATGAAATCCATGAGGATGATAAAGATAAAGCTTTCAAAAATAATTTAAAATGTTTGGTTTCTAAACCCTGTTACTGCAGCTTTTCTGATTCATCCAATTAATGTTTTCGGACCATCCTACCAGTTTATTTCTCCAATAGTTATTCAAAATCTTAGCCATGATCTGATCAATTCATTACAATATCAATGAATCCCTTATATGACGGATTTCAAACCAATTGCAAACTCACGCCTTAAACAATTGTGTAAAAATCCAACCCATAGATAAGCCTTTACTGAGCATACCTAACCAGTGAGGTATAGCAACAACAAAACACATATTCTGAAAACAAATGCTGCAAATCTTTATATCTTTTAACATTCTTTTGTAAACCTTTACTGTGCATGCTTAACCAGAGGTGTAGCAAAAAAATATCTCATATTCTGCCATCAAATGCTGCATATCTTTATAAAATGGATTTCAAAATACTTTTTTGCATGACCTCTATTTTATGCCTTTTGTTTTCAGGGGACGATTTTGAACACATGTCCAGTGCCCTCTTGTACAGAATGCTGAAGGCTAAAACAGTTCAGCCTTTACACGAGGCCGTCAGGCTACTGCGGGAAGATGTTGTTTTCTTGTGTCTCGTTGAAAACAATGCAACGGTAAGTGATTTACATGTTTTTGTCATTAGTATAGTGTATTTAATAACTGTGTAAAATTTGCAGCATCTTATAATGGATTATTTAAATGCATTTAAGATGGGAGTAAACCATATCAAAAATTTACATTTTTTAACAGCGTAATGAAATTAAGTGCACTAATGTATTCTTAAAGTACAAATAACCTACTGTCAATCTAACAAAAATCAATTGTCATGATTTTTATTGATATGTATCTCAATATAGATGATGAAGTCTATCATAGGAATACGGAGTTACAAGCTAAAAGTCACTTAAACAATGTATATCGCTCACTCCTTTCAACAACATCCATTATCAAAAACTTGATTTTTCAGATCATTTTTAAAGTTTTAAAATATAATAAAATATATTCAAAATAAATATCAAGCCACTTATTGATCTTTTTACTGTGCAATAGATCTTTTTAGGTAAAACCTGAATGTTTTTCTCCATTTGAAAAATATTTAGTATATTTAAAAAAATAATTAAACAATACATTTTCTTAAAAAATGCAAAAACAACACTTTCTACCCTGTAGCGGGTAAATATTAAGTTAAAAATATGCCACTTTTGCTAAGATATAGTACATTTTCTGGGCATTCCGAAAATATGCACAACTGAAAATTGACGATTTTTGATATATGACATTGTTGAAAGGAGTGAGCAATATATCAAATATGCAGCATAATTCAAACGATGAATGCGATAAAATGGTGATAGAGAAACGATAAATGCGATTTATTTTTGTATGAAATTAATTCGGGATAGAAGAAATAAACGACACATCCAGGAAAATGCTAGATACAGGTTTTGCTGTAGTTTTTATTATACGATACGCAGTGTAATATAAAATACCTTACACGTTTCCTCTCCAACTCACTTATATTTGTGATTCGTAATAAAATTGCAATAAATAAATAAAACCTTTTTGTTTAAATTTTTTAATGAATATAAAAATCTAATAACAGTATTATTGTACATTTAAAATCTAATGACATAATTTAACTCTATTGCGTACATATCGTACTCGTACAGGAGAAAGTGATCAACTAACAAAATGTAAAATTTTCTAATTCCTTCTAAAAAGGGTGTAGGGTAAGGAGTTAAGGGGAAAAGAAATAGAGGAACTCAAGGAAAGGATGATATATGATAATTAGTTAGGGTTCCAAGGAAAGATAATAATGTTTCTTTGTTTATGTTGTTATAATAATATGTTACTGTAACTAATATTCCATTTTTACTTCACTATTTTTTTTACTGTATAGTGACTTGGGTTTGCATAAAAAAATGTGAAAATTAAACGGAAAAAAATATCTAATTCGTATCCTCGTTTTACCTCGTGAGTAATAATAACAGTAATTATAACAATGCATGGGCTAACATAAAATTCTCACATGATATTATTGTACAAATAAAATTTTATGGGCATATAAAATTAGATTCACATCATTTAGTTCATAATTTACTCGCCAGAAAAACAGGTTTAGAGGCAATCTGACTATTTTTATTACTACATTTGTAATAATTAATGGTTTTAATATTTTTTATGGTATTAACATAATGATGTTGGGCGTTTTTTTCATCAACCCCGACACTTCCCTAATTCTTTTCAAGAACGTCATAAATCAAAAAACTTGATTTTTCAGGAGAACGTTTTTAAAGTTTAAAAATATAATACAATGTATTAAAAATAAATATCAAGCCACTTATTGAACTTTTTACTGTGCAACAGATCTTTTTAGGTTAAAACCTGAAGGTTTTTTCTCCATTTGAAAAATATTTTGTATATTTAAAAAAATAAGTAAACAACACCTTTTCTTCAAAATGCAAAAACAACACTTTCTTCCCTGTAGCGGGTAAATATTGAGTTAGAAATATGCCGCTTTTGCTGGGATATAGTACATTTTCTGGGCATTTCAAAAACATGCACAACTGAAAATTGGCGATTTTTGATTTATGACGTAGTTGAAAGGAGTGAGTGACTTATTATACTCTGATAGTCTGCCACCCGACCCTAAGAAAATAAGGTATAGAAAGTGTTAATATATTTATGATATTTTTAACATTGAAAAATAAATATTTGAAAATAAGGATTTCAACTTAAAAGCTCTATGCCAGAAATAAAACTATACATTAGTATTCAAACACTATTCATCATATAATATTATATTTAATATAAACATTATATTTTTACATATCATATATTGTACATACATCCTTGTATAAACTTATATAAAATTATTTTCATAAATAAACCGTAACATAACTTCACTTACTGATATAAAGGAATGAGTAACATATTTACTACATTTAAAATGTTTTTTAAACATTTGTATTTATAACAACAAAAATATTTGCTAGAATTTTTCAATTCCACGCCTATTCTTATGCTGTCGTTTTTTATTTTAGTTTTTATACAATATTATTAGGCCTTTTGTCAATGTTTTGCAAATCATCACAGCGTCCATCATTACACCCTTAAAAATAATAAAAAATATAATCTTTTCTCCCCGTGTCTTGCGGAAGTATCAATGTCTAGCAGGACAATAACCCTGAAAATCGCTATCAGCAAAATATGAACTATTCTATACATTTTATTGTGTCTGCAAGTTTGCACAATATAATAATGTTATCCGTTTGAAACATGATAAATTGGCTTGTCAATGACGCGTCGTGTTAACGAGATAACACAAGGTTAGGATGCAGGATATGGCTCTCTCAATAGTTCAATTGACACGCTCCAGGGCAGAAAAAGCACAGCTTGCATTTAGCGAGTGACGCTGTCTCGAGTTATTTTGCAAATTTATAGCGGAAGAAAATTAGACTCGCAACTTGTCTGGGTATCATATCACACTCAAGTTCTCAAAATCAATCTTAATTTTTTCTTTATAAACAGTTTCCATTCGCGTTGTCATTACACATCATTGACACTACGTAACTTATTTTATCTATCCCGAAAGCCGATCAATAGAATTAAAATTTTTGCATATTTTCACTTTTTGCATTAATAAAATTTATCTCCCAATGTCATAAGAAAATTGAATGAGAGTAATCTTAATATTTGCGAAAACAACATTTTTTAAAAGGTCCTTTCTACAGACATTTATTTCACAGAATGAGTAAATTTTGTAAATATTTTTTGTAGAAAATTTTACTAAACAAATCGCCTTTATTTTATTGGTAATAATTTTATTGATACAAGCTCGCAATATTGAAAAATATATGTAGTAAATATAAAATACGCAGATATTGAGGTACTCCCGTATTTTAATACATTGTTGGTGGGCGGTTTTCCCATCAACCCTGACCCTAATTAGTTAACTAATCAGGGTCTTATACTAATCACAAGTAGCCCCAAATCCTATTCCGATCTGTACAGTGTTTTTTGGCATCTCGCACTTTATCAAAAGTAAACAAATAGAATGCTTATAATCGTATCCCGCTCTCTACCAACAGTATGTAAAAGATGCTTTTAAGCGTTTCCCGAAAACAATGTGTTAATATTTGCATGAACAACATAGGTATAAAGGTCCCATCTACGGACATATTTATTTCGCAAATTATGTCAATTTAAAAAATATTTTTATAGAAAATGTAACTGAACAAATTTCCTTTATTTCATGCTTAAAAATATATTATTCGGGAATATGCAAAAGCGTGAATAAAATCCGCAAATATTGCCCCAATTTAATGAGGAGTTATCTGCCTCAACTTGTCGGCCCTAATTTAATATCGAGTTCTACGAAATGATTTATATCTAATTTGTATTTCACGGAGCTACCTCATGCTCCGGATGTATTTCATCGCGTTGAACACCATGATGACGGCCATGGCGTCCGTGTGGTAGTTGAGATCTCCGCCCTTGGTGCTGGGCGCGGAGTTGCAGAGGTGGTTTCTGCAGTAGCAGTACTGCGTGGCGAGGGTGCGCGCGCCCTTGTCGTCCTGCAGGAAGCACCCCTCCTGGTAGGCCTCCTCTATGTCGATGGCCGGCTGCCAGAAGCCCTTCTTCAGCACTTGGTAGTTGTGCTTCTGCGGGGCACAGTCTCGCAGCACTCCGTGGACCCGATCTGTGAATAATGGACAGCTTATTAGAGAAAAACTGTTGAAATACACTGACGTCATCATTGGTATATTGATGACCTCACTTTTGGCCTCACTTTCAGCATATCAGGCAAGAGTCTTCGAGATAGAATAAGAAACGCCAGGATCAGGGATATATGCGAGATCGAAGATGTCCTTAGGTGGGGAAGGCAACGAAGGAGACAATGGTATGCGCATGTGAGGAGGATGAAATCATCCCGGCTCCCCCGCATCACACTGTACGGCCAACCCCACGGTAGACGATTCCCGGGCAGACCACCAAAGACATGGGTCGATAGCTGGGAATCGACATCGCGGGAGCCTAATCCCTCGTAAAAACAGGCCACAAGGCCTACAACAAGATGAAGAAGAAGAAGACTTTTGGCAGAGTCGTTATATCGATTCTCAGTACTCTAACGGTAAAGCCATCAGAGATATTGAATTTTCATTTTTTTAATGTTTTCATTTCATCTGCCTTCTTGGTCAGTGCAGGAATCACTGAAGAATGTGATACTTTATTTTATTTATTCGGGAATGGTACAGCTTACATATAAAAAAAAAGATAAAATAAACAATAGTTACATTAACAATAATAAACATTACATTACATTAACAAAAAATAGTTGCGTTAAAAAAAAAGCCAATTAAACAATTCCACATTTATGTTATAAAACATTGAGTAATTGAAAGTTCTCTCTCCCGGAGAGTGGACAGACTATAATCATACAGATACATAAAGTTCTCAACAATTTGTTAGGCGCAGTGCCTGTAAATTACCTTTGTTGGCCAGCACCAGGTCGAACGTCTGCTTCATGCACATGGTGGAGTAGGGACAGTCCACGACGTACTTGCCGCTGTAGTCGAAGTTCACGCACAGCCGGGACGTCTGGTTGCTGAGCATTCCCGGAGGGGTGATGGTGCACTGGTAGCACTGCAGAGCCGTACTGCTACCTACAACAAAAAGAACAATTCAAATTATTATTCTTATAACTCATTATATAAAATTAGAAGCATGATCACAGGGGATGGAAAAGTGGATAAGGATATTGAGAGAAGAGTGAATGCAGGGAATGGAATAAATGGTGCTTTGAACAGAGTGATTGCAAATAAAAATATCGTAGTCGTACAGGAGAAAGTGACCAACTACCATGTTCAGGAGGGCCATTTAAGTCACTTTTGTTTGACAAGAAAATAAACACCAATGCAGTTAGTCATTTTTAACAAGTCAATATATTATACTTCCAAGTCCTTCCAAAATCCTTTGGGATTTTGGCAGTGCAATATTAAGCTAGTAAGATATCAAATAGTCAATGATCATGTTTTTGTAACAACAATGCACTTGGTCACTTTCTCCTGTACGACTACGATATGTCCATGGAAGCCAAACTCAGACGAATGTGTAGAAATACATTATATGACAGAATTAAAAATGAAGATATACGAAAGGAATGTAAGACTGAACAAGAAAGAATTGAAAAGATTAGGAAGAGTTGTTTACGGTGGTATGGACATGTGAAGCGAATGGATAACGAGAGAATGACTAAAAAAATATGTGTGGCGAATGTGAGCGGAAAATAGAACGAGGACGGCCGAAAAAGTCTTGCAACGTTTAGATTAATCAGAACCTAAAATCTGGTGGTGTTAAAAGTCTGCGTATCAGAGAGCATGTATGACTAGATGTATGGATGTGAAGAAGGCGAGGACTACAGAACAGAAGGTGTGACAGGACAGAAGAGTGTGGCGTTCCATCCTTTCTGCTTACCCCTGCGGTGTGATGGTAGTAGTAGTAGTAGTAGTAAAATTAGAAGTTAATATTTATAATCTAAAGAAACAACTAAAGAAGTGGCTTCCTGACATGGGACAAAAGATTTGCATAAAGTTGGTCACCCCACCAAGATAGAGACAGCAAACAGCGGACAGTTATTGTTGCATGTGTATTTTGTTCATACAATTTTTTGTAATTATTTTTATCAATGTACTTTGTTTTGTGTCGTATTGCTTGTACTATCTAGATCAGAGGTTCCCAAACTCTTTTGTCTTGTAGACCCCTTGCTGTGTTTTTCAATTTTGGGTAGACCCCCGTCTTACGTGATATTGATTTTTATCTAATTCATTAACTTCAAATGTATTTTTGACAGCCGGTATATGTAGTGCTACTCACATTGAAATATTTAAATTTATGATGGCAGTGAAGTGTAGTGAAAATTAAAAACCACACATGTTAGGTTTTATACATTTATATATTAAATTCAAATTAAAACATAGACTCCTTGCAAGTTGTCGTAGACCCCTGGGGGTCAATATTTACACATTTTGCTGTGACTCGGTCTTGTTATATGGAAAATAATAAAATAGAAAGCACGCATTTAGCCATGTAACCTTTAATTGCTATGTAATAATGTACATTTGATGAATACATTCAGAAAAAGCAATATAATATTATTTATTGATTCGGCATTAACTTTGTGGAATGACATGATTATTTTAATTAAATTAAACACTTGAGTAATCCACTAAATTGAGTTTTATTTTTATTTACGACTAGTTTCGAAAACGACAATTGTTTTCATCTTCTGGTACAAATTAAAACTAGTTTTAATTTGTACCAGAAGATGAAAACAATTGTCGTTTTCGAAACTAGTCGTAAATAAAAATAAAACTCAATTCAGTGGATTATTCAAGTGTTTAATTTAATTAAAATAAGCAATATAATGGCTTCCTTACTGCAGGCTAGGAACAGATTCTTCATATAAGTGTTATTATTGTACAGTACATCATCCAGAAAAAAAACTAAAGTAGCTGAAAAAAAGATCTTTAGAAGAATGACTGTAAGCAGATGTAAGGAAATGCCTCATAGAGTATTGGGTATATGTATTTTTAGAGGAAATATAATATCATAATGTATCCCCACTGTGTGAATCACAGTGATTCAGTGCTTGTGGATGTTTTGCTAACATTCCAATCAATATAATCATTTTAACTGAAAAATTATTTTCAGTTTTCTGAATAACCGATCGAAACGATCAGACTATGAACTGTTCTCTGAACATTACTCATCATTAACCGCTATTATTGTGAGTCAAACGAACCTTAAGGCCCAGTATTTGTTAAGTCGCAACTTAATTTTCTCTAAATCCAGGTAACAATTTCCGTATTTTTTTTTTTAAAACATCGTTTTCGCATTGAAAAATAAGTTTTTCTTTGAAGTAATTATATGATTTTGGAAAGAAAAGAGTTATTGAAAGGTAAGGAGTTAAAAATATTTTTTCTATGTATATTCTAAAAAACAAAAAATATCCAATATACATTATTTGGAAAAAATCGGGCGTCAACAGACATGTGACCTCTCCGGTGAATTCTGTGCTTGCGAATATCCCCTTAATACTTTGCTAATATCACTTCATATCGCTCACTCCTTTCAAGAACGTCATAAACCAAAATTCGTCAATTTTCAGTTGTGCATGTTTTCGGAATGCCCAGAAAATGTACTATATCCCAGCAAAAATGGCATATTTTTAAAATAATATTTACCCACTACAGGGCAAAAAGTGTTGTTTTTGCATTTTGAAGAAAAGGTATTGTTTAATAATTTTTTTAAATATACTAAATATTTTTCAAATGGAGAAAAACCCTTCAGGTTGTACCTAAAAAGATCTGTTGCAGAGTAAAAAGTTCAATAAGTGGCTTGATATTTATTTTTAGTACATTGTATTTTATTTTTAAACTTTAAAAACGTTCTCGTGAAAAATCAAGTTTTTTGATTTATGACGTTCTTGAAAGGAGTAAGCGATATGTGATAATATTAATATGCCATTTTTGAAATTATTATCTTCTTCGTTTTTGACTTTAAAAAATAACAACGACAAATAAAAATCTCCGCCTCCGCACATCAATGTGAATAAAATTGTAGATATTCGTTTGTTCACAATCTTAAATCTTCTAAAATAATTCACCAATTGCTTTGAAATTTTGACGCAACTGTTCATTAGAATACGCGCGCGTTATTATGCATCTGTGACAGGTAACATTTTTTTACCGCAATGGCAGCGCCACCTGTTGAACGTGACATACGCAACATTGCTCATGGCAGACTGCGTGCCTCTTAGTACAGTTGCTGGGTACTAAGCATTTTCAATGTTTTCGATTGCATTTCGTTTCATAAATTGATAACATTTTCATCGCTTTTCAAGCTTCAGGATTTATTTTTTATTTTTCTCGAGTGTCCCATCTTCCCAGCATCTCTCCCGGAGGAAATTGGCGGTAGATCATCGTGAGCCAGCCGTTTCCGGCGCCAGAACAATAAATCATCGGCCAATCAATCATATATTCAATTCACGCCACTGCTGGGTGACGAGTCGTGAGTAGTGACGCGCGGATATTAGATTAGCGTCTCCTGCCGCCCCCTGCCGCTGCGGCCCTGCAGCGCCGGGCAGGACCGGATCTGGTGATTGGGCCCAATCAAGTGCCCTAATCGCTTCAAAGCTGTTATTTTATAAGCTTTTCATTACTTCGAGTATAGAGTATCGATTTAAGCCTTCCCTTTGCTGAATCGGTCCGATATTTTACAAACTTACGTGTTTTTGCTAGTTATTTATTTTTAAAACTATTTTGGTGCTAGGCCAGCTTATGAATCACCAAAAAATGAAAATATAACCTCAGTATAAGTGCCTTAGTTTTCGAGATATTTCCATTTTTATGAATTTGCCGAACATCTGCGCCTTAGATTAGTTTTTTGAATGCCACTTTTTAAAATTTTCATACTTTAGGTTTCTAATTTATGTTTCACAATACTGAATAACTATTCTGTTGATCACACTCCAAAATATTACCATGACTGGCTTGCCTTTAATGTATGTTTTACTTGGTATATACCACTTTTTCTGAAATAGTAGTATTTACCAAGTAACACTTAAATAAAAAATGGATAGATATTACCACAAAGTGACTGCCGAATCAATTAATGAAATTATATGTTAACAACATTTTGAGTGTTCAAATATTTGTTCACAAATCTGGTGTATCCCCAATTATAGGAGTTGTTTTTATTATTATGAATCTCACACGTGTGTAATGTAATCACTTAAACCAGCCTATGACGGTCGTAATCCCCGTAAATGCAATGAGCAAATACTGAGAAGTTCCTGTTTGGCCCACACTAGATGATCCCTCCTGTTACCAACACAGATTCAAATAAAAACATATTGAATTAGCTAGAAGAAATAAAAATCCGCTTAGTGATCTATAAACCTTGTACATAATAATCAAGGTAAATAATAAATGCAATTCCCATAAAAAAAAAATAAAAACTCCGTAAATGCCCAGACTTTCATATTCTTCTTCATCTTTGTTGAGATGTCAAAAAATTATATGTTCATCGCTGGCTTAGAAAAACGCGAGGGAACGGTTTTTCACGCAATTTTTCGTTATCAAAATGTAGGTGTTTGTTTTTAAGGTATAATGCATATACTTATGTAATTTAGGTGAGCTTCATCCATACTCGCATAAAAGGGGGCACGTATCGGAAATGGGATGCGCACAGTTTAATCTGTCACCCTTAATAGATTGATGGTCCACAATTGTAATCCTGTTCACACAACACCTATGAGCAATGACTGTATCTAGTATTATTTTCTAATAACTTAACATAATTTTAACAATCCTACGAGATGCCCATGGAGGCGGATCTTAACATACTATCAAATAGCATTTACATCTCTCGATTTGAAATCCGTTTTCTATAATGTCACATACCTTTCTAAATCTGATCGATAATGCTTATCTCATTTATTTTTTGACATCTCATCAAAGATGAAGAAGAATATGGAAGTCTGGGCATTTACGGGGCTGACGACCGTCATAAGCTGGTTTAAGTGATCACTTTACACACGTGTAACATTCACCAATTCTACCCATTATTGACAACCACACTACTATATCTCACCAATAGATGTCTCTAGTGAAGTTCTAGTGATTCAAGAACAAGGTTTCTAGATTGGTTCATATGTATAGAACTTCCGAGAATTTGAGTAGTGTGGTTGTCAATAATGGGTAGAATTGGTGAATGTTACACGTGTGTAAAGTGATCACTAAAACCAGCCTATGACGGTCGTCAGCCCCGTAAATGCCCAGACTTCCATACTCTTCTTCATCTTTGATGAGATGTCAAAAAATAATATGAAAATAACTCCTGTAATTGGAGATAATCCAGATTTTGTATCTATTTGTAAGTATTTGGACACACTCAAAATGTTGTAATGCTTATCTCAGCCTGAGTTAATGGAGCAATGAATTCAGTTATAGCAAAATAAAACCCTATCAGCGAAAGCTAAACTGGCAGTACATAATAGAGTCCTGGCTCTCCGACCTGCACACCTTTCTTAATTTTATCGACAATCTTGTAACAATAAGCCAACAAAGAAGACTAGTATTAGAGTGTTGTTTATCCATATAGTATTTCATTTATCGTTTTCTTATCTAGTTTTTTTTTGTTGATAAACCTCCTTATTTTGTAAACAAGTATTATCTAAAAACATTTCAGCACTGTCCGCCTTCCATTACGTTATCGTCTTGATTAGTTTTTAACGTTGGGAGTGATATTTTATCTGCAGATATATTAAATCGTCAACCGATATTTATCGGTTGACGAGTAGTATATTTATTTAAATATATTAATAAAGTGTCCGTTTCCATTCAAATAATCATTTCCTATAAACGATAGTAATATCAACTCCGATAACCTACAAATAATGTTAGGAGATTAAAAATTACTCTGATATGTATTCTGTGATCGTAATTTTAGGTCATTCTAACCGTAATTTAGTGATTTTTTTATCAAATCTAATTCTGACCGTAACTTTTTACGAGTATTCAAATCTTATTTGGACCGTATTTTTTAATTTTTTTTATAAAAAATGAAATATAATTCTAACCGTAATTTTAGGGAATTTTTAAGCGAAAATAAATCTAATTCTTACCGTAATTTTAGTATTTTTTTATGCAAAATTAAATCTAATTCTCCCCGTAATTTAAGTTTCTTTTATGAAAAATTTAATCTCATTCTTACCATAATTTTAGTATTTTTTTTATGAAAAATTAAATCTAATTCTAATTGTAATTTTAAGAATTTTATGAAAAATTAAATCTTATTCTAATTGTAATTTTAGGAATTTTGATAAAAAATTAAATCTGATTCTTACCGTAATTTTAGTATTTTTTATGAAAAATTAAATCTAATTCTAATTGTAATTTTAAGAATTTTATGAAAAATTAAATCTTATTCTAATTGTAATTTTAGGAATTTTGATAAAAAATGAAATCTGATTCTTACCGTAATTTTAGTATTTTTTATGAAAAATTAAATCTAATTCTAATTGTAATTTTAAGAATTTTATGAAAAATTAAATCTTATTCTAATTGTAATTTTAGGAATTTTGATAAAAAATTAAATCTGATTCTAACCGTAATTTTAGTGTTTTTTATGAAAAATTAAATCTAATTCTAATTGTAATTTTAAGAATTTAAATGAAAAATTAAATCTGATTCTTACCGCAATTTTAGGATTGTTGATGAAAAATTAAATCAATTCTCATAATCTAATTCTGACGTGTATAAAGTGATCACTTGAACCAGCCTGACAGGTCGTGAACCTTGTAAATATCCAGACTTCCATATTCTTCATCTATCTTGAGATATCAATATGAAAAAAATATTTTTGACAATTTTTAAATTTATTTATGCATTTTTGGACAATGTTGGGTAAAATTACAGTATCTACTCAATGAATTAGGGCCACGCAGAATTTCGCGCAATTTCTCAATTCAAACAGGAATAACTCAGAGAAAACCTTGAATAAAACAACATTGAATTTTATTTACACATGAACACTTTATTACGCTTAAATTATGCGTATATTTTCATATAAATATAGTTAGTATTTAGTATTTCCACCTTTGGCAGAAATAACTGCCTCAATTCTTTTTGGCATACTTAAAATGCACTGTTTTATCATGTTTTTCATTTCTTCGTCTTCTGACCAAATTTTTTGATTATTTTTTTTTAGACAGTCTACTGTCGGATTTGGAAATGAGTATACCTTATTTTTTAACATGCTTCATACGTTTTCTATAGGATTAAGGTCCGGAGAACTTCCAGGCCAGGGGAGCAAAGGCAGATTTTTGTTAGACAAAAATTTTATTATTGATTTAGCCCGGTGGCAAGGTGCCCCATCCTGCATGAAGGTGTATGGACCTTCTGTTGGGTCGAGTGTATGATAGAAGGGCAATAAAATACGTTCAAGGACCTGCTTATAGGAATTTTGGTTCACTGTTCCTTCCACGAAAAACAACGGCCCAGGTAAATTGTTAATAATACATGACCATATCATTGTTGCAGGGGGGTGTTTGATAACTTTTACCACACAGGCCTCATTGTAACGTTCCATTGGTGTTCTCCTGACGAATCGATGGCTCTCTGTCACGGCTTCTAACCGGCACTCATCACTAAAGATGACCTGAAAAATAATGAAAATTTAAGCTTAATTCAAATATATAAGTTTATTTACTAAAATGATATGTTGAAAATTCAATTTAAATAAATACCTTTTTCCAATCATCTACCGAGTAATTTCGATGTAGCCTGGCCCATTTTAATCGATCCGCTTACATTCGTGGTGTCAATTTTGGTACTTTTACAGGGCGCCTGCATTTCAGATTTACTTCGTAAAGACGTCGCCTCAGTGTTGATACCGATATATTTATACCCTCTTCTTCCAATTTTATTTTGAATGTTTTTGCTGATGCACAACGGTTTTCTAAGGCACTTTGAACGATTTTTCAATCAGTCCTCGGTGTTGTTTTTCTAATCCTATGACAGTTCTTTCGCCGATTGCTGGTGGCGGGTGACTGATTTTTTATTGATTTTGAAATTCTGTCCACTGTTTGACGAGAAATGTTTTCTTTTTTTGAAATTTCTCTATTAGATAGTATTCCTAATTTCAGTAGCACTATAACACTAGACTTTTTTTCCTCAGAAATGTCTTTACTTTTTCCCATTTTGTCCTTTTCAAAAAAAACACTTGTGTTTACAAAAAAAAATTATACTTAATGAACTAAAATAAAAAAATTAAGTTTTTTTCACAAGACACGATAACTATATAACCTCTCTGAACAAAACAACAACCAGAACTCAAGAAACTTCACTAATAAATGAGATAGGACTATTTTTTGAACTTTCAACTATCTTTCTACCTGTGCTAATTAGGGACCTTTCTCAGAAAAAGGGTTTAAAATTTTGTAAAGGCTTAAATAATCCAGGTATATTTGACATATTATTGAAGGTAATATACATGATATTAGATGTCAATAGAAAACTTAAAGTATTTATGTAAAATAAATATAATAATCCAAAAGATTTCAGAGTATTCAAAAAAATAATGGGTGGCCCTAATTCATTGAGTAGATACTGTATGACTGACGATTATTTTTTTAGGAATTTAATCTTGCTTCCTCCAACATTCGATCTACTAAGCTACGAATCATTAATTAACGAAAGCATTTGAGTCATTCGCCCGACATTCGCATTGGCTCCGTTTATTTTCCAAGAAGCGTTGATAAGTCCGCGTACTTGTGCCTTGTCTTGTGTTATATCTCTCGTCCCAGATGTTTGATGCAGCAGCCCATCCCGCGGCCTGACTAGTCACATGTTGCTAGAAGATGTCGCACACCAAATTAGGGACACGCAACTAATCGAGACTGTCATTCATCGTGATCTAGCTCGGCTGTCCAAACTTAAAACACAGTAAGGGACATTTTTTTGACTAACTTTTTTTTTGCATTTTTGGACTAAGTAGATTTTACTTAGTCCAAAAATGCGAAAAAACGTGTGTCAAAAAAAATGTCCCTTACTGTGTTTTGAGTTTGGACAGCCGAGCTGCCCCAGACGCTCTTCTGCTGACCGTATTTGAATGCTTTTCAAAACGAATATTTTACAAAATGAATATTTTTATAACATTTTGAGTGTGACTAAATGCTTGTTTGCAAATCTAGGTTTTCTTCACTTGGGAGCTATTTTTTACACTTTTTTTTCGAAATCTCAACATAGATGAAGAAGAATGTGAAAGTCTGGGTCTACCTGTCATAGGCTGGTTAAGTAATCACTTTACCTTACTTACTTTACCTCACTTTCTCACAATCTATCTTTGCAAACAATCTTCGCCTCTTCCGTATTCATGCATCTCCTCACACATACTCGCCGATTATTACGACTCCTGACTCCCGAATTGGTCAGCCACTTTCAAGAATTTGTGAAGTTTTCCTCGGTCTTCCTCTGCTTCTATTTCCAACTACATTCACCTCATAAATTTGTTCTATTGTTATTTCTTCGCTCGTTCGATTCACATGCTTAAACCATCTCTATACACATTTTTTTTTATTATCTGTAATACTTATCTCGGCCTGAGTGAATGGTGCAAAGAATTCAGTTATAGCAAATAAAACCCTATCAGCGAAAGCTAAAATGGCAGTACGCAATTAAGTCCTGGTTCCAAGCCTTTTGTATGGAGTAAGGTATGGAGTTGGCAAAAGAAGGACGAAATTAGACTGAATGCAGTTGAAATGCGTTATTTCAAACGAATGTGCGGCAATATTCTTGCATGATAGATGATGTAAGGGAAAATTGCATGGCTGAGATAAGCATTAAGCGTCCAACCTAACAATTAGCAACGTTTTCGAAATACCGCTTTCGTTGATACGGATTTGGCGAATACCTTTAAAATTTATAATTGTAGCAGTTGCCGTCAAAATCATAGCAGGTAGTTCCTTTAACAGTAATTTATCTCAATATTTATCATGGTGCAATAATGTTACTTTGTAGTTTTATAATAAGTACCTTCTAATGTACAATGTTATTAATAACAAAGTAACGATATTCAATCGTGTATTATTAACAAGAGTATTCAACAATAAGTATTCAACAATATAATTTAAGGGGGGATTATCGAAAGCCCGCAACTTAATTTTCAACCCAAATAACATTTAACATAGGTAATCGAATTATTTGCTTAAAACTCATTAAGTCAACGCGGTTGTCCAAACTCATAACACAGTACGAGACATTTTTTTGTAGTACTTTTTTTTTGCATTTTAGTACTAAGTAGATTCTACTTAGTCCAAAAATGCAAAAAAAAAAGTACTACAAAAAAATGTCCCTTACTGTGTTTTGAATTTGGACAGCCGAGCGGTCCGGGAACTTTTTTAACCATTACCCCAAAATATTTTTGTGTAAGTCGATTTTACCCCCTTTCCCCATTTTGAAAAGACGACAGTCAATGTGTATTTTAAATTCCTCTTAACCCTTATCCGCACCCAATGGTGCATAGGGCACTGCATCATATAAACGCAGTGTTGTCTTAATCGTTCACACATGAAGGAAAGGTGATCAGCCCTCCGCTTCAGGTACCAGTCCAGGGTAATATTGTATTTGAAATTTACATTTTTTATTGAATTGATTTACATGGAAAAAAAGTTACATATAAAGAAAATAGTAAGTATGTAATAGACAAACAACAACAAAATTCTCAAATTGGATCAAAGTGAAATTCAGGTTTTCAGGTTTCCTTTTCAGTTTTTGGAGAAATGATATTGCTTCGTGTTTGATATTACTTCGAAATTGGGATGTTTTATATATAAGAGCAATTTGAATACAGTCTTCAGCTTCTAATCTATTTCTTTTCTTCGTCATGTTTATTGAAGTGAAAAAGCCTTATTCACAAAGGTAGGTTGTTGCAAATGGCAGCAACATTTTTGCCGCCTCCTCGTATGCGATTTTGAAAGCCTTCGCAGCTTTTGACAACCAAAAAGATGACAGATTTGCTTTTCTAAAAACGAAAATTTCCTTACTACCCCAAAAAATCTTTTTTACCCCTTTTGGGATAATTTACCCCGGTTCCCCGACCGCTGCATTAAGTGGTATTATGCAAGTGTTTTTTTTTTTTTAAATTATCAACATGTCATTCCACAAACTTAACGCCGACTCAATAAATAATATAATGTTAACTTACATTTCACATACAAAGTTAAGTTTAATTGGAATGTATAATATGTATCGCAATTTTCGACAGCATTGTTCCACAATATGTGTGCCGCGGCACACTGGTGTACCGTGGTGATTAGTTGGTGCGCCGCGGAAAAAAACGTCTAGTTTTGTGAAAATAATACAATTGCTCCAAATTTTGATTGCCTGTGCTCAGTTAAGTAGGCTCACATGTCGCATTAAACATGATATGTTAAATATGTTACCATAATATGGTAAATATGCACCTCTGAAATTTCTTAATTTGGTAGGTGTACCTTGAATAGAAAAAGTTTGCGGAACACTGCTCTACAGTACCGGCACTCTTATCATACCCTGATATCCATCCCTTTGATTCGCCCACTCGTACGCCCGTTTCGGACAACAATGGCTTAATTTTTTACCAAGAACAGTTTCCGATTGTCGGATGAATGGGATAATAATAATATATTTTAATAATGACATCACTCGCGCTTTAGGAAGCGTGTCGTGAATACAAATGGCGTCTCTTCTTCTCCAAACTTTATTTATTGGGTACACTCCGCTGTGCTGACTTGCACTAAGGCCGGAAACAGACGAGCGGCTTGAAGCAGTTCGACTGCTGTTGGGCATTTCGTGATTTCTGCATAGACGTTATTAAGGCCAAACTCACAATAATAAAACTCAGTTAGCTTCCGACGTATAGAGCCGGTCGTCAGGTAACGCCCATTTTTTTTAGAATACAGTCCCGTGGTTTGTGTGGCGGACTCTTAAGTCAGAGTTTCTCGGTTCGAACCCCTCTACCGCAATTTGATACCTATTTCTAATAATGAGCCGCTTAGGCTCACAGAAATAGTATGAAATTGAAAAAATTGTGGAAATAATAAAAACACAAACATTTATCTTTATTTAAAAAAAATAGCTTTTTGACGTATGTTGGACCTTAACACGTTAAACGCCAATACTAAAATTAGTCAATTTTGAAATTCACAAAAAAAAATCTTTTCGGCAATTTACGTATTTTAAGAAAATAATGTATTTAGTTTATTTAGTTTTTTGATTTGATGATGGGTTCCATAGTTAAAGCATTTTGAATATAGCTCTTGATTGTGACTTGTTAAAAACAAAGTTTAATTAGAAAAAAAATTATATAAAATTTCCCATAAAACATCTGCAAAAAACATTTAAGAAATAAACAAATAAAGTATGTTTCACGCCATCGTGTATGTTTATCCGCGCTACGTATGATCTGAGACAAGGCTGTGATTATAGCGAGTGTTTTGATAGTAAACCGGTCGCTGTTATGCAATTCTAAATTCGCACGATGTCGACCAAGGCCGGTGGCCTTTTGCGAATTAGAGCGGACCACTGAACTGCTACAATTAATTATGGACTTTTATGGTTTTACTACCAGACTCTTATCGGTCTGTTTACTGGGATTTGTATGTGTCGAATTGCGGCTAATGACCCTTTCTTGTTCGTGAAAACATCGCTTATTTTGTCGTTTTTAGTTAGGCTTGCCAAACGTCCCGGTTTGACCGGGATAGTCCCGGTTTTCAGACAAAATCCCGGTGTGCCGGCCGGTTTACTACACGTCCCGGTAAAATTAATTTTTTATACAAAAAAAAAGTCTTGAAATAATTCACTGTGAAGGATTATTTAGAATAATTACTTTGTCATATGAATTCCAGTTTCCTGATTGAACATTTCAGAAATCTGACAAGCTTATTTTTTGGTATTGACAGGCCGAAAAGCGTTATTTTAAGAATTCATATAATCAAATAACGATATAGTTTTTTTTTCACATTTATTTTGTTTGACCAGTGACCGCGTTTCGTCGTTACCGACATCATCAGGCCGGTGGGAGGCTAGACAAAATGTTATATACACAACTAAGCGGGGGTTGTAAAACCAGGATTTTATATAAATATTTGTTCTGTCAAAATAGATTGAAATTCTGAATTTTTTTAATTATATGAGATCATGGTTTTCAACCCCTGCCTTGTTACCCAGATCATCAAACTGCCAGGCTAAACAAACGTCTATGTTATATACAACTATATTAAATACAACAAGGCCATGATTTTATTAAATTGGAAACCATGGTTTTATGTCATATTTCATTTTTTGAATTTCAATCCATTTTCACAGATATATTATATAATATTATGGTTTCCAACCCCTGCCTTTTTACCGACATCATCTTACTGGTGACAAGCTAGGCTAAATTCTTTACCATATAAACAACAAGGTTATGATTTTATTTGATTGAAACCGCAATTTTATTTAATTTTTCATTTTAAGAATTTCAATTCATTTAGAAAAAAAATATATAAAATCACGACCCCTGCCTTGTTGCGTATATAATATAGAATTATGTCTACCCTCCTCCTACCAGTACGATGTGTCGGTTACGACAAAACCCGGTCACCGGTCAAATAAAATAAATGTGGAAAAAACTATACAGTTGTTATTTTATTATGTTAATTATATTAACGGTAGTTTTTCATAACATATAAATATCAATTACTTATGTTTGTGATTTAATTAGCATACTGATGAGATGCACCGGCGTCGGTTTGTTGATTTTAGCTGTTTAAAATAATTGTTCACGGCCTCTTTCAAACTGGTTCCAGTATAGGTGAATGGTTGTATGGAGGCAGTTTATTATACACTTCGCTCACTCCTTTCAACGACGTCATATATCAAAAATCGTAAATTTTCAGTTGTGCATGTTTTCGGAATGCCTAGAAAATGTACTATATCCCAGCAAAAGCGGCATATTTTAAACTTAATATTTACCCGCTACAGGGCAAAAAGTGTTGTTTTTGCATTTTGAAGAAAACGAATTGTTTAATTTTTTTTTAAATATACTCAATATTTTTCAAATGGAGAAAAAACCTCCAGGTTTTACCTAAAAAGATCTGTTGCACAGTAAAAAGTTCAATAAGTGGCTTGATATTTATTTTTAATACATTTTATTATATTTTTAAACATTAAAACGATCTCCTGAAAAATCAAGTTTTTTGATATATGACGTTGTTGAAAGGAGTGAGCGACTTGTCTAGAGCGTATAGTATATAATAGAAAATTCGTTAAGGACCAGTATTCGATAAATCGCAACTTAATTTTCTTTAAACCCAAGTAACATTTGACGCAATCAATTTTTTTTCTGATATTGAATTGAGTTGGACTGATTTATACCACGAAAAATCAATCTGTTTAGTGCGTGCTACCTTTTTCTACATTTAAAGATTATTTCTATGTTTCTTCTCGTTTTATCAGGTGCAAAAAATTAACGCGACATTGTTTTACAAACCAATTCCCTTACTTCTGGGCGGGGCATTTTTTTTTACTTTTGGGGATACAATCAATTAGTACATTTTTGTACATGTTTAAAAAAAAATTGATATGCGGGTGGGTTAAGAAGTCGTGACCCTCGCGGCAAGGTCGTGTCACAAGTGATTCGTTTTATGTTTATATCTTTTTGTAATGTCCGATAACGAATACACATAATTTAGAAATTATTTAACCAGAATAGTTTGTATACAAGTCAAGCGATACATCTGTTATTTAAGTAATTTTTTTCGTAAGTCTGTTTTTTATCAGGCCATTAGTATAGTGACTTACTTTCATAAACCAAATAATGTTAATATGTCAAATTTTAGCTTTTTGTTAAACTTTTATCTCGTATGTGTTTTTTTGGAATCGAAAAAGAATTATATAAGAAAAGAATGCAAGGCAGAGATAAGTACTATCCATAAAATGAAGAAAGGTGTGTTGAGATGGTTTGGGTATGTGGATCGAATGATCCATAAAGAAAGAGCAGTAAAACAAATTTATGAGGCGAATGTGGTTGGCAATAGAAGCAGAAGAAAACCGAGGGGTGATAACGCTCAAACGTTTGAAATACTCGATCGTGCCAAGTTCACCTCGATCTTCCTCTGCAAGTATTTCAAATACTTGAGCGTGCTCAGATTGGTGTGGCGTTCTACTCTCTCTGCCTACCCCTGCGGAAAAGCGGCGTGATGGTTAGTTGATTAGTTTATAAATATCTTTTAAATAATAACTACAAAAATTCCATTGATTACATGACTGTTTTGCTACTGACTTTAGCAATATCATTTAAAAAACAAACATTATCATTTTATTTCCTTATAGCAATGCTTTTACGCGATCCTTATATTTGACTGCAAAATATCTCCAAAGCAAATGTTTATCAATCGTTGTTTTTCTCTCATTTTCTTATGCAACACTCAAAGTCAAAAATAAATTTGAATATTCATATCCATAATGCGGTATTGCAATCTCATTATCTCGTCAACAGGTAACATTAACTTCCGTACTTTTTTTTCTAATGACTTTGGCATTTGGAAACCGGTTGATGGACCGTATTGCCGGAAAGTGAATGTTATCGAGAAAAAAAATGTATTCGTTTTAATACAAATAAAAGTAATGTTAAATTTATCTCCGATTCATAGATAACTCTTGTGCATTCGAGGTGCATATAATATTTATTTTATGTAAAAAAAAAATCCGCCTCCGTTGTGTACTGATCAGCACGCTCGGCTACCCTTGTGGAGGTCCCGGATTCGATTCCCAGGGGGGGTCAAATAAATAATAAGTGATCTTTTCACTCTGATATTTATTCAATATTACCCTGGACTGGTACATGAAGCGGAGAGCTGATCATCTTTCCTTCGTGTGTTAACGATCAAGATAACACTGCGTTTATAATAATGCAGTGCCCTTTGCACCACTGGGGTGCGGACAGGGGTTTGAAATTTTTTTTTAAAATGTACAATATATATTTTTATTCCAGCTTTATAAAATGGTGGATGCAATACTTAGTCAGCCATATATGTTTAACAACTTAAGTATTATATTATATAATGAAATTAGAGTAATTAACGACAAGAAGAAATAACAGCGAAAAAATTGTGGACATATTTAGTCGACTTTACTCGAATCTAATGGCTTATAGAGTACCGGGTCAAAGTAACCCCCTGCTCCTTCGACGGGTTTTAAAAAAATAATTATCATATGTTTGGAAAGGGTTGTACGTTAAAACCTACGACGGGTTTTAACTTAAGATTTAGTGAGTGGAAGTAATGTAATATTAATAATTAACAAATCAATAACCATAACCATTAAGAATTCCAGTAGTGATCATGTCTTTAAGAACAGTGTCCGTCGATGGTTGCTTCTCGTTGGAAGGGACAAGGTAGAAAGTGAATTAATTAAAGTCCAGGTGTAATTATTTTATTGTAAAACCTTTATACTGTAAATTTTTATCGTATCTATTGTATGTAATGTGTATAATCTAATAATTAAAAAGAAACAAATAAATAAAAAAAATTGTATTAACATGTAAGTATTTCGGCTCAACACAGACCATGCCTAAAGAGCCGTAATACATATAGTAAAAAAATGTATGTATCTATGAAATAAATAAGTAAAAAATATAAAAAAGTATTAATAATGTTTTTTTTCATCAATGGCGCTATTTGTGTCAATTATCCACAGCCATTATTATTAACCACGATCATTAGCGCCAAACCTGTGGGGTGATTCGGTGCCAGACGTGGGTGAGACGTGATGAAGTCGATTCGATTAGGATTTAGGCAATCTCTATATAATCGGCCTCACTAGTCTAGTACCTCCAGAGCAGCGGCTCCCAAACCCTTTTGGGCCACGAACCATTTAAAACATAAATGAAACATTTTGTTGAAGAAGTATTTTCTGCCCATTCGGCGTCTTACTCCAGATTGAAATTAATACAGAGAGTGAGGAAAATGGAATTATTTCCATTGACGAAATCATTTTTTTAATTCTTCTTCTTCCAACACTTATGCGCACCAAATGGTGCATAGAGCACTGCATCGTATTGACGCAGTGTTATCTTGATCATTAATTACACGAAGGCAAGATGATCACTCCTGCGCTTCAGGGACCGCTCCAGGTTAATATAAGATAGTAAAATCATCAATATATATTTTAAAACTAGCTGATAATTTATTCATTGTTATTTATTTTAACTTCCGTATTAGTAAAAATTTGTCACTTTTTTTACTTTATTATTAGATTAAAACCAATATTTTTAGCTTTTCCACTTTGTTATTTGACCAGCGACCGGGTTTCGTCGTTACCGACATCATCAGACTGGTGTCGGTAACGACGAAACCCGGTCGCTGGTCAAATAAAAAAGTGGAAAAGCTAAAAATATTGGTTTTAATCTAATAATAAATTAAAAATGCAATTCCATCACGAAGTGTCAGTGGATAATATAAATACTTTTTTTACCATATATTTAACCTTGCACGGACCCCCTGATGCTGTTCAGGGACCCCCAAATCAATTTTATTTCTCACGGATCCCCTAAAATACCCCGGGGACCTCTGGGAGTCCATATGGACCACTTTGGGAAGCACTGCTCTAGAGGTACGCGTGGAAGTAATCGATTGTTTCGGTTAAATATCAAACATACGGGACGACGCCGACGCCCTGTGCGAACGTGTCACCGCCCACTGCCCGCCCTACGAGTCTTCACGTCGAGCGTTCATTGCAAACATATCGGAGTAATGATCCGGGCGTGTTGCGTACATACTGTGCACACACGTGTGACGTATTTTTCGACCGGTGAAATCGCAGACAGGAGAAATATTATTTTCCGCTCAACTTTCTTTAACCTGTCCGGGAGTATGGACGTAAATGAACGTCGGTGCGAATTTTCCTTAAAGGAGTATCGACGTTAATGAACGTCAAAGTCTGTCTGTCTGTCAGTTATTATGATGTGACTTGTATAGCTATGACATCTGTAGATAGTGTGTAATTTTGTCACAATTGAAAAATATTTCGAATGAGCTTTTTTTTAAACTATTTAAACATAATTTCTATCTTCATAAAACATCGTATTAATGAAAAAAAATATATATTTCATGTAAAAAGAACCCGCTCCCCAGAGAAAGTCAGACATCCATTTTTTTACTCCCAGAAAGGTTAATTTACGAGTAAAGTATTCGAAAACCAAGTTTTCTCACTTCAGTAATAGAATATTAAATTCAACAATATTATATATGTACATGTAAAAAAAACTAACTAGCCATCTTTTGCTTCCCCGCAGGGGTACGCAGAGAGGACAGAACGCCACACCACTTTGTCTTTGCAAACATTCTTTGCCTCTTCCACGTTCATGCATCTCCTCATACATGCCCGCTGATTATTACGACTCCTAACCTGACAACTTTCAAGTATTTGGCATACCTGATCTGCCATGTTTTTCTCGGTCTTCCTCTGCTCCTTTTCCCAATTACATTCGTCTCATAAATTTGTTTTACCGTTCTTTCCTCACTCATTCGTTCTACATCTCCAAACCATCTCAACACACCTTTCTTAATTTTATCGATAATGCTAATCTCAGCTTTGCATTCCTTCCTTATTTCACTAATCGAACATCTTTGAATTTGAATTGAATTGAATTGAATATGAACATGTATATGTTATAAATACATATATATATATATGATATAAACAAAATATATTATTTTTTACAAATAATATTAAATTCCATACATTCCTCAGCATGTCACACCTGTGAAAATAACCAATACTGTGCAATATGCAATATGAAATATTTCAACTAGTACGACCATTTTAATTGCGTTTAAAAAATAATAAATCACGCAAGCAATTTCTTGCAAGGATTGCCCTTGCTTTCATATAATTAAGCATTAACATAACACTGCATCAATTTGGTATAGTGCTCTATGCACAGTATAGTGCTGATAAGGGTGTGTAGTAGTATCATTTCTATGTAGATATGGCTAGCTCATTTGATAAAAGTGATGAGAAATGTAAAAATTAAATATTCTCAATATTATTAATATTTAAAGCATTTACTTTGTGGTTAGTCATTTTTACTTATTTTTGTTTTTACAAAAATGTCAATATTAGTATAATATAGTCCTGACGAAGAGACGGGTACGTCTCGAAACCGGTAGAGATAAAAATCTCGGTCAGTGTTTATTCACTAATATTATTAACATTTTTGTAAAAAAATAAGTAAGTATAAATTGAAATTGTTTGTATGTATTTTCAATGTTAATAAAAAAAATTAAATAAAAATAAAAACATTTAGAAAATATAAACTGAAAATATAAACCGATTGTTAAAATTTGCTTTTATATCTTCTAAAATTAAGATCATTTTAGACGTCAGCCGCGATTACCGGTGTGGCTACTGAAATTAGCGATAATCGCTAAAACAAGAATCCAATTGCGATACAAATTGTACAAATTACGCTACCCTGTAAGTGTACGGACGCATTTTGCAATGCTTGTTAGTAAAATTATTTATTTTTCATATTATTATTGTAGCGGGTAAATATTAAATTAAAAATATGCCGCTTTTGCTGGGATATAGTACTTTATCTGGGCATTCCGAAAACATGCAGAACTTAAAATTGACGATTTTTTTATATATGACGTTGTTGAAAGGAGTGAGCGATGTGTACTAACAATCACAATGGCAAAGGATTGAATGGCTGATTAATTCAGTTTAGTGACCTTTCCTTATCGCATCCTTTCTACTTTTTTCAATGAATTATTCATCGAATCGTAAACCTACTGTGTATTTTTTTAATGCCCATATTGTAATACATAGTAACTAACTCCGTCGAAATATGAAGAACTTGAAAAATATTTGTAAACGAAGGTGTAAAAAGAGTGTTTCACAGAACATTTAGTTGCTTGAGAGAAAAAAATAATATTAAAAAAAAAATCATGATCTATAAAGAGCCACTCGAAGCTTTGATGAATCGATCGCACTCTCGCTCAATTTTTTAATCTTGAATCTCTGATTTTAAGGCCTAGATCTCAAACTTTCAAATAACAACACGCTCGGCCGTTATTTATATTGGAATTTGACTTTTTCTTTTAAAAACGTACTGGCGAATACCACTATTTCTTAAAATCTACAGTATCTACTCAATGAATTAGGGCCACCCATTATTTTTTTGAATACTCTGAAATCTTTTGGATTATTATATTTATTTTACATAAATACTTTAAGTTTTCTATTGACATCTAATATCATGTATATTACCTTCAATAATATGTAAAATATACCTGGATTATTTAAGCCTTTACAAAATTTCAAACCCTTTTTCTGAGAAAGGTCCCTAATTAGCACAGGTAGACAGATAGTTGAAAGTTCTTAAAATAGTCCTTTCTCATTTATTAGTGAAGTTTCTTGAGTTCTGGTTGTTGTTTTGTTCAGAGAGGTTATATAGTTATCGTGTCTTGTGAAAAAAACTTAATTTTTAATTTTAGTTCATAAAGTATAATTTTTTTTTGTAAACACAAGTGTTTTTTTTGAAAAGGACAAAATGGGAAAAAGTAAAGACATTTCTGAGGAAAAAAAGTCTAGTGTTATAGTGCTACTGAAATTAGGAATACTATCTAATAGAGAAATTTCAAGAAAAGAAAACGTTTCTCGTCAAACAGTGGACAGAATTTCAAAATCAATAAAAAATCAGTCACCCGCCACCAGCAATCGGCGAAAGAACTGTCGTAGGATTAGAAAAACAACACCGAGGACTGATCGAAAAATCGTTCAAAGTGCCTTAGAAAACCGTAGTGCATCAGCAAAAACATTAAAAATAAAATTGGAAGAAGAGGGTATAAATATATCGGTATCAACACTGAGGCGACGTCTTTACGAAGTAAATCTGAAATGCAAGCGCCCTGTGAAAGTACCAAAATTGACACCATGAATGAAAGCGGATCGATTAAAATGGGCCAGGCTACATCGAAATTACTCGGTAGATGATTTGAAAAAGGTATTTATTTAAATTGAATTTTCAACATATCATTTTAGTAAATAAACTTTTATATTTGAATTAAACATAAATTTTCATTATTTTTCAGGTCATCTTTAGTGATGAGTGCCGGTTAGAAGCCGTGACAGAGAGCCGTCGATTCGTCAGGAGAACACCAATGGAACGTTACAATGAGGCCTGTGTGGTAAAAGTTATCAAACACCCCCCTGCAACAATGATATGGTCATGTTTTATTAACAATTTACCTGGGCCGTTGTTTTTCGTGGAAGGAACAATGAACTAAAATTCCTATAAGCAGGTCCTCGAACGAATTTTATTGCCCTTCTACCATACACTCGACCCAACAGAAGGTCCATACACCTTCATGCAGGATGGGGCACCTTGCCACCGGGCTAAATCAATAATAAAAATTTTGTCTAACAAAAATCTGCCTTTGCTACCCTGGCCTGGAAATTCTTCGGACCTTAATCGGACCTTAATCCTATAGAAAACGTATGGAGCATGTTAAAAAATAAGGTATACTCATTTCCAAATCTGACAGTAGACTGTCTAAAAAAAAATATTCAAAAAATTTGGTCAGAAGACGAAGAAATAAAAAACATGATAAAACAGTGCATTTTAAGTATGCCAAAAAGAATTGAATCAGTTATTTCTGCCAAAGGTGGAAATACTAAATACTAACTATATTTATATGAAAATATATGCATAATTTAAGCGTAATAAAGTGTTCATGTGTAAATAAAGTTCAATGTTGTTTTATTCAAGGTTTTCTCTGTGTTATTCCTGTTTGAATTGAGAAATTGCGCGAAATTCTGCGTGGCCCTAATTCATTGAGTAGATACTGTATATGCTACACGTGTTTCGATGCATTCCGCATCATTTTCAAATACCGCAAAAAAAGCAAAGTGGTATTTAGTATTTTATATTTATATAGTAGTATTCAACAAGTATTTGGCAAATAAAGCTTAAATTAAAAATAGACAAATATCACTACAAAGTTACTGCCGAATCAATCAATGAATCTTAAAATTTTTCGTGGTGAAAAAAATGGTATTATTATGCACCGTTTTTACATATAAACCTCAATAATAAACACTTATCCGTGTTTTGCGATATTCTATATGTTTATGATCTCGGACCGATTAATAATCAACATTTGTTTATTTTATGAGATAACGCCATGTTTTCACGAGGCCGTCAAACTTGAATGGTTCCCGTTCGAAAAACGACATTTTTCACATCACCGACCGCGTGAAAGTCGACCGTCGCAAAACGGTCGCTTTCTTTCGGCGTCTGCGCACTTTTCCCTTTTTTTCGAATAGTATAATGACTGTCGATGGCGAATGGCATATCACAAACCTGTTAGAAAGAGTACCACGGCGGCCAAAGGTATCGAGAGCTCCATTCCGACCTTCGGCTGCAGCCGAATGTGTGCCATCCCACCGGCTAACTATGCCACTTGGCCAACGAACGGAACGAACTTCACGACTTGGTATTATAAGTTCTCACTCGTTTTTTTCTGAACTTTTACGACACTTTTGTATTAAATTGGGCACAAAATCCGTTTCGCAAAAATTATAAGCTTAGATTCACAACACTGCTGAATTCACCCTGTCGCACGTGATTATTTTTATTGAATCGCTTAATTTTTATTTTTTTATTTCAATTCTTTTTCAGTTTTTAGACAGTCTCTAACTATGTATTATTTATGTACATATATATTTTTCGGCAACTATTTGCCTCGCGAAAAACTTATAATCGAACATAAATTTTATTTTTCTTTCTGTTTACTTTGATTCGCCTAATTTTTTTATTTCACAATTTTTTAATTTTTTATTTCACTTTTTTAATGTTTAGTCGGTCTTTTATTATTATTTATGAACAATATTCGGCAAATATTTGCCTCGTGAAACACTTATAAACGCATGTAAAGAAGTTTATTTATTTTTCTGTTTAAATTTATATGTTTACTTTATTCGCCTATTTTTTTTATGTTAGTTCACTTTTTTCAGTTGTACTTATAAACGCACGCAAAGTTTTTTTTTTCTTTATATTTAAAACTATATGTTTACTTTGATAATATTTAACGACGCATTCGTTTTATTCACTTTTTTATACTGAGGTTTTTAAAACACATTTATTTACATATTACGTAAAAATATTATGGTAATTTCAAACTATTTTAGATGCGAAGCATTCAAACGCACGTGTAGCTCGAAAGATATTCCTTTCTTTCGTCACAAAACACTGCGTTGTCGATAACTTGAGAAAACATATATTTTTTCTGTCACTTTTTGTCAACATTGTCGCTGGTATTCAATTGTTTGGTTTTTTTGGTCCGCAGCTATTCAAACTTTGTTTTTTTTTTTATAAACAATGGTATGTTTGGTTTGGCGGAAATTCTATAGAGTCGAGTTGATTCCGAATGGTTTGTTTTGTAATTCACTGAAGCTCCCGCGCTGTCGGCCGCATCCTTCCGCATCGAGTGTTGGATGTTGAATGCAAACGAATGCTCGAATGGTGATAGGGACGGATTCATTCGCGTTCCCACTTACATTGATAACATTCTTGAGCGGAAGGGGTTTTACTATCCCGATAATAAATAATATTATTTATTCTTATTATTTTTTCCGTACATTTTTCAGCGTTCATCATCCGCCATCGAACAGTATCTGGAAAAAAATTAAATATTAATTTTATACGTCATTGATATTCCTTGCTTAAACGCCGTTTTAATATGTTGTATTTAAATTTATATGTTATGGAAGTCTGGGCATTTACGGGGCTGACGACCGTCATAGGCTGGTTTAAGTAATCACTTAACACACGTGTAACATTCACCAATTCTACCCATTATTGACAACCACACTACTCAAATTCTTGGAAGATCTATACATATGAACCAATTTTGAAACATTGTTGAACTTCACTAGAGACGTCTATTGGTGAGATAAAAAGAAACTTTTTATTGAGCAGAAACTCTTTTATTAGTATGTGAGGTTAATTTTTTTTGTTATTTTTTATGATAAATGGTGGTGACGTGTAGTATTGTTTGCGGGCTATTTTTAGTGATTGTCCTGACGAAGAAATATGGTTTCAGTTTGTGGTACTGTTTCGACATAGTCAATAAATAAACAGGTGTACCATATCTAAACCTTTAGGTCATTGCCATTTCGCCATTGTTTGACGACTACAGTTAGACAAACAAACTTCAACCTAATTCCTAACAATATGATAGGTTTATTGAATTGATGAATATAAAATGCAGTGAACTTCCTACTTAAAAGGTTATGATAAATGTGCATGCCAGTTTTCACTTTGTTCTAGGCTTTCTAAAGCGAATGACGGCCGTTCTATTTTTTCGGATATTAACCCTTTAGGTACGGCAGTTCATTTTTCAAATTTCTACGAGTTTCAATAATACTCGAAAAAATAACGTATGGATATTGTAAGTTTTTATGAGAATTGATCAATATGTCCATTAATACACACCTCCATGTATTTTTTGTTTTTTTTTTTTTGTAGACTTTTTTTATCAGAGGTGTTTGAAAATGACGCGGAATGCATCGAAACACGTGTCACACAGTAGATTTTAAGAAATAGTGGTATTTACTAAGTAAAACATTAATTTAAAAAAAAATTAAACAATTGTATTTCAGTACAATACCGAATTATGTCATTGCAGACATATTATTATTGCCTATGTGTTAAGTGTATGCAGGATATCTTTTTACACATACACTTTGACATAAAATTAGGGATAAAGGAGAAAAAATGATGAATTTTTTTCTTTTTTATTCGACTTATTTACATTAAAAAAAATATATATGTCATCTTTATTATATTCCCGATGAGTAATATCCATTTCTCATTTTTGGACATGGGATTAAGGTTAACAAGACTGAAACACAAATAAGAAAGTTTAAAAAAGCCACAAAATCTCACAAATATGTAATATTGAATTTTATTAAATTTTAAAATCTGTAATCACGACGCGTAAAAAAGTATTTGTTGTTTAAAAAATATAAAATTGTGATCGTGAACGCATTACGTTTTTGGAGAGAGGCCGGAAAAATTGAGGCCTTTTTTTAAATTAAAAATATATAGGTATTATATTATAGACAAGTGTTCCCTACATAATGACGACTTAAATTGATATCGGTTTTGGCACACGTAGTGTAAGCCTCCGTAGTGTAATGGTCAGCACGCTCGGCTACCGTTCTGGAGGTCCCGGGTTCGATTCCCAAGGGGGGTAAAATAAATATAAGTGATTTTTTCACTGTCATATTTATTCAATATTACCCTGGACTGGTACCTGAAGCGGAGGGCTGATTACCTTTCCTTCATGTGTAAACGATCAAGATAACACTACGTTTATATGACGCAGTGCCCTATGCACCATTGGGGTGCGGATAAGGGTTTTATTTTATTTTATTTGGCACACGAGCAGTTTTTATAAATGATTTATATTTGAAGCACTAACTTTGTGATTTTCCATTTTATTATTAAAATATAAGTTTGTTTTAAAATCACTATAAATTTATTAGTTTTATAACAAAGTTACATTTTAATTTAAAAAAAAATTATATCCGTGCATATAATATCGACACACCACTCAAGAGACATGAAGTGGCACGCAGCATCTAAGGAGTTAATATGGCTATTCCAAAACTTCCGTTATAATTTAACAGTTTTTATACTTAAATGAAATGTTAAATTCAATCTGATTTGCTTTGTAGAATAATACGTTTCTTAAATCTGTATACGTTTTGTTATTATTCGAACTGCAGCTGCCGTTTTATATTTTGATTGAATTTTCCACATGTGGGTCATTAGACGGAAGGCGAAATAGCTGTTAATTTACGTTTCTTCTTCTTATTCTTTTTAATGGCTTTTCACCCATCTTGGGTGTTGTAGCCAGTGTCGAGTTATTTTAATTTATATTTAAATTGATAAAACAATAGAAATGTACCTAATGAAAAACTATTACTTTTTATTAACTTTTTGCTATCGAATTGTCTTCTTTTAATCCTTATCGGCACCAAATCGCTCATAGGGCACTGCATCGTATATACGTAATTAGTATTATCCTGATCGTCAAGTACATAAAGGGAAGATGATCAGCCCTGCGCTTTCAGAAATGAATGCTCATAACTTCTTGTCCGCACCCATGGTGCATAGGGCACTGCATCAAATTGATGCAATGTTTAGCTGTTCATAAATTGTATAAAGGCACGTTGATCAGTCTTACGCTTCCGGTACCAGGCCGGGGTTATATTAAATAAATATTAGAGTGCAAAACTCTCTATCTATATCTATCTACCCATCCAGGAAATCGAACTCGGGACCTTTCAGCATGGTAGCCAAACGTGGTAACCATTACAATATGGAGGCGAGCTTATAACTGGGATTCACTTATAAAACAATCGGAGAATTTCAGCTCGCTGTTTATGTGTTTAAAATCAATGTAAACGCAGCCCAGTCAACAAAAAATTGACCTATCACGGTGCTTTACTGCTGACTCTATGGAAACCTAAGAATTTAGCTATTTTCTCTCTGCTCTCACTGAGAGTCACTTAGTGCTGGAATACGTTAGCAGTTTGAAGCATTCCGAGTCCGGTATTGAAATTTCAGCATGCCAAACTACGACAGACTGAAGTAGGCTGCTAGTGTATTCCCGCACTAAGCACCAAAATACGTGTTATATTATTATCAGCCACGTAATGCTGTGTTGAATATTCAATTCGGTCAATATTTACATTTTACTTAGGCATTGGTGCTAATATATCAACTATTTATCTATCAGCGTTTCTAAAAAGGGGTTTTTTCTATGTTTTGCGTATTACTTTGCTAGTTTTAAGGTATATTTGCCGATTCAATTCCCAACTGAATCACTTAAAGCGTAAAACATTATAAAACATAATTAAAATAAAGTAATGTTAATAGGTAAAGCAAATTATTTGACTCCCACTTTGATCGGTGAGGTTTTCTGTAAAGTTTCAAAAAAATTATAAACCGAGTAAAAACATATTATTTTTTGACATCTCAACATGGAGGAATAAGAATATGGAAGTCTTTGCGACTTGAAGTGATCCTTTTTCTGGCAGTTTTGGGCGGTTTTTATAAGAACCAGATTTAAAACATATTTTAATTGTTGTTTGGACCACACACTGGCAGCATTTAATTTTTTAGCTATTTTTACCCCCGGGTCAACCCTTTTGAATTCAATAAAATTATTTGAGTCCACTCAGTTTCACTCAAATCACGTTTTTTTGGCATTTTAATATAAAATAATGAAGGCTTAAATGAAAAGTATAAAAAAAATACTGATTAAAATAAATACAACATTTTGAGTGTGTCCAAATACTTGTTCACAAAATCTGGATTATCTCCAATTACAATAATGGGTAGAATTGGTGAATGTTACACGTGTGTAAAGTGATCACTTAAACCAGCCTATGACGGTCGTCAGCCCCGGAAATGCCCAGACTTCCATATTCTTCTTCATCTTTGATGAGATGTCAAAAAATAACTGATTAAAATAGCTGGAGAGCAATGTTTCACATATAGTTTCTCAAGGGCATGCTTGGCTACAGTAGTTTAGAGACTAGAAGAAATGTGTATTTGATTACGCATTTTAATCGATTGTTGCGTGGTATGATCGATAATCCTGAAATTATCCGGAGCATTGGTCTGTATGTTCCCGATACTTACCTAAGACAGCGTTGGCATAGATTGTTTCACATTCCTATACACAGGACCAACATGCCGATGGTTATGCCTGTAGGAAGAGCTACGGCTATGTTGAACAATATCTCATTGGATATTGAACTGTTGCATGTGTCTGAAGGAGTTTTCCGAAGCGGGATTCTTCTACATCTTTAGCAATAGTTCTTGCATATTTTCGATTTTTGTGTATATTTTAATGATTATCCATGTCTTTTAAGCGCCCTTGAGGTTGTATTTTACGAAAATGGCGCTACACAAATTATCCAAATTATTATTATTATACGCTTTAATTTTTTTAGTTTCTAATGTTAATTGAAAAAAATTAATTGAAATTAAAATTGAATATAAAACCGAACCTTTTAAATTAGTAAAAAAAGTGTTTTTAAATAAACCACGCCCCTAATTGTCGTAAGTCGGGATAGCAGGTGATACGTAGTAGGTAAAATCCATCAAAATACGATACAATCCGAAAATATTGCAAGAATACTAATAGTCGCAGTATTTAAAGACGAAAACCAATTCTGTAGGGTTGCCTTATAAATTTGGCCAAGGCTGTATTTGTATATATACCATATATAACAATAAAAAACGCATCCTGTATATCTCATTAAGGAAAATACCAAATTAAATCGACTGTTCATAAATAAGGACGTAACGTGAGATTATTTATTGTGTACCTATAAAAAAATGCTTTTAAAATATTTGCGTTTTGCAATAAATAAGATAAAGCAAATCAATAAGATTTATAGAATTCACAATCAAAATAATTGCCTTTAAAATGATAGTCTTCCTCTGCTTCTTTTTTAAAACTACATTCGCCTCATAAATTTAGTTTGCCGTTATTTCCTTTATCATTTGTTCCACATGTCCAAACCATCTCAACACTCCTTTCTTAACCCTAGATAACTATACTTTATTTGTAGATACAATGCCATTTGTGGATCGCACAATATTGACATATCACTCACTCCTTTCAACAACGTCATATATCAAAAATCGACAATTTTCATTTTGCATGTTTTCGGAATGCCCAGAATATGTACTATATCCCAGCAAAAGCATCATATTTTTAACTTAATATTTACCCGCTACAGGGCAGAAAGTGAAGTTTTTGCATTTTGACAAAAAGGTATTGTTTTATTATATTTTTTAATCCGCATAGATTTTTTTTGTCCGCCTCCGTAGTGTAATGGTCAGCACGCTCGACTACCATACTGGAGGTTCCGGGTTCGATTCCCACGGGGGGTCAACTAAATATTCGTGATTTTTTCACTGTAATATTTATTCAATATAACGCTGGACTGGTACCTAAAGCGGAGGGCTGATCACCTTTCCTTCGTGTGTTATTGATCAAGATAACACTACGTTTATATGATACAGTGCCCTTTGTACCAAAGGGTGCGGATAAGGGTTTGAATTTTGAATATTTTTAAATTTACTTAATATTTTTCAAATGGAGAAAAAATATTTAGATTTACCTAAAAAGATCTGTTGCACAGTAAAATGTTCAATAAGTGGCTTGATATTTATTTTAATACATTTGATTATATTCTTAAACTTCAAAAACGATCTCCTAAAAAATCAAGTTTTCTTATATATGACGTTGTTGAAAGGAGTGAGCGATATGTAATAGCTGTGCGGAATAATGATTTATTGATAAATGTCTCTTACATTCATTCCTAATAAACCAAACTTAAGTGTCATGTAACCGGTTCCTATTTTTAATAAATACTTTCGATTAAGTTGTTCATTCGTTTGAAATTGCCATAACTAGGCGAAACAATTGTCACAAAATCTATTTTTATGTGTTTTTCAACAATAAAATACAACTTAGTAGACTCAAAAAAACAAAGTTTGATTTAAAATTTAATACATTAATTAAAATGGAGTTCTACAAATTAAACGCCAAATCTATAAATATATAAATACATATAGGAGCAAGAAAAAGGCAATACGCAACTCAAGTACCTATTTGCCGCACATTCGTCTGAGGGATCGCATTTCGACAGTTTTTTTTTCCCCAAATCGCATATACTTATACGAGTATGTATATTGCATTAGAATTTCCCTCACGTTTCGGTGATTAATTTTCTTTTATACGAAGCTCTTTGCGGACCCTCCCACACTCGCCGCTTTGCCCTAATTTACGCTTATTTGTGTAGTACATACATCAGTATACATTTGAAAGGAAAGTCAACCTTTTAACCTTATTAGTCCCTGGCCGCTCCCTGCGCGCCTTTTCGCGTATTCCAATACAAAAATTGTAAATGTGACTTTTAATCAGAGGTTGTCCGTCAGGGCGTAGCGATAATTAATATAATTATGTAACGCAGGGCTGTCCAAAGCACGACTCCTGATCCACCGCAAATACGAAATAATCTTTTTCTTCTTCTTCCTGGCTACATCCCAAGTTATCGTCTTTGCAGGTCTTTGAATAATGGAAATCTTTATTTAAACCTTTCTCTTTTTTTTGGCTGTTAAGTGGAAAAGATGATATCCGTCAAGTGGCTGCCGCCAGTGTTGATACACATTTCGCGCACTCCTTTCAAGAACGTCATAAATCAAAAATCGTCAATTTTCAGTTGTGCATGTTTTCAGAATGCCCAGAAAATGTACTATATCCCAGCATAAGACGCATATTTTTAACTTAATGTTCACCCGCTACAGGGTAGAAAATGTTATTTTTGCTTTTTTAAGAAAAGGTATCGTTTAATTATTTTTTTAAATATACTAAATATTTTTCAAATGGGGAAAAAATCTTCAGGTTTTACCTAAAAAGATCTGTTGCACAGTAAAAAGTTCAATAAGTGACTTGATATTTATTTTTAATACATTGTGTTATATTTTTAAACTTTAAAAAGTTCTCCTGAAAAATCAAGTTTTTTTATTTATGACGTTCTTGAAAGGAGTGAGTGATTTGTGCCCGTTTTATCCATCTGTGTGTATACTGCAGCTGTCTTATCTTCACAAATGTCAAATATGATTGACGTACGACTCCGTTTGCAAAAATTATAACATCTTCCGATAGGGTGATTCATTTAGTGCCACCTGTACACGTGTTTTAGAACCAAACCAAAGAAGTCGTTATTTAACTGGTTTTTTTTTATTATTTATAATTTCATTGCCTATTACTGAAGCAATGTAAATATTATATATTAACAAAATTGTGTATTCAAACTGGTAACTCTTATTTCATTAATTTATGCGGCAGTCACTTTGTGGTAAAATCTATCCATTTTTAATTTGAGTTTTACTTTATAAATACCGTTTTTTCTTAAAATCTACTGTGAAACGTGTTTTGTATCATTTTCAAACACCGTATTGAAAAATATACGGTGTTTGAAAACGATGCGAAATGCATCGAAACACGTGTCACAGTAGATTTTAAGAAATAGTGGTATTTACTAAGTAAGACTGAAATTAAAAATGGTAACTCTTAATTTACCACTTAGTAGAAACGTATTTACGGTGGTATAAAGAAGAGTTCTTTACGGTGGCATGGACATGTGGAGCGAATGGATAACGAGAGAACGACGAAGAAAATATATGTGGCGAATGTAAGAGGAAAAACAGATCAGATCAGATCAGATCAATCAGAACCTAAAACCTGGTGGTGTCAAAAGTCTGCGTAATCGGAGGGCATGTATCACTAGACGTATGGATGTGAAGGAGGCGAGGAGTGTATCTCAGGACAGAAGAGTGTGGCGTCCCATCCTTTGTGCCTACCCCTGTGGGGAAACGGCGTGATGGTAGTAGTAGTAGTAGTAGAAACTTAAAGACTGTGTTACACATGATTCGAAATATTTCACAAGAAAAGAAAATTTGTTCAATCAACTTTCGTATTTGTTTTTAGCACTTTTCGGACGCATATTATGAAATTACCACAAAATTATACTATGTCCGACTCGCTAATGGACAGATTTACGAGCTAATGGCATCGTTAGAAACGCAATAGAAAGTTATTGTGCTTGTTACAACGGCCACCTCTGACCTATACTTCAATAGATTCAAGTATTTTGGTCAAGTCAGCCGATAATCCACTTTCACTTTGGGCCATTCATCTTCCCAGACGCGAACAAGCCGAAATGAAACTTGGGTAATTTGTAACTAATTTTTTTTGTCGTTTTCACTTTCGTTCTTTCATATAACGACTCAAAAGATTTTTGTTGCATGGATTCTTTTTTTTCGCAGTCCCAGTGAGAGGATGTTTCTGCCACTGCCATGTCTTATTTTTATTTACAAACAAAATAATCTTCTCCTTCATCTTGTTGTAGGCCTTGTGGCCTGTTTTTAAGAGGGATTAGCCTCCTGCGATGTCGATTCCCAGCTATCAACCCATCTCTTTGGTGGGTTTTTCTTTTTTTTTAATAATAATAATAAATAATTTTAAAAAAATCTTAGTTTAAATGCGTTTAGCTTTATCACTTTGGAAATTATGACCTCAATTAGGTTTAGAAAGAAGGGTGGATACTTGGGTGGGGAGTTGGATTTCTGCCCGTGTTAAGCTGTTTAGAACGTTCTTCTTTTTTGTGATCGGACACTGAAAGAACGTGTGGTTTGCATCTTCTTATACATACTTACGTTTAATTTACTTGGGATGAATATTTTCCTTGAATGTAAATCGCGGGCCATCCGATTTATCTACGATTTCTCGAGAAAGAGGAAACTATCGAAATACAATTAAGAGAACGATTCTCCTGTGCCTAGAACGAGAGCGCTGAAAAATCTTCTTTATCTCGGAACCCTGACTGTTAAACCAAGTAAGGGATGATATTAATTATAAAACCCCTTGCTTGGTTTTCTCTACCTCTCCCCCCTCCTTTCTTGGTCCTATTTTTCTTATTTTCATCAATTATAAACATACATAAACATGCAATGTAATTCAAAATAATATTTTTATTATGTAAATGAACGTCTCGTTTCGGGTTCTGCCTAGTGAGACGTTCATCAAAAAATAAAAAATGTATTTTAAAAAGTAATAAAAAACAAATAAATAAATTATGCGATGGTTGATAATGTAATTTTAATTTATTTATTCCATGCTCTTATCCATCCACTGATTTCAAAGATCTGTATAAGATACAAACCTTGATCTGTATCTTTAGTCTGCTTTTGTTATGTTGGATATTGCTCCTTAGCAATATGCCCGCCAATGTACATTTGCTCTGATATTGTTCAGAACTAACTTTGTGATTTTCCATTTTATAATCAAAATGTAACTTTGTTTTAAATTCACTATAAACATTTTATTATTACTTAATTATAATGTCTATCGGTTTCGAAGCTAACCGCTTCTTTATCAAGACCGATAATACTAGCATTGATCGGTCTTGATAAAGAAGCGGTTATCTTCGAAACCGGTAGACATTATAATTAAGTTATAATAAAATATTTATGGTGATTTTAAAAAAGTTAATTTTACGTTTAAATAAATAAACAAAAATATTACACTGTATTGAAAGATTTACCAAACATTTGTCATTGTGCCAGGTTTTCACTATTAATTCTCATTTTCTTGGCAAATCGGGGTCGTTGCACACAGGTTTAATGTGACTTTAATCGTTTTTTTGCGACAAATGACGCAGTGGCACAATAACTAATTGATACATCACACAACAGGACTGAATGCAGGTGTAGTGTATTTTCTACCTGGCGTGTTCCAAAACGATCGTACCGAAATAGCTTCCGAAACACTTGCACAATATCCACTTTCGTAGGTCGTTAGTCCGTCGGACTTGGAACTCTACTATTTTTGTGCGTCGAATATATGTGTCGCCTACATTCAAAATCCGCCAGATCCATGTAAGTCGATTTTACAAAAAATGCAAAATTCTCCGAGCAACATTTATATTTAAAAGATAATTTATCTTTAGATAAAACATTTTGAAATAGAGAATTTTCCCATTTTTTTAGAAAATTTTTCAGTATTAAAAAAAACACGTGACACAAACCGATAATGAAGTAATCTTAATTTTTTACCTATCCCCGCTCTCTGATTGGCCAGGTCAGAAGGCAAGTTTCATGAATATAGCGGAATTTGAAATACAACGTTGTTTTTAAGTATTTTTTAAGCAGGGTTTTCAAGTATGTAAATATTTTAAACAATAAAACCCACAATTGGCATTCCGATAGAGTATTTATTTTAAAATCTTATAAAATAGGATCTGCCGGATTTTGAAAGTAGTCGACACATATAATACCTGCGATCGTAAAGATGTCATTCAAACCTTAGCGTGTATTTATATTTTTTGACATTTCAACATAGATGAAAAAGAATACGGGATTCTGGGTATTTATTTACAAAGCGTACGAATTGTCATAGGTTGGTTAAGTGAGCACTTTACACACGTGCGACATTTACCATACTATCCATGATTGACAAACACACTGCTAAATTTTTCGGAACTCCTTAATATATTCATCAATCTCATGTCACAGTACATATGAGTTCACAACAATCATCTATGTTGAGATGTCATAAAAATGTAAAAATAACTCCTAAATCGATAAAACCCAGATTTGTGAACAAGTATTTGGACACACATTGGCGTATTCATTCGCGTATGTATAAAAATATTTTTTTGAATGGGTGAAAAAAATAGCATTTAGGGGTCTTTAATATATGATACTAAATAAACTAAAAACAATGAAAAAATAAAAACACTGTTTTTTTCACATTTATTTTTGTTTGTAATCAATGTTTGAAGCGATAACTTTCCCATTTTCTATTTCATAACTTACAAAATAACTTTGTTATAAAATCACTATGTACTATGTATTTTATTAAAACAAAGTAACAATTTTGACTCGTTTCGAAGCAAACGGCTTCTTCCTCAAGACTTCTCACGGCTAATCAGGAAGAAGAAGCTGCTTGCTTCGAAACCAGTCGACTTCATATTTTTGTTACACTAAGATACAGTAATTATAAAGTGATTTTATAGCAAAGGTATTTCGTAAGTTATGAAATGGAAAATCGCTAAGTTAGCGCTTCAAATAATAATAAACAACAATAAATGTGCTAAATAACACCTAACTGCTAAAATTATATGAGCCATTAAAAAATCTTTATCTGTACTGGTTTTAAATTTCTATAAAATTCTTTAAAAAAAATTCAGTGTACATATCGCTCACTCCTTTCAAGAACGTCATAAATCAAAAATCGTCAATTTTCAGTTGCAATTTCAGTGCATGTTTTCGGAATGCCCAGAAAATGAACTATATCCCAGCAAAAACGGCATATTTTTAACTTAATATTTACCCGCTACAGGGCAGAAAGTGTTGTTTTTACATTTTGAAGAAATGGTATTGTTTAATTATTTTTTTAAATGTACTAAATATTTTTCAAATGGAGAAAAAACCTTCAAGTTTTACCTAAAAAGATCTGTAGCACAGTAAAAAGTTCAGTAAGTGGCTTGATATTTATTTTTAATACAATGTATTATATTTTTAAACTTTTAAAACGATCTCCTGAAAAATCGAGTTTTTTTTATTTATGACGTTCTTGAAAGGAGTGAGCGATATTTGACAGATCTTGCCTTGTATATATTTTTTTAAATCCGGTCGACTGTTTATTTGGTTATGCGTTAGAGTTTCGTACCGAGCAATTCTGCATAACACAAACTTAGTGGATCCTTAGACCACCGTTTCCCGAACTTTTTGATTCCAGCATCTCTTGATTTTTATTTTGAATCGGTAAAATTTATCATTTATTACTACTTTCCCGTAGCCGAAAAATCGCTATCTGGTAATAATTTCCCAATTTCTCCTCAAACAACCGGTTCACCGTTTCACCGTTCTTCCTCGCTCATTCATTCCACATGTCCAAACCATCGTATGAGAATTATCGGTTTCAAAAATGGCTATGAATCTTTTGTGAAGCGGGTTTTGTGTCGGGTTGCAGTCCCGTGATTAGTGTCGCGGACTCTTAAGTCAGATTTCTCGGTTCGAACCCACTCTACCACAATTTGATACCTGTTTCTAATAATGAGCCGCTTAGGCTTAAAGAAATAGTATGAAATAGAAATATTTGTGTAAATAAGAAAAACACTAATATTTATATTCTTTATTAAAAAAATATTTAACAAAATCCATCGTGACAATGACAAGTCCAAGAGTATGGCCGTACATGTACGGCCGATACAAAGCATGATTTGTGACATGATTTATATCAAAACATGTTTAAAACATGATTTACGGCGAAATAATCGAAGTTTCGAGAAATCATGTTTACTGGTGTAATTAAAAAAAAAATATTCGTGAAAATAATATATTGCTTACAGCATCAACTATGATATAAAATTATAAAAAGTAAAAAAAAAAATATTAAAAAACTGACTGATACAGTTTTGTCCGCAGAAACTCACTCCCGGACAGGTTAAGATAGATTCACATTTTATCATTGCTTAGTAGGAACGGCAGTGCACTTTGGTGACCTTATTCGCGCCCGTCTCGCTGTCGGGCGGGGGCGGCGGCGGTGACGTCACGCGACCCGCCGCACAGTATCCGCTCAATTGGGATAATGCAATTCCTAATTCCTTTAGCGGCCATCTGACTGTCGACCGGTTTACCGTTCCTTGCTAAGTGTTGAATCTCTCACAATATATCTGGGTTCCTCTGCCTTACTTCAAACATTCCACGTTTAAATAATAATAATTATAAATTTGGATAATTTATAAAGCGCCATTTTCGTAAAATACTACCTCAAGGGCGCTTCACTGTGAATGAATTGGGGAAAATATTATGGTGGAAATGATTTAGCAAACAAATGTGTTTTTAGTTTTTTTCTAAAAATCATCTCACTCTCACTTTTTGTAACTACTGGTGGAAAAGCATTCCACGCCATCTGTCCAGCAAAAGCAAAGGCACGCTCGCCAAATATAGTGCGCTAGTTGCGACCTGGTAAGATCACTTTGCCCATAGGAGTTGTTGTAGCCAATCGAAGCTTGAGGCGTCTATCAACCAATTCGCCTGAATTACACAGCTCTTTTAGATGTTCTAGAGCCATATTATGTATTGATTTATACATGAGTAGACAAAGTATGTACTCAACCCTTTCGGGAAAGCGTAACCTGTTGGTTAAGAAGTGGGATGGTGTGACTGAATTAAGAAATTCCATATAATTCCATATAATTCCATAAGCTAACATGTTTTGACCATTTTTCTGTTGACTGAACTGTGCCTTTAAAAAAAATCACTAAACCCCCCTATAACGTTGAGATAGGTACCTACCGCGTTATCAAAGAAAACGTTATAAGCGGTTAATGTTTTTAAACTGTATTTTAATTATAAGTAACTCATTTCAGTATTTTCCGCTGGTTTAAATGTAAAAATACTATTTTAAAAACTTACCCCTTATAATATTCCATCTGATAATGTGGTTTTTAGTAATATATCGAAAAACACTCATAAGTGTTTGATAATATTTTAATATGACGAATCGCGTCACATATTATCAGAAATACTTATGTTAATAAAAGTAGAATTCAATCTAATAACTTTGTTTAATTTTGGATATATTACCCAAAAAAATTTATGGAATTCTACCAACTGTCTGCAGTTACAATAAATATGATAATGCGGTACCTATATCAATGTTATAGGAGGGTTTACTGTACTTGAAACTGAATGCGCTTTTATGTTTAAAAGCTCTTGAAAAACGTTCATAGAATCGTAAACTAATTTTGGTAGAATGTATTAGTATCATCTGTTGCGCGCGAATAATCCGATATATACAAGGGTACAACTACAATATCTTCCCCTGCATCAGTATTAAACTTTTCCCACTGAATTACCTACTGAAGATCGTCAAGTTCTCTCTCGGAGATGATCTTGTAACGGCGCTAACAGCAGCGACCATATGAATGAGTTTTTTTATGGGTTCGTTAACCATTATGTGAGTCATATAAATTTTGTTTGGATATTGAACAATGCCGTTGCCTTGTTCGCACATTTAATTATGCTGGTACTTTTTTTTTAACTACGTTCAGTAGAGAATGGGCTTCTATGATAATTATTTAATAGTTACGCACATGGATACATACGAACATTCTTGTTTTTATGACGGATGGTAATATATCAAACGCTTTTTTCTTCAACCGTATAATGTCGATAAGGATAATCTTGCCTGCAATATTATTTTCCGTGTATATATTTAGAAACAGGGGTGATATGAATTTACGTATACCTACATATATTTTTTGCGGTCTATCAAA